>NC_077242.1:57057596-57430096 GCF_947179165.1 Solanum dulcamara
AAAAAGATTGACGCATTTGACACCCAACAAATTAGTGAGGAAGAAAAAATGCTTATAGGCCAACTTGAGGAGCTAAAATTAGGGCCAATTATTTGATCATACTTTTATTGATGTTGTCACTGTTGAGAAGAGCACACTAGAGTTATGTAATGAAATAGATAATATTATTTTTAAAAACTCTAATATGTGTAAATACAAGGATGTCAATATCAATACAATTCATGAGTTAGAGCGCATTGAACCTCATTCTAAATATTTTTCCACATTATTTTTAGATGATGAGATATTAATCAAGCCATCTGAGCATGTGGAAGAGTTTATGGAGGAGGAATAATGTACCTATATTCTTGAATTTATTGTTGCAAAATTAAAAAAATTATATTCCTCGTTTAAGGGACAAGAATTGCAACAAACAATTTCTATTGCTTGGTTCCTTCTTATTTGTACCACCACCTCTTGAAAGAGATAGAAACATTGATACAAAATTGGGGGGTGCAATTCATATCCTCAAAATGGAAGAAAAAATAGTAATATTTATGGTGTCGTGCCGCGATGTTAAATCAGACACTTCATGGGAGGCAACCCATATGAAAACTTGATGAAGATTGAGTAGTCAAGTGACCAATGTCGTGCCACGACGTTAAATCAAGCGCTTATTGGGAGGCAACCCAATTTGTAGTGTAGCTTCTTGTTTTTATTTTTATAGTTTCACTTTTTTTTGTGTTGTTTTGTTTTTGCAGATTTAGGGGAAGTCTGAGTATCCAAATTTAGAGCTAAGGAACAATGTTGAGCTTAAATGTGGGGTGCGTGCGACCCTTGATTAAAATTGAAGAAACATGTTGTTAGCTAGGCCCTTAAGGGTTTTTGGGAGTATTTCTTACTTCTGTTTCATCTCTTTTCTATAAATTACTTTGGGGACAAAGCATAATTTTAAGTGTAGGGTGGAATATCTTTTAACCGAGTATCTTTTATTTTTATTTTCTTAGATTAGATTTTTCTTTTCATTTATTTTTGGAAGAGAAAAGAAAAGACCTTTTTGATTTGATACGTGCTATTTAGGCCTAATTTTGAGTGTACCTTTTTTGTGAATGCTTGAGTACTCATTAAATTACAGACTATTTGACACCTAAACTCATTCTTGTGACTCTGTATATAATTTATTTTAGTGTTTGTAATGACACTATCTATCTTAGAAGTAAAATTGGTCCATCTTGATTGAGACTTGTGTCATGTGTGGTGAGGTTGTTTGCATATATTTCATATTTTGCATCTTAGTCTAGAACTTGTCCTGCATGTTATTGAAACGAAATAAAAAATATTGCTCTGTTTAGAAGTTGATAATAGGCTATCTTTGATTTGTCTTGTAAAATTTAGCCTTTTTCAGATATTATATCATTAGTTAGCACTTTTGAGCCTGTAACCTATTATTGGTAGCCATATTTATGCTTTGACTCTTTTGTTGAATCCCTAATTTTTACACCTTACTTTTTTATGCATAGTAGCATAAACTTATTATAATTGTTAAATTTGAATAAAAGAGATGGTTGAGTGTCAAAAGGCAATCGAGATAGATGCAAAATGATGAAAAACGCCTCTTGGAAAGAATGTGACAGAAAAAAAAATAGGAGAGAAAAAAATTTCTTGAAAAAATAATAATGATTGAAACATTCTTGATGAGATGAAATTACTAGTGAAATAATTATTGAAGAAAGGGCCAAAAATAAAGAGGAGAAAATAATGGGCAATGAAGTATTAAAATGTAGAGTGCTTAGGGAAGTGTAGGTCACTATTATGTACTTTTCCTACCCGTTCCCTAACCTACATTCCAACCCATTAAAAGTTCTATTTGATTCTATTCGAGCATGCTTAATTAGTTGAGATGTACATAATGGGAAAGCCTATGGTTTTGTGTATACATGTGAATTCATTTGTGAGTGCGAGAGTTCTTCTTTGATGCTAATTCCTTAATTTGTATTCAATTCTTAAATTGAGTATGTGGACTATTTCTTCTTGGGAGGGCACTTGTTTCATGATAGATAGGTGATTTTATTATCTTTCTTTAATAGAGTAGGTGAGCAAACTTAAATTTGATGAGTTAGAGTCCTTTCTTGATGTTAGTAGGTTAGAGGTTTGTTGATTTATTTTATATCTTGCATAATGATCAGAAATTGTACTTGATGTTTTGAAATTTGTGTATGGCCTAATTGTTTGTATCAACCAAAGTGATGGCATTACAAGTTTGATATTTTTTAGATGAGCTTTAATGCTTGTTCGAGGATGACCAAAAGTTTAAGTGTGGGGTGTTGATGTGACGCCAAAATTACATAGTTTTAATCATTAATTGCCTCACATTTAGTATTTTTATTTGTCCTTTTTGAGCATAAATTTTATGGATTGGGCTAAATAGTGCATTTTCTTTGTAGAATTAATTTGACGTAAAAATGAAGAAATTTGGAGGCAAAACAAATTAAAGATGAAAGATCAAAGAAGAAAATCAAGCAAGTTAATGAATTAAATTGAATATTATATTAATATTTTTATATATGTTGAAATTGGAAAAGAGATGGATTCATTAAACCTGCCACGTGGCAGTTTCTCACGAGGCTACAAGAATTATGAAGCAGGCCCACATCCAAATCCTTTTAGGTTTTGGTTTCCCAATTAGTTTTGGACTCAGTTATTTTATTTGGGATTTCTACATCAATGAATGGAAAAAAGGATTAAACAGCGAGATTTGGGGCTAATCATCCTCATCTAATTAGCTTAAATGGATCAATGGATAGCTAAATCTGGGATCATTGGTAAGGGTTAGTAAATCATACACTCGTAGACGGATCAAGTTGCATAGTAAAATTCACTTATTTACCCAATCAAGGATTTAGGTGAATTTAAATTACCGATCTTGCATGTTAAGAACTAAAATTAATTACTAATATAATATTCTTGCTGAGTTATGAAATCGTGGGGAACATATTCCTAGTTACTTCTAATAATCTAAATACAAATAAATAATTAGTCCTAGCTATTATTGTTCTTTCTATTTTTGTTTCAATTTAAATCCCCTCCCCCCTTTTTAAATAACGACTATCAAGTTAAATTTTTCTATTGACAATATTCTTCCATATTCTCTATGGGATCGACCCCGACTTATAGTTGGATAAATATATTATAAATGACTGTTTATATTTCTTTTTGAGAAGTATATTTGGACGTTTTCAGTGCTCCATCTTCTTCTCGTGGCTAGTTGTTGATTGTTGAAGATTGTGTGGTGAGTTGTCATGACCCAAACTAGGGCCTAGATGTGACACGCCGTTATGATTTTCGAAGAAACCTCAACCAAGCCTCTTAGCATATCATAAACATACATAAGGTAAGAAATGAGCGGAAACTCATAAAAAGTCCAAGAAGATGTAGCATAACTAGAGAGAATCAAGACAACATAGACTAGGACATGTTTCTTGCTCACCCTCAAGAAATTAATGACATAACATAGAGTAGTATCAAAACATCAACATAATCTAGAAACGACAATAAAAGAGAGAATGACTCGACTTGCCCTCGAAGATGGAGGACTCACCACACAATAATTACAATGGATCACCGACTAGCCACAAGAATAAGATGGAGCGACTGTCCCTACATTGAAATATAATTTAGAAATAAAGTATAAGTTAGTACGTTTGAATGTACTAAATATGTAGGCAGTGCAATGCATAGTAAAATCATGTTGTGCAATGTTCATTTCAAATAGTTTGATAAAAAAGGGTAGTAAAACCATAAGTAGTCATAAGAAGGATCAATGAAAAATAAACCGTAAGAGTATCATATAAAAGTAAAGAGAGGATTAGTTATTTAAAACATTTTAAGGACCACACATATATGGGAGATAATCATAACCCACAGTAAGACCATGCGATCCATAACATGGAATCCGATGATTCCCAAACCGAGAAGGGAGAGGCTATATGAAAATGGAACAATTGAGTTTGCTAAGTCTACTTGCCAAGGTAGACTCTGTATAACATGAACATTAATAAGAGGCCATATTGGCAATAATCCTATGGTGGCAACGTAGTTAAGAGACTAGAGATTGCTACTAAGGACCCTTTGGATCGAGCCCCCACCTCAAAGTTCTCTTGGTGCTAAGTTAACATCCCACAGAATACATATCATATCATAATCATAAACATAAGCATGTCATAGGAATAGCTCATTCGTCATCATTCATATACCTTTCATGAGTTATTAACTCATTATCATGTGATTCATATAATGTGGGGGTAGTCCTTCCATCATTACGCGTCCTGTTTTTCATAGAAACATCATTAGGGTCTTAAGTCACTCTCATTTATAAAACTTGCTTGCATACTTGAAATTCATGATCATAACTTATACTTGAAAATAGGGTAGAAACATGAATACATGATCAATTGACTTGAAAATCATGAAATTGACTTGAAAACATGCATGATCATATACTTTATATCAACCCATACATAATTAATGAAAATAATATCAATTGAAAGCATAATTGAAAATACTCATAATCCATATCATGAACCCTAAAGATCAATGTAGTAAAATTCATAACAAAACTATTCAATTCCATGCAATAACCATCAATTTATATTAAAATAGGATCATAATCATAGTTAGAATTTCATAATTCATGCAATTAAAATAGAGATCATAAAACCATAAAACTACATAGTTTAATTGATTAAAAAAGTAGAGAATTTATTGAGATCAATGGGTGAAAGTACCTTAGGGTCAAATATCCACATACCTAAACAAAAGAAATTTGAAGAAACTTAGACTTTTAATGGAGATGTTGAGAGAATTGTTTGAGGATCTTCAATGGAGTCTTTGGGAGATTTTGTAGAGAGAGAATTATTTGAATAGGTGACTTGTAGAAGAATGAATGAATTTAGAGATTTAGGTTAGTTTATAAAGCTGAATTAGGTCCTAAAAATGTCCAGGTTTATTAACTAGTAATTAGGGAAATATCTAAAGTGTCCCCACTAAAAAACTGAATTCGAACAGAAAACCTACGCCAAGTCTGTGACACTGACTTGTTCCCAGATAGACCAATTTTGAGCGAATGAGATTTTGGCCAGATTTTGACTTGGGAAAAAAATTGAACTATGGGGGAGCAAGTCCGCCTCATTTTATTTTGTGCGATTTCTTAAAAATTTTATCTTCCGAGATACTTGACCTAAAAATCCATCGAGGCTATTTTTGTAATGCTTAACCTTATTATATCATATTCCAACCTTCAAATGCTCGTGATATTACAGCTTCCCATGTAGATTCATCAACAAATTGGTTTCGCCATAGAATTTTAATTGAAGCAACTTTTTTAGTTCTCAATTTACGAATCTAACGATCAAGAATCTGGATGGGAACTTCCTCATAGGACAAGCTACCTTTCACTCTAATTTTTTCTAAAGAAACAATGAGTGAAGGGTCTCTTATGCATTTCTTAACCACAGAGATACGAAAAACTGGATGAACGGCATCCAACTTTGGAGGAAACTCTAACTCATAGAAAACATTGACAATTCTCTTTATGATCTAATAAGGAATAATGTAACGCGAACTCAACTTTACTTTCTTCCCAAACCTCATAACTCCCTTCATGGGTGAAAATTTTAAGTATACCCAATCATTGACCTCAAACTCCAAGTCTCATCTCCTAATATCAGTGTAGGATTTCTAACGACTTTGTGCAGTTTTCAATCTCTCTTGAATGATTTTCACTTTATCGATAGCTTAATGAACTAAATATGACCCTATCAACTCAGATTCACCAAGCTCAAACCTACCAATTGGTGATCTACATCTCCTCCCATAAAGAGCTTCATATGGGGCTATTTGAATGCTCGAATTATAGTTGTTATTGTAAGAAAACTCAATAAGTGGCAATTGGTGATCCCAATTACCTTTGAAATCAACAAGTAAGCTCTCAACATATCCTTAAGGGTATGAATTGTATGCTCTGCCTAACCATCTTTCTAAGGTTGGAAAGCGGTATTGAGATTCACCTTTAACTCAAACCTTGTTTAAAGGATTTTCAAAGGTGTGTAGTGAATTGAGTACCTTTGTCTAAGATGATGGACAAGGAAATTCCATGAAATATGAATTCCTCTAGAATATGTGACCTTGAATAATCCTCTGCTGATCTGTAGTCTTAACGGGCAAGAAATGGGCTAATTTGGTCATCCTATCCACAGTCTGCGAGATCGCAGTAAGCCTGTAATGAAATCCATGTTGATCATCTCCCACTTCCATTCTGGCATTTTTATATTTTGAACTATACCACAAGGCCTTTGATGCTCAACTTTGACTTGTTGGCCATTTAGGCACTTAGATACAAACTCTACTATGTCTCTTTTCATACTATTCCACCAATAGACCCCTCACAAGTCGTGATACATCTTTGTAGAATATGGATGGATAAAATACCTAGAGCTATGGGCCTCTGCCATTATTCTGTCTCAGAGACTGTCAATGCTTGGAACATATATTTTGCCTTGATATCTTAACACTCAATCTCTTCCTTTGGCGAAAGCCATTACTTTCTACTTATGAAATCATCTTTCAATTGGAGGATAATTGGATCTTGTTCTAGCTTTTTCCTTACTTCAATGAGTAATAAAGACTCTTTGCCTTTTGGGACAATAATACCTCCCTCACGAGAGTCCACAAGACAAACTCCCAAACGTGCAAGTCTATGCACTTCTTTGGCTAACTCTTTCTCCTCTTCCTTAACATGAGTGGTACTCCCTATAGACAGCCTGCTAAGAGCATCGGCAATAACATTAGCTTTACATGGATGGTAGAGGATACTCATGTCATAGTGCTTGAGCAAATCAAGCCATCTTCCTTGTCTTAGGTTGAGCTTTTTCTGAATGAATACATATTGCTGGATTTTGTGATCTGTGAACATATATACATGCATGCCATAAATATAATGTCACCAAATCATGAGTGCAAATACTACCGCTGCCAACTTCAGATCATCACTCAGATAATTTCTCTCATAAATCATAAGCTGTCTGGAAGCATACGTTATAAATTTGCCTTTTTGTATCAAAACACAAAACAAACCAACTTTAGACGCATCATAATAAATGATGAAGCCATCCATTCCCTTGGGTAAGGAAAAAACTGGAGAAGTAGTCAACCTCATTTTCAATTTTTGGAAACTTTTCTCACAAGCATCAGACTATTAAAACTTACTCTTCTTCTGAGTCAACTTAGTTAACATCAACGATATGGATGAAAATCCTTCAACAAACCTCCTATAATAACCATCCACATTCAAGAAACTTTTTATATCAGTCAGGGATATGGGTCTGGGCCATTTCTTAACAACTTCAATATTCTACGAGTCCACTCGAATACCATCTCCAAAAATAATATGGCTTTAGAATTCCACAGATGCCAGCCAGAACTCACACTTTGAAAACTTAGCATATAACTTATTTTCTTGAGGGTCTGGAGAATAATTTTGAGATAGTTTGCATGCTCCTCCTCATTCCTCGAATAGATCAGGATGTCATTGATAAAAACGATAACAAACATGTCTAGATACTCCTTGAACACTCTATTCATGAGGTCCATAAATATTGTAGGAATGTTAGTCAAGTAAAAGGACATAACTAGGAACTCATACTGACCATACCTGGTCCTGAAGGCTGTCTTCGGAATGTCACATTCTCTCACTTTCAACTTATGATAGCCTGACCCGAGGTCTATATTAAAGAAACAAGTGGCACCCTGACGTTGGTTGAAAAGATTGTTGATCCGTGAAAGAGGATACTTGTTCTTTATGGTAACCTTGTTCAGTTGATGGTGGTCAGTACACATTCTCAAAGACCCATCTTTCTTTTGTATGAATAGGACAGGAGCGCCCCAAGGGGAGACACTCAACCTAAAGAACACTTTATCTAGAAGGTCCTTCAACTGTTCTTTCAACTTTGCGAGAGCCATTTTATATGGAGGAATAAAAATAGGCTAGGTATCGGGAAGAACATCTATTTCAAAGTCTATCTCCCTATCAATAGGGACTCTAGGTAAATCCTCAAGAAAGACTTGAGAAAACCCATTCACTATAGGGAATGACTGAAGGGATGATGCCTCCACACTATCATCTCTAACTCGAACAATGTGGTAGATACACCTCTTGGAAACTAACTTTTTAGCCTTAAGGTATGAAATGAATTAAACCTTAGGAAAAGCTAGACTACCCTTCTACTCTATAATTGGGTCATTCAGAAATGGAAACTTGACTACTCAAGTTCTACAATAAACTGAGGCATATAAAGCATAGATTCATTCCATGCCAAGGATGACATCAAAGTCGACCATTTCCAACTAAAATAAGACTGTAGAAGTGTGTTTATGATCAACAAAAACTATACAATCACGATAGACTCTCTTATCTAGAGTGGACTCGCCAACTCTATTTTTTCTTCCAAAGTCACCCTCATAATACTCACTATCTTGTAGACCTCATCAATGAACTCTTGAGGATCCTCATTGAATTTTGAGCCATGAAACTCCAGAGGATTCATTCGTGCAAAGTCCCTTACTCTTGAGGCTGGAGTAGAAACATTGGGAGGAGCCACAACACCTTGGTTGGTCACCACTCGAGCTAGCATAGTAATACCTATTTGGAACTCTGCATTAATCACTTGGTCTGGTAGAGGACCATTGTCTTGAGGAGCTGGGGGAGCTGGGGCTTCATTAACATTATCTCCCATTGGAAGTAGTGGTCTTCTTAGAGCCATCTTTCTGAAAAATCACAAAGAAGGACCGTTAGGGAAAAGAAGTCTTACGGTAAACTCTATAGTACGATATGGATCATAAAAGAAGTGAGAATTCCTAAACACCTCATAGACTCCTACTCATAAGTGTGGCGCGCTTCACACCCATGAATAATACTCTATTTGATGCGGCATGTTGGACACCCTAGGACACTTGAAAAACCTTATGCTCTGATACCAAGTTTGTCACGACCCGAACTAGGGCCTAGTCGTAACATGGGGATTGAAACCCCAAAGGACTCCAACCAAGAATCTTTTACATATCATAAGAATTCATAAGGTAAAGTATAAAGCAAAACATCATAAGAGAATCTAAATCATGAATAGTAAATAAAGAATATCACATGATAACATAGACTCAAAACATTTGTCCAACTATATTCCTTTACTAATGAATATGGGAGGGGGATAAGACATGTCCCTAGCTAACTCTCAATATGAAATATAACAAAAGTCTTTGGAAATAGTAACTAACTCAACACTAGTCCCCAATAAATAAGGACTCACCACAACGCCGCTGAATAGGGAAGCTTAACTAGCCACACAGATAAGTATGATCTTCAACCTCAACCCTTACATTATGAGATAATATAGGCAAAAGTATGCATTAGTACGTTGGAATGTACTAAGTATGAGGGCATGACATGCAACATAAATCATGTATTGCAAATGTCAAGTAAACCACATGATAAGATAGAATAAGTAAAGTCATGAGAAAATCATATTGACCAAAGCATTTAAAAGAATAAATTTAAAACCATAACATACTTAAGAGATCATATATATGTGGGATAGGAACCATAACCAACAATAAGACCATGCGATCTATAACATGAAATCCTGTTGTCTCCCCATACAATGAAGAAAAGGGGAATCTACTTGCCAAGGTAGACTCTACCTCGCTAGGCGGGTCATACATATGCTATATATGGATCCAATAGCTAAGCCATTTAGGCAACCTACGGTGGAACGTAGTTTATGGGACATGAGGCTGCTACTAAGGCTTTTGGTAGGCCCCCACCTCACATCCACTCCGTGCTAAGTCAAATCCCATGAAATATATGCATAGCATAGAAATCATAATTACATATATCATAGTCATGATCATAGGTTTTAAATTATAGAGTATCTCATTTTCATTACATATTTGTAATATGAGAATTGTCCTTTCATCATTACAATCATATTTGCATAATTCATATCATTAGGTCTTAGGTCACCACATAGGGCCCTAAGTCATCTTTTAGGCCTTAGGTCACCACATAGGGCCCTAAGTCACCTTACTTCATAACTTTCATGAAATGCATACCTTGAACTTAGAGTAAAACTCAATTGCATAATCAAACGACTTTGAAAATCATGTAATTCACTTGAAAACATACATGATCATAAACTTTATATCAGCCCATACATAATTCATATAGATAATATCCTTTGGAAGTATAATTCAAAATACTTATAATTTACATCATGAACCCTAGAGATCAAAATAGGAGAATTCATTAGAAAACTCTTCAATTCAATGCACTAACCATCAATTTATATCAAAATAGATCATGATCATATTTTGAATCGTAATTCATGCAATAAGAATAGAGATTATAAAATCCATAAAATACCATTCTTTAATTTGATAGAAAATCTTGAGAAATTGATTGAGCTTCATGGATGAAAGAATCCATGAATCAATACCCACATACTTTAAGTGAAAATGCCAAATAATTTTGAAGAACTTGAGAGTTTTGATGGAGAACTTGAGTGAATTTACTTGAAGTCTTCAATAGAGTCCTTGAAAGTCTTTTGTAGAGAGAAATATTTGAGTAGATGAATTGTAGGAGAATGAATAGAATTAGAGGTTTAGGTCAATTTATAGAGTTGCATTAGGTTTTAAAAAACATCTAGGTTCCTTAGCTAATAATTAGGGAAAAGTATAAAATTCCCTTATTAAAAACTCAACTCGGCCAAAAAATCCTTGCCAGGTTTACGACGCGGACCTATTGCGGACCTTTTTATTTCGTGTAGTCTCTTCGAAAATCTATCTTCCGATATATGGGTCCTAAAATTCTACCGATACCCTTTTTCCATAGGGTTTGACCCCCTAATCGATATTTCGAACTCGTATTTTCCAAAAAGATTAAGGATAACGCATTACATGAACGGCCTATTCCCAAGGCATTTCTTAAGGCACTTGTGCATTTTAAGGAACCTTACAATATCTCCCTCTTGGGAACATTCGTCCTCAAATGAGATTCAACTAATATAGGAAAAATATGGAAAAAGGATTTAGAAACCCAACATGGTAATGAGGACACTTTGAAAAAAAATGCATATAACATGTAAACTTTCATAATTAACATAAGACATAGTCCTTGAGAGAAATTATTTTCATGAATCATGCATGCATATGAATGACATATGGAACTGAAGCGTAGAAGTTTAATCAATTTGATAATGAGAAACTTAGTACCTGTAGGCATAAGTGAAAGGAAAGATTTAAGGATATCGCTTCATCATGTCTGATTCCGCTTCCCACGTAGCACTCTCTATTTGTTGATTCCTTCATAACACTTTGACAGATGCAACGTCTTTATTTCTCAGTCTCTTCACTTACCGGTCTAAAATCTAATCGGGACCTCCTCACAAGTAAATTATCTTCAAACTCACATTCTCCCTTGGCACAATAGAATTTGGATCACCCACAAACTTCCTCAATATCGACACATGAAATACCGGATGAACCAAAGCCAACTCAAGTGGCAAGTCTAACTCATATGCTACCTTGCCAATGCGCTTCAATATCCTATAAGATCCTATATATCTAGGGATCAACTTCCCTTTCTTACCAAACCGCATTACCCCTTTTATAGGTAAAATCTTCAAATACACCATATCATCCACATCAAATTCAATCTCTCTCCTCCTAGTATCCGAATAGGAATTTTGACGACTTTGAGTCATTTTCAATCTTTTTCTTATGAGCCTTACTTTCTCCATTACATCAATTACCAAATATGGACCAATCAACGCCATCTCACCAACTTCAAACCACCCCACCGGAGACCTACATCTTCTCCCATACAAGGCTTCAAAAGGAGCTATTTGGATGCTAGAGTGATAACTATTATTGTAGGCGAACTCAATAAATGGCAAATGGTCATACCAACTTCCTCCAAGGTCAATCACATATGACCTTAACATATCCTCCAAGGTTTGAATTGTTCTCTTGGCTTGTTCATTAGTTTGAGGATGAAAAGCAGTACTTAGCTTAACTTTAGTACCAAGACCTTTCTGAAATGACTTGCAAAAATGTAAACTAAATTGAGTACCTCTATCCAATATAATCGACAAAGAAACACCATGAAGTTTCACAAGTTCACTAATATATAACTTAGCATAATCTTCAGCACCATAAAAAGTTTTGATCGGTAGAAAATATGCCGATTTGGTCATTCATCCACAATGAACCAAATAGAATCATGTTGTCTTCTAGTACGAGGAAAACCCATGATAAATTCCATATTCACATCTTCCCACTTCCATGTAAGAATTTTGATTTATTGAGCTAGACCTCCCGGCCTTTGATGTTCAACTTTCACTTGTTGGTAATTAGGACACTTAGCCATGAACTCCTCTATGTCCTTCTTCATGCCATTCCACCAATACACTTCTCTCAAGTCATGATACATCTTGGTAGATCTCGTATAAATTGAATACCGAAAACTATGGGCCTCATTCAATATCAACTCTCTTATTCCATCAACATTTAGAACACACAGCCGACCTTGGTAATGTAGTACCCCATCTTCTCCTAGAGAGAAAGCCTCAATGGATTTTTTGACAACCGACTTCTTCAATTTGACCAAAATTGGATCATTGTCTTGTTTGGCCTTGACATCTGCTATAAGAGACGATTCTGAACCATTATGTATAAGAATGCTTGCATCATTGAAATCAACCAAACGCACACCTAAACGTTCCAATCTACGAACCTCTTTGACCAATTCCCTTTTACCTTCCTCAACATGTGCAACACTACCTATAGATAACCAACTAAGAGCATCGGCTACAATATTTTCCTTACCCGGATGGTAGAATACACTCATATCATAGTCTTTTAGGAGTTCAAGCCCCCTACTTTACCTAAGGTTCAAGTCCCTTTGACTAAACACATATTGCAAGCTTTTGTTGTCGGTGAAAAAATCAACATGCACCCTTTAAAGATAATGGCGCCAAATTTTCAATGCAAACACAACCGCCGCAAGTTCAAGAGCATAGGTTGGATAGTTTCTTTCATGTAATTTAAGTTGCCTAGAGGCATAGGCTATAACCTTACCATGTTACATCAATACACAACCCAAATCAATACGTGAAGCATCACAATAAACAACAAACCTATCTGAACCTTCGGGCAATATCAAAATTAGAGCTCACGTAAAACGATCTTTCAATATTTGAAATATTTTCTCACATTCTTCCGACCATTGAAATTTTACCTTCTTTTGTGTCAACTTAATTAAAGGCGAAGCAATAGATGAGAACCCTTCAACAAACCTTCTGTAGTATCCGGCTAAGCCCAAAAAGCTTTTAATGTACGAAAGAGATAATGGTCTAGGATAATTCTTAATGCCTCCGTTTTCCTTGGATCTACTTTAATCCCATCATCGGACACCACATGGCCAAGAAATGCAACCTCTCTTAGCCAAAATTTGCACTTACTAAATTTAGCGAATAATTTCCTTTCCCTCAATGTTTGCAACACAATCCTCAAGTGACCCATATGATCTTTCTCATTTTGAAAGTAAATTAGGATATCATCAATAAACACCACTACAACCATATCCAAATATGACTTAAAAATATGATTCATCAAATCCATGAATATAGCAGGAGCATTTGTCAACCCAAATGACATTACTATAAATTCAAAATGACCATACCTTGTCCGAAAAGCTATCTTGGGAATATCACACTCCCTTACCCTCAATTGATGATAACCGAAATGGAGGTCAATCTTAGAAAAGTAGCATGCTCCTTGTAATTGATTAAACAAGTCATTTATCCTTGGGATTGGATATTTTTTCTTTATGGTGACCTTATTTAATTGCTGGTAGACTATACACATTCAGAGTGACCTATTTTTCTTCCTAACTAATAACATGGGAGAACCCCATGGTGAAATACTTGGTCTTATAAAATCCTTATCCAACAAATCCTTCAATTGTTCTTTCAACTCCTTAAGTTCCGCGAGAGTCATAAGGTAAGGAGGAATAGAGATAGGTTGAATATCAGGAAGGAGATCTATGCCAAAGTCAATCTCCCTTTCAGGAGAAATACCGGGCAAATTATCAGGAAACACGTCGAAGAACTCATTAACTATAGGGACTGACTCAAGAGCAGGAGTTTTGGAATTAATGTCCCTAACTCACACCATATGATAAATGCACCCTTTGGAAATCATTTTTTGGGCCTTAATACATAAGATAAATCGACCCTAAACTATTGAACCATTACCCTTCCATTTAATAATAGGCTCATTAGGGAAGTGAAACTTAACCACACGAGTTTTACAATATATAGATGCATAAGCGGCATGTAACCAATCCATATAAAGAATGATGTCGAAATCAGTCATATCAAGTTCAACAAGGTAACATGGAATAACTTTGTGCAAGACCCATACGAGACAATTTCTATAAGCTCTCTTGGCTAATACCAAACCACCAATGGGAGTATAAACTGAAAAAAAGTTTGATTAACACTTTGGGGAACACATCAAATCTCATCGTAATATAAGGAGTAACAAAATACAAGTTGGCACCCAGATCAAGAAATGCATAAACATCAAAGTTAAAGACTCGTAACATACCCGTGACCACATCTAGAGCCTCATCAACCTCTTGCCTAGAATGAAGAGCATAAAATTGGTTGTTGAGTTGGCCACCCTTTGGTTGAGCTTGGGTGCCTTGTTGTACTTGGCCTCCTATAGGAAGAATGTCTCCACCCTTTGTTGGCAACAAGAGGGCACTCGGATCGCTTATGGCCCATCTTGCCACATTCATAGCAAGCACCCGTTCCCATCAAGCACTTTCCTCCATGATTCCTTCCATACTTTGAACACTTTGGAAAAGAAGGGTTACTAGTATTTACACCTCCTTCTCCTTGAGCTTTAGGGTATGTCACTCTATATTTAGCAAACTTCTTCCCCGAGCTTTGGCCTTGATGAGAGCATCCACTTCTACCAATGGTCCTAGCATTAGAGAACCTACCTTCATACTCAGCACTCTTAGAATCCCTCATCCTCATTTCTTTGAGCTTTTATCCTTTAATTTGTTTGGCAAAAGTCATGAGCCGAGATATGTCCATCTCCTTAACAAGCATAGCGGTGCGGTATTCCTTAGCAACCAAGTCAGACACCTCGATATGAATTTAATCATTCAGGCTCCTAGATCATCAACCATTAAAGGAGCATACTTGGATAGCTTAGTAAACTTGAGGGCATAGTCCATTATCCCCATATTGCCTTGTCGAAGATTTATGAACTCCAACGCTTTAGCCTCCCTTAACTCAAGAGGGAAAAACTGATCAAGGAAAGCAAGTTTCAAAGCTTCCCATTTAATAGGACCTTTATCCACCCTTCCCAACTTCCATTGAATATACCATATTTGAGAAACACCCTTAAGTTGGTAAGCCGCCAACTCTGCTTTTTCTTCCGAAGTCACCCCTATAATACTCACTATCTTGTAGACCTCATCAATGAACTCTTGAGGATCCTCATTGACTTTTGAGATATGAAACTCTTGAGGATTCATTCGTGCAAAGTCCCTTACTCTTGAGGCTGGAGTAGGAATATTAGGAGGAGCCACAATACCTTGTTTGGTCACCACTCGAGCTAGCATAGTAATAGCAGTACAGAACTCTATAATAGTCACTTGGTCTGGTAGAGGACCATTGTCTTGAGGATCTAGGGGAGCTTGGGCTTCATTAACATTATCTCCCATTGGAAATGGAGGTCTTCTTGGATCCATCTTTCTAACAAATTGCAAAGAAAGACCATTAGGGACAACAAGTCTTACGGTAAACTCTATAGCACGACATGGATCATGAAAGTAGTGAGAATTTCTAAATGCCTCATAGCCTCCTACTCATAAGTATAGAGCACTGCACACCCATGAATTAGACTCTATTTGACGTGGCATATTGGACACCCTAGGATACTTGAAAAACCTTGTGCTCTGATACCAAGTTTGTTACGACCCAACCTAGGGCCTAGTCGTAACATGATGATTGAAACCCCAAAGGACTCCAACCAAGCCTTTTGTACATATCATAAGCATTCATAAGGTAAAATAAAAAGAGGAAACATCATAAGAGACTCTAAACTATGAATAGTAAAGAAAGAATGTGATATGACAACATAGACTCGAAACATTTGTCCAACTATATGCCTCTACTCACGAATATGAGCGGGGGCTAAGACATGTCCCTAGTTCACCCTTAATATGAAACATAATAAAAGTCTTTGGAAATGGTGACTAACTCAACCACTAGTCCCCGATAAATAAGGACTCACCACAATGCCGCTAAATAGGGAAGCTTAACTAGCCATGTAGATGAGTCTGATCTTCAACCTCAACCCCTACATTATGAGACAATGTAGGCAAAAGTATGCATTAGTACGTTGGAATGTACTAAGTATGAGGGCATGACATGCAACATAAATCATTGATTGCAAATGTCAAGTAAACCACATGATAAGATAGAATAAGTAAAGTCATGAGAAAATCATATTGACCAAAGCATTTAAAAGAATAAATTTAAAACCATAACATACTTAAGAGATCATATATATATGTGGGATAGGAACCATAACCAACAATAAGACCATGCGATCTATAACATGAAATCCTGTTGTCTCCCCATACAATGAAGAAAAGGGGAATCTACTTGCCAAGGTAGACTCTACCTCGCTAGGCGGGTCATACATATGCTATATATGGATCCAATAGCTAAGCCATTTAGGCAACCTACGGTGGAACGTAGTTTATGGGACATGAGGCTGCTACTAAGGCTTTTGGTAGGCCCCCACCTCACATCCACTCGTTGTTAAGTCAAATCCCATGAAATATATGCATAGCATAGAAATCATAATTACATATATCATAGTCATGATCATAGGTTTTAAATTATAGAGTATCTCATTTTCATTACATACTTGTAATATGAGAATTGTCCTTTCATCATTACAATCATATTTGCATAATTCATATCATTAGGTCTTAGGTCACCACATAGGGCCCTAAGTCATCTTTTAGGCCTTAGGTCACCACATAGGGCCCTAAGTCACCTTACTTCATAACTTTCATGAAATTCATACCTTAAACTTAGAGTAAAACTCAATTGCATAATCAATTGACTTTGAAAATCATGTAATTCACTTGAAAACATACATGATCATAAACTTTATATCAGCCCATACATAATTCATATAGATAATATCCTTTGGAAGTATAATTCAAAATACTTATAATTTACATCATGAACCCTAGAGATCAAAATAGGTGAATTAATGTGAAAACTCTTCAATTCAATGTAATAACCATCAATTTATATTAAAATATACTCATGATCATATTTTGAATCATAATTCATGCAATAGGAATGGAGATCATAAAACCCATAAAATACCATACTTTAATTTGATAGAAAACCTTAAGAAATTGATTGGGATTAATGGATGAAAGAGTCCATGAATCAATACCCTCATACCTTAAGTGAAAATGCCAAATAATTTGGAAGAATTTGAGAGTTTTGATGGAGAGCTTGAGTGAATTTACTTGAAGTCTTCAATGCAGTCCTTGAGAGCCTTTTATAGAGAGAAAAATATTTGAGTAGGTAAATTGTAGGAGAATGAATAAAATTAGAGGTTTAGGTCAATTTATAGAGTTGCATTAGGTTCTAAAAACATCTAGGTTCATTATCTAACAATTAGAAAAAAGTCTAAAATGCCCTTATTAAAAACCCAACTCGGCTAGAAAATCCTTGCCAGGTCCGTGATACGGACCTGTCGCAGAGCTTTCTGTTTCATGTAGTTTCTTTAAAAATCTATCTTTCGATATATGGGTTATAAAGCTCCATTGAGACCTTTTTTTCATAGGTTTTGACCCCTTGATCGATATTTCGAACTCGTATTTTCCAAAAAAATTAAGGATAATGCATTATATGAGCGGCCTATTTCCAAGGCATTTCTTAAGACACTTGTGCATTTTGAGGAATGTTACATCTTCGATCTCCCATCAGGAACTATTTCGGGAGCATACATGGATAGCTGAATGAACTTAAGACTGTATTCTTTGATGGTCATCATCTCCTCCTTTAAGTTTACAAACTCTTGTAGCTTTGCCTCCCTCAGGTCTCACAGGAAAAAAATATTCAAGAATACATTCTCAAACTCATCCCAGACTACAGGCTCAGCATCCACACCTCTACTTTCCTTCCATTAATTATATCAGACATTGGCAATATCATTTAGCTAATAGGAGAGGTGTTCAACTCCCTCTACCTTAGTGGCATGCATTTCCTTCAAGATCTTCCACATGTCATTAATGAACTTTGGAGGATCTTTCCTAACTTTGGACCTAGTGAAGACTGGTGGGTTCATCCTTAGGAAATCATTAATCCTATTTGCAGCAGACGGATCTTGAGAACTAGATTTTGGGACTAGCGTATTTTGGAAACTAATCTGTGCAGCCATCAATTGGGTGAGCATAAAGATAGCTCCCCTAAATTCTGTCTTAGAAGTCATTGAGGACTATGCGGTTTGTGGAATTTCCTGATTCGCATTCTCTACGTCATCCTCAATTGCTCGGGCTCAATTTTGGGTCTGCATTCTAGATGGTTATGGAACCTCATTCTTAGCAACGTTCCTTTGACTAATGTTCTCTTCAAATGCATGATCTGAAAATTGTGAAATGCATGAGTTAGAAGGAGATTTCATAGAATTAATATCTATGAAGTAAGAGAGAAGTGAAACAATTCCTAAATTACTATAGCCTCCCTATTATAGATATGGCGTGCTTCACACCTATAAGAAGGAATCTCTTAGACTCGACTTCATAGATATCCTAGGACTCTTGAACTCTATGCTCTGATACCAAGTTTGTTATGCCCCGAACCTACTCCCTGGACGTGACTGACTCTCGAAAATCAAGTTGGTCCCAAGCAAACCACTTGTCCTGGCTAACTCATTCAGCGGAAGACTTTAATTCATAAACGAACTTAGATGGGCATTATGAAACAATGCAATTTAATACTCCTTAGCAAAACTCATGAAACTCAAATATAATAATATATGAGACTTAACTCAATATTTTCAAAATTTACTCAAGGAAATAAACTGCATACTGTCTAACTAGTCTATAAAGCTTCTAGAATATTAACTCTGAAATAGATAATGGAACAGGCCCACGGCTACCTCAAACTAATGAATAGTAACTGAAAAGTAAAGACTTAAGAGTACCTCTAAATGCAAAGAGGCCTCTATCAAAAGCTGGGTAGAAAGCAGGATCTTTAACAATGCATATGTTGAGGATCTCTATCACCTATATCTATATCATAAAATGATACAACTCGAATGACGCCAGTACATGGAATGTATCAGTATGTAAAATAGCAAAAGGAAACTTACTCGGGATACTCAACTCTGAAAATAGCTCAACTCAAATAAGCACGAAATATAATACAAGGCCATACTTTAAAAAGATAATAATGCAACTTAGTGCATAAAATATAATAATTTACTTCTTGGGGAGTTTCTCTAACCGACAACCATCACTTATGAGCTACGTGATGATACAACAAACTGATGTCATTTCCGCAGTAGTCCAATACCTTGCTAGGGTAAGGGATGTAAACACATCTCTAGATCTAATAAAAGTCCTATATTAGGACAATAAGGAGTAACCCGAATGAACGGTACGATTCTATCCTACGTTGGCTACGTGGTTTATGAGGTTTGAGTTGTTCTATATACTCTTACCCAAATCAGTGCTCAATAATAATCCCAAAAATATAATTTATTATGCTCATAACCTAGGTGAGTGTATTTACTCAATTAACTCATTTAGTCTCTTTTTGGACTTAGCTTAAAACTAAACTCTTTTTAACTCACCTCTTCTCAATAAAATAGACATAAACTCAACTAAATGAATACATTTAAAAGCAAAATTTGACTTTTCAACTTATTCTCAAAATATATGTTTAAAATACTCAACTCATTTATACTCAATAATTTTCATGCTCAAAATAGTGATTAATATATTTCTCCACTCATTCTCAAAATAATAAATAAAAGACTTCTCAAACTCAACTTATGCTCAAACTTTTTCTAAGCTAAATGATGAAAATAATTACTCATTCTTTAACTCAAATAGTGCATAAAATAATTAATACAAAACTCAGCTAGTGTTCATGTGAATGCAAACATGAATTCATCATCTTAAAAACTCAACTCAAGAAACTCTTCAAGGTATATTTGAATATATACAAGAACACAATGAAATTTATATAGATAACTCAAGAATTCACATTATCAAAATTAAAAATTCAATCTTGAAACTCAACTTGACTATATAGAGATGTAGGGCATGAGGACGAACTTAATCCACCGTTATGATAGCCTTACATACCTGAAATAAAGATTTTGTTAAGCGAAAATTGGAGATTAGGCTTGAAATCCTTGAACCCTACATTTTCCTCCTCTTTAATTTTAGTTCTTGTTCTCAAAAGGTTTTAGCTGTAAATGGGAAAAAATCTCCATTAGGTATTCATAAGGGATGGATTTTGGTCCCAAAACATACTGGGTTGGGTTTGGAAAAGGTAGAAAAAGACAAGTTTGTCCCTCATTAAAACTGGCGATGGGAAAATTCCAATTCCTAGGCCAGCTGTCAGGAATAGAGGCCGTTAAGGATGTGCTTGCTTTTCCTTTTTTCGTCGAGATTGGGTTGGTGCATCGTGAACATGTTCCCTATTTTTAGTTTCAACATTCTTTATCTTCTCTGTGATGCGGACATATCATACATTCTACTATCTTAAAATTTTACTTAGAGGAAAAATAACTTCCTTCTCTTCATTCTTTGAATAATTTAAGTTAGAATAGTATGGGGTGTTACTATTTTTGGGTACAAATCCTAGACTATTAACTACCTCTAAACCCTCCTAAATCCATCATTCACTCTCATTCACCCTAAACACAAATCATCTCTCTAGAATTTCTCTCAAAGTTCATCTTCTTTCTCAAGCAAGGTTTCAAGGATTTCCTAGTTCAAGTCTTCAAATTTAAGGAACATTTAGGGCTATAATTGAATAAGGTATATGGAAATTCATCCATGGATCTTTCCATCTATGGAGTCCTAAGGGTTTTCTCAAATTATTCTTTTATGATTATCTTTTAGCCCTAATTCTTATGAAAATGCATTGGGCTAATTCAATTATGGTTTATTTCATTATCATTTGTCTAATTATACATGATCAAGTTTTAATTGCATGTTTTTAATTTATTTTCAAGGACTCATGCCTTATGTTATTTTCAAGTTTAAATTGAAAAACTTATGATCATATGAATTGATAAAGGATTTTATGAATGGTTATCAAGGACTTATGAACGACTCATTAAAAGTAATGAATGATGTTTCAAGAAAATATCTATGGTGTTGAAAGGATTTCTCAGATGCTCATGTTAAAAAGGTGAAAGGTTTTCTCAGTGACTCATAGATTCATAAGGATTGAAAAGTTTTCTCATTCTTATATGAATCAACAATGTTAATGATCTACTCTTATGATTATTTTATGATGTGGGATTGATATTTATTATTGCCTTTCCTAATAATTTTAATGACAAAGATTTATGACTTATGTTGGATATTGACTAAGAATTGAGAGGAATTTGAGGTGGGGTTCAATCCGAAAGCTCAAAAAGTGACCCGAGGGAATTTTAGATGAACCCTCTGATCCCTAACTACGTTGCCTGTGTAGGTTTTCCTTTATGGCCTAGCTAGTGGATCCATAAATAGCTCAAGTTTATGATGTTCTCAAAGAGTCTATCTTGAAAAGTAGCATCTCTCTTTTAAGTGTGGGAGTAACACCAGATTCCATCTCGCATGGTCTTATATGTCAGTTAAAGATCCTATCTCATAAAGGTATATGAAATTTAAAAGTTCTCATAATGTTTATGATGCATTAACAACATGATTATGATATTCAAATGTTATCAAGTTTTACTCATGTTTTTAAGATATTAGTCATGCATCACATGTTCATATTGTATAGGTCCGATTATCATTATTCATGCATGCTTCTCACATACTTTGTACATTCTATGTACTAACACATAGTGTTTTCCTATATTGTATTATAATATAGTATCTGATGATCATCACACTCATCCTCCCGCCGTGACTAGATTGGATTACTTAGATTTGACACTTGATTGGTGAGTCCTCATGCTTCGAGGACGTAACTAATAATGAGTTTATATTTCTTTCTATGGCATTATATTTCCTATTTTGGGTGATCTAGGGCTTGTGTTATGCCTCTATCTAGACTAGTAGATGCATGTTTCATTGTTATGGAGTCTATGCTGTCATGTTTTTAGGAGCTGATTTCTCCCTTATCAAGTTATTCATGAGACTTTATTTCCACATTCATGATCTAGTCTTATTGCTTTACTTACATTATGTATGCTCATGTATGATATACTAAGATGCTTAGTTAGAGTCCGCCGGGATTCTAATTATTGTGTCGCGTCAAGTAGATTCTTGTTCATGAGTGTGAAGCATGCCACATCTATCAATAAAAGGCTATGAGGCATTTAGGAAACTTCACTTTTTTGTCTTTCTTATGTCTTGAAATAGAGTTGAACTCTATGGTTTTTCCCTCTAATGCTTTCTCTTTGCAATTACAAAATCATGCCTCCATGAAGGATTCCTCGTGAGAAGAAATATTAAGGAAGATCAACAAGTTCTAAATGACCTTTTGAATGAGTAAGTCTCTCATACAGAGTTTCAGGCAGTATTCTAAATACTTGGTCAAGTCATAGCCGCTCAAGCTACTAGGAAAGTTATAGCTCCTATGAACCCAAATATGGGTATGACAGCTAGCCAAGTTTGTGACTTCACCCATTCTAAAGTGGATGAGAATCCATAAGAGTTCATTGAGGGTATTGAAAAGATTGTGGATATCATGGACATTGGTTCGGTGGAGAAGGCATACCTTATGGTGTATCAACTCAAAGGAGTGGCTCAATGGTGGTTTGATCAATGGAGAAGTGAGAGGGCTTTAGGTATAGGTCCTGTTGATTGGGAAGAGTTCAAGGGTGGTTTCCTTGATTGTTTCTTCATATTAGAGTTGAGGGAAGCCAAGGTGCAAGGATTCATCAACTTACAACAAGGTAATATGAGTATGAGAGAGTGTGACCTCAAGTTCACTAAATTATCGAAACATGCTCCTTTCATGGTTTTGAATCCAAGAGCTCGCATGTCACACCCCAAACTAAGGGAGACACAAAAAGCACTCGGTGCCTTACTTGATCGAGTAAACCAAAAGATACATAAAAGAAATAAAACCATGAGGGGCGACAAGGCCTCCACAATAACCTATTGAAATATGATAGCTAGACTGATGAGGTTGCAACAATATCAATGCCATAATAAAAGGGCCGACAAGGCTAGATTAATTGATAAAGAAATATCAAGCCGACAAGGCTACAACTGAAATCATATATACAATAGGCCGACAAGGGTATGAGTGAAAGCTGAGAAGACCCAACAAGGTATGTCCATAAGTCTCTACAAATAGTACAACCTAAATAGTTGGGAAAAGTCCCCAATAATGCAAACAACTATATACAAAGCTCAAGTATGCAAAACCTATAGATAACCAACAGCTCCAGGAAAAATAGATCTTACCAATCCTCTGTTGAGACAACACCCCTATTGCAAGGCCAATTAGGACCTCTGTATGAACCTGCAGCATGAATGCAGCATCCTTAGACAATGGGAAGTCAGTACGAATGAAAATGTGTTGGTATGAAAGGTGGAAAATAGAATCATAAATAGCTGCAGTAAAAATGGTAATAGAGATACCACCTAAAGCTGAAACTCTGATAGCCTCCATGGCCGACATCTGACCTCATAATTATCAAATATGCATGGTATTCTCGTGTAATCATATGTCGTGAGTACATACATACATATATATACATATATACACACATATATATATATATGCAAATGCATGACATACCCAACCAAATGCTAATAATGACAATCTCTTCTGGTAGCTAATCGGTATCATATTATCAATCTGCGATCATTTGTATAATATATATAGTTAGGCCTCTTACCTCTGAATATAGCTCGAAGTCTATGCATAATATATCATGTATGATATAAACTTTGAATGCACATAATAGGCCCTAATACAAACTTAGCCAATCTTGGCTCTTTGGTACTCTTATTCTCATAATCTCATAAACACTTTCGTATAATATGCAAATGCCTTGTGGAATCTCATATACTTTTAGAATAAACCTGAACACTTTACTCGATTCTACAAAGGTAACTTAAACTTGAGGATGTTCATAAAGAACTTAAGGTCTTTAAAGAATCTCGTCTTGAATTTGTTGACTTTTATATGACAATTAGGCCTACAAAACTCATATAGACTCGAAGCTCTTTACTCGAATTCAACTTGGAAAATTAATCATTTAGGAATTCAAAAGAAGACTGACATGCTTAATGCGATTTATTATAGATGACTCCAAACTGGTAATAGTATGATCCCATTAGAAACATGGTTGTTTGACAAGTAGAGTATAAGATTTAGTATGAATATCATTTTCAAATGACACTTTTGCAAAAGCTTCTAATAAGAAAGAATGACTTCATATCTTACTTATATATAATAGGATGATTTTCCAACAATTTAATCTCACTCTTGGGGCAATAGCTCGCTTATTCACATGAGGGAATAAAAATCATGACAGGAAATAACTTTAATTGTCAAACATACTTCATAATATTACAAACACGATATTAATATGATAAAGTCAAGAAATAAGATCAGCTAACATTCCAACGTCCTTTACAGAAGGTCTTTCTAATAATAGAATAGTAAAAATGACTTATTTGATAAATTTGAAATTTTTGGGATTCATGCGATATAAAAAAAGGATTTTTGCCTTAAAATACCTTGAATACAAGATGGAATAACTTGATATAGATATCAATTTCTATTGGATAATTAAATAAATTTATCTATAAAAAGATGAAGATAAACCACAGAGGAAGGGACATGAGAATAACTGGTACCAACAACATCGTCCCCAGAAGATTATTTTGAACCCTTTACTAAGCTCATATAAAATGAAAGTAAAACAACTTTGAATTACAAAAGAAGAGCAGAAAGGCTTGTATGTTTATCTTTTTTTAGAAAGTTTCACTTCTTTGGAACTAGCAGAAGCATAACTATATATATATTTATTATTTTATGGATAAAGATAAGAGTGGATGTTGACTTTCATCCAACTCAAATTACACCAATTACTATAACCAATTATCAATTCCTATGCTAAGTGGAATGTGAAAGCATATCACATTAAAAAGAGGAATTGTTGTCCACCCTCTTCACCTCCACGTGGAAGTGGAGGGGTGGCACACTGATATTCATTTTTATCTCATTACATAAGTATTTGGGTATTGCATAGGTTCGTGAAAAAATATATATAATTTTTTCCATATAGTATAATTACTAAAAAATTATTTTGAATAAAGTCTATCTTATATAATAATTATTATTTCAACAAAACTAGATTTATTATCTCCGTTAAAATATAAATAATTAAAAAGGCTTTTATAAAATAAATACTTGCACAACCGTATCGTAACTAAAGAATATTACCTTAAATATTTGAGGCATTTTAGAAAGGAACTAAAATATATTTTTATCAAATTTTAATTTTAAATGGATATTCTCAAACGGCAGTGGTGTTATAATAAAATTTTCAAATTTAGTCCCATAAGCCTTTAACACGAAATAAAGGATACTTGTAAACACCCAAGGTGTTATAGTAGAACCGTCATGCTAATCAAGAAGATGAACATCTCTAGGCTCATGACACATGCCGAACAAATAAAGGAGGAGAAGCTAAATGAGAGATCTAGAAGGACGTCCAAAAGGGATCAGACCGATGGTGGAGAGTGTTCTCATGACAAGTAAGGTAATGGTTGTCGTCCTCAATTTCATCAAAGGTTCTCCGGTCAAAATTCTTCAAATAATTTGGCTTCAAAGTTCGATAAAGATATGGTACCTAACCCTAAGGTTCAAGGAGAAGCTCCGTGTGGCCAAGTCATTCCCCCGTGCAAAAAGTGCAGAAGAAACTGTAGAAGAGATGCTTGGTGGTATCATGTGCATATTATAGGTATGGAAAACTGGGTCACCATGTGAGGGATTGTAGAAGAGGTGCTCGGCCTCAGGTTCAGACTCAGACCACAGGTAGATTGGCTTAGTAGGATGGTACTACAGGGTCTTGTGGCGGTCAGTACCTAAATTGATAGTATGTTTTTCAGACTAGGCAGGATTTGGATGAGTCTCTCGTTGTTATGACTGATATGTTGAAAGTCTTTTAAGTTTGATGTTTATGCATTATTAGATTTGGGTGCTACTCTATTATTTATTACTTTTTATCTTTCTATGAAATTTGTTTTTAGTCTTGTGATCTTGTTAGAGCCTTTTTCTGTCTATACTCCTATTGGTGATTTAGTTTTGGCTAAAAGAGTCTATAGAAATTATCCAGTTTTAGTTTTTCATAAAGTCACCTTAGTTGATCTTGTAAAGCTTGATATGACCAATTTTGATATTATTCTCAGTATGGATTGGCTTCATGTATGTTTTGATTCTATATGTTGTATAACCTGTGTGGTTAAGTTTCAGTTTCCTAATGATATGGTCATAGAATGGAAAGATAGTAATCTCGTGTTTAAAGGTCAATTCATCTTGTGCCTTAAATCTCAAAAAATGATTTTCAAAGGTTGCATTTATCATCTAGTCCATGTTAGGGATATAAATTCCAAAGCCCCTACTCTTGAGTCAGTTGTGAGTTTCCAAGTGAAGGTTGAGAATAAAAACTGGAAGGTTTAGCTCAAGATATTGAGATTCCTACTTGGAAGTAGGAAGACTTGAATATGGACTTCATTATGGGTTTGCCTCGTACCCGAAGATAACATTATTCATTTTGGGTTGTTGTTGACCAAATGACTAAGTAGGTGCATTTTCTTCCCGTTAAGATGGTGCATTTTCTTCTCGTTAAGACTTCCTATTTAGTTGAGTATTATGTTACACTTTATATTCATGAGTTGGTTAAGCTTCATGGTTTTCCATTATCATCATTTCGTATCAAGGTATTCAATTCACATCTCAGTTTTAGAGATCTTTCCAAAAGGGTCTTGGTACTCAAGTTAACCTTAGCATAACTTTTCACCTCCAAATAAATGATTAAGCCAAGCACACTATTCAGATCATGGAGGACATATTGAGAGCATGTGTTATTGACTTTAAGGGTAATTGGGATAATCATTTGCCATTGATTGAGTTTTCTTAACAATTGCTAGCATTCTAGCATCAAGATAGCTCCATTTGAGGCCTTATATGGTAGAAGGTATAGGTCTCCTATTGGTTGGTTTGAAGTTGGTAAATTTGCCTTGATAGGAACCGAGTTGGTGCATGAGGCCATGGATAAGGTTAGACTCATTAGAGAAAGTTTAAAGACTGTCCAGAGTCGGCAAAAGTCCTATACGGATGTGAGGAGGAAGGAACTTGAGTTTGAAGGTGCTACATGGGAGGCCAAAGCTGATATGATATCATGATATCCTCATCTCTTTCCTTCCATTGCTAGTTAAGGTATTGAGTTCCTTCATGATTCACTCTTTCAATCCATGTGTTTCAGTCATTCTCATGTTTTCATATATATTCATGGTCATTAAATGAGTTTTAAAGTCATGTTTTAGCTTAGAATTGAATGTTCCATGTTTTTATGC
Source organism: Solanum dulcamara (assembly GCF_947179165.1). Taxonomy (NCBI): domain Eukaryota; kingdom Viridiplantae; phylum Streptophyta; class Magnoliopsida; order Solanales; family Solanaceae; genus Solanum; species Solanum dulcamara. Next base: position 57,085,516 of record NC_077242.1, read on the forward strand.
ATTTTGATGTATCATTGCATTCATGTTGGGCTACTATGTCTCCTTCCGTACTCTATTCATGCTAGTTTGAGTCTCATTCAAGAATGAATGTTCTCAAGGGGGAGATATTGTAAGACTTTGGAAGTTGAAAAGTCACAAAATGAAGTTTAAAAGGAAAATTTCCCCTTCAATTCATAGACTACTTTACAGACCGTGAAGGGTTACACAGTATGTGAAAATCACCTATCTAGAGGGCCATTCATTTAATTTTAAAGGGGTATTTGTCTTTGTTTTTTCCCATTATTTCTTAATGTATTTGGATGGTTTATGGGTAGAAATCCTAGACTATTAACTTGTCATGACCTGACCTAGGGTCTAGTCATAACATGACGATCAAAACCTGGAAGGCCTCCAACCAAACCTCTTGTTCATATCATAAGCATACATAAGATAAAGTAAAAACAGAAACATCATAAGAGAATCTAAACAATGAATAGAAAATGAAGAATGTCACGTGACAACTTAGACTCGAAACATTTGTCCAACTAGATGCTTCTACTCATGAACATGGACGGGGGCTTAGACATGTCCCTACCTCTCTCTCAATACGAAGCATAACCAAATTTTAAAAAGGAAAAACAAGAAACAACAACTCAAACTTGCCCTCGATAGATGAGGACTCACCAAGACTTCGCCGATGGAAATCTTACTAGCTACGTGGATGAATATGATCCTCAACCTCAACCACTCATTATGAGATAATGTAGGCAACAATATGAATTAGTACATTTGAATGTACTGAGTATGCAGGAATTACATGAAACATGAATCATAAGATGCAATGATCGAGATTATACATGATAAAAATGTTAAGTAAAGTCATGGGAAATACCATGATGATCAAAGCATTTAAAGGATATAGTTGAAGATTATAAAGTACCATAATAGTCATAAATATATATGGTATAGGAACCATAACCGACATTAAGACCATGGAATCTATAACATGGAATCTTGTTGTCTCTCCATACAATGAAGAAAAGGAAAATCTACTTGCCAAGGTAGACTCTACCCCGCTAGGCGGGTCATGTACATACACTGTATGTGGATCCACTAGCTAAGACATAAGGTAACCTATGGTGACACGTAGTTTATGGGACATGAGAATGCTACTAAGGCTTTTGGTAGCGCTTCCACCTCAAATCCACTTGGTGCTAATTCAAATCCCACGAAATACATATGTAGCAAAGTAATCATAGTTAACATATCATCGACATGATCATAGGTTTGAAATTCATAGAGTAGATCATTTCATAACGTAAGTGCAATTTGAGTATTGTCCTTCTATATTACAAATCATGCATACATAATTCATATCATTAGGCCTTAAATCACCATATAGGGCCCTAAGTCGCCTTTTCTATAATTTGCCTGAAAAAAGCATAATTTGAAGCATACTTGAAAATCATACTGAATAATCATGCTTGAAAGTAAGTTTATGTAATGGAAAAGTATTTCATGCTTAGTTTAGAGGCTATATAATAAATGAAATGTAATTCATGCACTTGAAAGAGTAGTTCATGAGAAGTAAGGATCAACAAAATAAAAATAAACAAATAAAGGGAAACTAGGTGATGGTGCTATAGTGGCGCGCCGCACCAAGGTGTAAGACACTGGGGCACTCTGCAGGTGCTATAATGGCACATCACACCAAGAGGCAAACTACATAGACACATTCCTAGTGCGATAGTGGCGCGCCGCCCCAGCATTTTCCCAATATTTTTTTGGATTTTTCATCATTTTTCATGAGTTTTCATCCCTTATAATGAGATCCTAAGCCCTAATTAACAATATAATGAATATATATGAAGAATCTACCAATACCAAGCAATTACCAATCAATTTATGCCAAAAATAGATTTGAATTCGCAAGATAATCACAGCTCATGCAATTGAAGTTGAAATTAAGAAGATTCAAAGTTGTAATTGAAATTCATGGAAGGTTTAAAAAATTATTTGGGCTCTATGGATGAAAGGTACCCATGAATGAATCTCACATACATTTAATACAAATTATGAAGAAAACTTGAAGATCAATGGAGAATTTAAGAAGATTCTTGTTAGGTCTTCAATGGGGGTATGGATAGCCCTTTGTAAAGAGAAGATTTTAGTATGGGTGATTAGTGAATGAATGAGGAAAAATTAAGAGATTTGGGGATTAAATAGATTAGGAACCTGGCCCAAACACTGTCTAGATTCATTCCCCCTATAAAAATGGAGGGAAGACTACTTTGCCCTTAATGAAAATCTCCCTTAATCCACCAATGGATTCACCAAGGCTAATTATTCATCTTATTATGTCATACTTTATCTTTCTCACACTCGGAATATTACAATACCTCCCTCTTGGGAACATTCGTCATCGAATGAGATAGGAACTAGCTTGAGTAGAATAGAGTGAGTATGCAACAACCCAACATGAATGCAATAATGCAACTTCTGACTATCAACATCATTTTCGTGGTATACATACGTATGTCATGACACGAAGAAGTTGAAACATAGGATTTTTAAAGGATATGAGTATAAATGTCTAAGTACCTTAGGATGGATCGAAAGGAAAGAGATAAGGATATTATTTCCTCATGTCCGCTTCCATTTCCCATGTAGCTCTTTCGACTTCTTGATTTCTCCATAAGACTTTAACGGATGCAACCTCTTTTTTCCTTAATCTTTTTACTTGATGGTCCAAAATCTTAATCGGGATCATAAGTCAAATTCTCTTCAAAACTCACATTCTCCATTGGCACAATAAAATTTGGATCACCCACAAACTTCCTCAACATCGGCACATAAAATACTAGATGAACCAAAGCCAACTCAAATGGCAACTCTAACTCATATAGTACTTTGCCAATATGCTTAAATACTCTATAGGGTCCTACATATCTAGGACTCAAATTTCCTTTCTTTCCAAACTGCATTACCCCTTTCATAGGTGAAATCTACAAATACACCGTATTATTCACATCAAATTCAAGCTCTCTCCTCCTAGTGTCTGAATAGGACTTTTGTCGACTTTGAGTCGTCTTCAATCCTTCTCTTATAAGCCTTACTTTCCCCCATTGCATCAACTGTCAAATCTAGATCAATCAGTGCCATCTCACCCACTTCAAACCACCCCACCGGAGACCTATATCTTCTCCCATATATGGCTTCAAAAGGAGCCATTTGGATGCTAGAGTGATAACTATTATTGTAGGCAAACTCAATCAATGGCAAATGCTCATCCCAACTTCCTTTAAATCAATCACACATGACCTTAATATATCCTCCAAAGTTTGAATCATTCTTTTGGCTTGTCCATTGGTTTGAGGATGAAAAACGGTACTTAGCTTGACTCTAGTACCAAGACCTTTCTGAAATGACCTCCAAAAATATAAATTGAATTGAGTACATCTATTCGATATAATTGACAAAGAAACACCATGAAGTTTCACAAGTTCACAAATGTACAACTTAGAATTGTCTTCGGCACCGTAAGAAGTTTTGATCAATAGAAAATGTGCCAATTTAGTCATTCAGTCCACAACAATCCAAATAGAATCATGTTGTCTTCTAGTGCGATGCAAACCCGAGACAAAGTCCATATTCACATCTTCCCACTTCCAAGTAGGGATTTCAACTTCTTGAGCTAGACCTTTCGACCTTTGATGTTCAACTTTCACTTGTTGACAATTAGGACACTTAGCTACGAACTCTGCTATGTCCTTCTTCATGACATGCCACCAATACACTTCCCTCAAATCACGATACATCTTGGTGCATCTCGGATGAATTGAATACCAAGAACTACAAGCCTCATTCAATATCAACTCTCTTAATCCATCAATCTTTGGAACATACAAACAACCTTAGTAACGTAATACCCCATCTCCCTCTAGGGAGAAAACCTCAATGGTTGTTTAGGCAACCACCTTCTTTAATTCAACCAAAATTGAATCATTGTCTTGTTTGGCCTTGACATCTGCCGTAAGAGATGATTTCGAACCATTATGTATAAGAATGCCTCCATTATTGGAATCAACCAAACGTACACCTAAACGTACCAATCTATGGACCTCTTTAACCAACTCCCCCTTACCTTCCTCAACATATGAACACTATCCATAGACAACCGACTAAGAGCATCGTCTACAATATATTCCTTATCCGGATGATACAATACACTTATGTCATAGTCTTTTAGGAGTTCAAGCCACCTCATTTGCCTAAGGTTCAAGTCCCTTTGGATAAACACATATTGCAAGCTTTTGTGGTTGGTAAATACATCAACATGCACTCTATAAAGATAATGGCGCCAAATCTTTGTAACAAACACAACCGCCGCGAGTTCAAAATCATGGGTTGGATAATTTATTTCATGCACTTTAAGTTACTTAGAAGCATAGGCTATAAATTTACCTTGTTGCATCAAGACACAACCTAAACCCACACGTGAAACATCACAATAAATAAGAACCCATTCAAACCTTCGGGCAATGTCAAAATAGGAGCCAACGTGAGATGATCCTTCAATATTTGGAAACTTTTCTCACATTCAGCCAACCATTGAAATTTTTCCTTCTTTTGTGTCAACTTAGTTAAAGGAGAAGCTATAGACAAAATCCCTTCAACAAACCTTCTATAGTATCCAGCTAAGCCCAAAAAGCTTATAATGTCCGAAGGAGATAATGGTCTAGGCAATTCTTAACCGCCTCCATTTTATTTGGATCTACTTTAATCCCATCACCGGAAACCACATGGCTAAGAAATGCAACTCCCTTAGCCAAAACTCATACTTACTAAATTTAGCAAATAATTGCTTCTCTCTCAATATTTGCAACAAAATCCTTAAGTGACCCATATGATCTTCCTCATTTCGAGAATAAATCAATATGTCATCAATGAATACCGCTACAAACATGTTCAACTATGTCTTAAAAATATGATTCATTAAATCCATGAATATAGAGGGAGCATTAGTCAAACCAAACGACATTACTATAAATTCAAAATTACCATACCTTATCCGAAAAGCCATTTTGGGAATATCACACACCCTTGCCCTCAATTGATGATAACAGAAAGAGAGGTCAATCTTAGAAAAGTAGCTTGCTCCTTATGATTGATCAAACAAGTCGTCTATCCTTGGAATTAGATACTTGTTTTTTATGGTGACCTTATTCAATTGCCGGTAGTCTATACATATTCAGAGTGACCCATCTTTCTTCCTAAAAAATAATACGGTAGCATCCCATGGTGAAATACTTGGTCTTATAAAACCCTTATCCAACAAATACTTTAATTGTTCTTTCAACTCCTTAAGTTTCGTCGGAGCCATATGGTAAGGAGGAATAGAAATAGGTTGGGTATCGGGAAGGAGATCTATGCCAAAGTAAATTTCCATTTTAGGAGGAATACCGGGCAAATCATTGGGAAACACATCAAAAAACTCATTAACTATAGAGACCGACTCAAGAGGATTTTTGGAATCGACATCCCTCTCGCACAATATGATAAATGCACCCCTTGGAAATTATTTTTCAGGCCTTAAAACATGAGATGAATCAACCCTTAACCACTGAATAATTACCCTTCCATTCAAGAATAGGTCATTAGGAAAGTGAAACTTAACCACATGAGTCCTACAACATATAGATGCATAAGCGGCATCTAACCAATCCACACCAAGAATGATGTCAAAATCACTCATGTCAAGTTCAACAAGATCACATGGAATAACTTTGTGCAAGACCCACAAGAGATAATTTATATAAGTTCTCTTGGCTAATACTGAATCACCAACGGGAGTATAAACTAAAAAAGGTTCTAATAACCCTTCGGGGCACACATCAAATCTCATAGCAATATAAGGAGTAATAAAAGATAAATTGGAACCTGGATCAAACTATGCATAAACATCAAAGTTAAAGACCTGTAACATACCCGTGACCACATCGGGAGTCTCATTAACATCTTGCCTAGCATGAAAAGCATAGAATCGGTTGTTGCATTATCCATCCTTAGGCTAAGCTTGGGCGCCTTATTGCACTTGGCCTCCTAGAGGAAGCCCTTCACCACCCTTGTTGGCAACATAAAGGCACTAGGATTTCTTATGACCCAACTTGACACATCCATAAAAAGTACCCGTTCCCATCAAGCATTTCCCTCCATGCTTCTTTCCACACATTGCACACTTAGGAAAAGAAGGGATACTAGTATTCACACCTCCTCCTCCTTGAGATTTAGGGTATGACACCCTATCCTTAGCAAACTTCTTCCCTGAGCTTTGGCCTTTTTGAGAGCATCCACTACTTCTACCAGTCCTAACATTAGAGAACCCACCTTCATATCAGTCCCTCTTAGAATCCCTCATCCACATATCATTGAGTTTTTCTCCTTCAATTTGGTAGGCAAAAGCCATGAACCGAGATATGTCTATTTCCTTAACAACCATAACGGTACAACATTCCTTAGCAACCAAGTTATACACCCCGATATGAATTAACTCATTCAGGCACGTGAATTTATAACTAATGAAGGAACATACTTGGATAGCTTAGTAAACTTGAGGGAATAGTCCCTCATACCCATATTGCCTTGTCGAAGATTTATGAACTCTAACACTTTAGCCTCTCTTAGCTCAAGAGAGAAAAAATGATCAAAGAAGGTAACTTTGAAAGCTTCCCATTTATTAGGACCTTCATCCACCCACTCCAACTTCTATTGAGTGAAAAAAACTTAAGAAATACCCTTAAGTATGTAAGCCTCCAACTTCGCTTTTTCCTCCAAAGTCACCCTCATAATACTCACTATCTTATAGAACTCATCAATAAACTCTTGAGAATCCTCATCAACTTTTGATCCATCAAACTCTGGAGGATTCATTCGTGCAAAGTCCCTCACTCTTGAAGCCGTAGTAGGAACATTGAGAGAAGATGCAATCCTTTGATTGGTCACCACTTGAGCTAGCATAGTAATGGCGGTTCAAAACTGCGCATTAGTCACTTGGTCCAATAGAGGACCATTAACTTGAGGAGCCGGGGGAACTTGGGCTTTATGGGAATTATTTCCCCTTTGAAATGGTGGACTTCTTAGTGCCATTTTTCTGAAAGTCCCAAGGAAAAACCGTTAGGGAAAAGAATTCTTACGGTAGCATGACATAGATCATGAAAGAATTGACAATTCCTAACTGATAGCCTCCTATTCATAGGTGTGGATTGCTTCACAATCATGAATAAGACTCTACTTGATGTGGCATGTTGGGATCTCTAGGACACTTGAACCTTGTACTTTGATACTAAGTTTGTCATGACCTAACCTAGGTCATAGTCGTAACATAATGATAGAGACCCCGAAGGGCTCCAACCAAGCCTCTTGTTGATATCATAAGCATACATAAGGTAAAGTAAAACCAAAAATATTATAAGAGAGTCTAAACTATGAATAGAAAATGAAGAATGTCACATGATAACATAGACTCGAAATATTTATCCAACTAGATGCCTCTACTCATGAACATGGATGGGGGCTAAGACATGCACATATATCTCCCTCAATACGAAGCATAACTAAAGTCTAAAAAGGAAAAACAAGAAACAACAACACATACTTATCCTCGATAGATGAGGACTCACCAAGACTTTCTCGATGGAAAGCTTACTAACCACGTGGATGGATATGATCCTCAACCTCAACCTCTATATTATGAGACAATGTAGGCAACAATATGTGTTAGTACATTTGAATGTACTAAATATGCAGGAATGACATGCAACATGAATCATAAAATACAATGATCAAGATTATACATGATAAAAAAGTTAAGTAAAGTCAAGCATTTTAAGGATATAGTTGAAGATTATAAAGTAGCATAATAGTCATAAACATATGTGGAATAGGAACCATAACCGACATTAAGACCATGCGATCTATAAAATGGAATCTCGTTGTCTCCCCATACAATGAAGAAAAAGGGAATCTACTTGCCAAGGTAGACTCTACCCCTCTAGGCGGGTCATGTACATATGTTGTATATGGATCCACTAGATAAGCCATAAGGAAACTTATAGTGGCACATACTTTATAGGACATAAGGCTGCTACAAAGGCTTTTGATAGGACCCCCACCTCCAGTCCACTCGGTGCTGAGTCAAATCCCATGTAATATATACATAGCAAAGTAATCATAGTTAACATATCATAGACATGATCATAGGTTTGAAATTTATAGAGTAGCTCATTTTATAACATAAGTGCACTATGAGTATTGTCCTTCCACATTGAAAATCATACATACATAATTCATATCATTAGTCCTTAAATCACCACATAGGGCTCTAAGTCACCATTTCCATAATTTTCCTGAAGAAAACATAATTTGAAACATACTTGAAAATCATACTTGAATAGTCATGCTTGAAAGTAAGTTTATGTAATGGAGGAGTAATTCATGCTTAGTTGAGAGGTTAAATCATAAATGAAATATAATTCATACACTTGAAAGAGTAGTTGATGAGAAGTAATCAACAAAATAAAAACAAACAAAAAAAGGGAAACTAGGTGATGGCGCTATAGTGGCGCGCTGCGCCAAGGTGTAAACCACTGGGCTCACTGCATGCGCTATAGTGGTGTGTCGCACCAAGTGGCAAACTATGGAGATATATTCCTGGCGCGATAGTGGCGCGCTGCCCCAACATTTTCCCAGCAAATTTCCAAATTTTTCATGGTTTTCATGAGTTTTATCCCTTATAATGAGATCCTAAGCCCCAATTAACAATATAATGAATATATATGAAGAATCTACCAATACCAAGAAATTACCAATAAATTTATGCCAAAAATAGATTTGAATTTGCAAGATACCTTATAGCTCATCTAATTGAAGTTAAAATTAAGAAGATTCAAAGTTGTAATTGAAATACATGGAATATTTAAGAAATTATTTGGGCTCCATGGATGAAAGATACCCATGGATGAATCCCACATATCTTGAATACAAATTATGAAGAAACTTGAAGAAGAACTTGTAAATCAATGGAGAATTTAAGAAGATTCTTGCTAGGTCTTTAATGGGGGTCTAGAGAGCCCTTTGTAGAGACAAGATTTTTAGGATGGGTGATTAGTGAATGAATGAGGAAAAATTAAGAGCTTTGGGAATTAAATAGATTAAGAACCTATCCCAAAAACTGTCTAGATTCATTCCCCCTATAAAAATAGGGGAAAGACTACTTTGCCCTTAATGAAAATCTCCCTTAACCCACCAATGGATTCACCAAAGCTATTTATTCATCTTATTATGTCATACTTTATCTTTCTCACACCCGAGATATTACATAACTACCCCATAATCCTCCTAAATCCCTCATTTCTCATTCACCCATAAACACAAATCATTTATCTAGAATTTTTCTCAAAGTTCTTCTTCTTCCTCAAGCAAGGTTTCAAGGATTCCCAAGTTCAAGTCTACCAATTCAAGAAACGTTTATGGCTCTAATTAACTAAGGTATGTGAAATTCATCCATGGAGTTCCAAGGATTTTCTTAAATTCTTCTTCTATGATTATCTTCTAGCCCTAATTCTTATGAAATTGTATTAGTTTAATTCAATTATGATTTATTTCATTATCGTTGGTCTAATTATGCATGGCTCAAGTTTTAATGGAATGTTTTCAATTGATTTTCATGTACCCTTGCCTTATGGTATTTTCAAGTATGAATTTAAAGAATTATGATCATGAATTGATAAAGGATTTTATGAATGGTTATCAAGGACTTATAATGACTCATGAAAAGTAATGAATGATGTTTTCAATGATGTTTCAATAAAGTATCAATGGTTGTGAAAGGATTTCTCACACACTCATGTTAAAGAGGTGAAAGGTTTTCTTACCGACTCACAGATTCATAAGGATTGAAAAGTTTTCTCATTCTTGTATGAATCAATAATGTTAATGAGCTACTCTTATGATTATTTTATGATGTTGGATTGGTATTTATTATTTCCTTTCCTAATGATAATGACTATGATTTATGACTTTTATTGGGATATTAACTAAGCACCGAGAGGACGTTTAGGTGGGGTTCGATCTAGAAACTCAAGAAGCAACCTAAGGAAACTCTAGTAGCAACTTTTGGTCCCTACATTGCCCATATAGGTTTAACTTTATGGCCTAGCTAGTGGATCCACAAATAGATCGAGTTTGTGATGTTCTCACAGAATCTATCTTGGCAAGTAGCCTCTCTCTTTTAAGTGTGGCAGTAACACTGAATTCCATGTTATAGCTCGCATGATCTTATATGCCAGTTAAAGATCCTATCCTACAAAGTTATATGAAATGGTAAAAGTTCTCATAATGTTTTATGATGCATTAACCACATGATTATGATATTCAAATTTTTTCAAGTTTTACTTATGTTTTTAAGATATTGGTCATGCATCACATGTTTCTATTGTATAGGTCCGATTATCATTGTTCATGCATGCTTCTCACATACTTAGTACATGGAATGTACTAACACATAGTTTTTGCCTATATTGTATCATAATATAGAATCTGACAATCATCACGCTCATCCTACAACTTGTGACTAGATTCGATTACTTAGATTTGACACTTGATTGGTAAGTCCTCATACTTCGAGGACGTAACTAACATGAGTTTATATATCTTTCTATGGAGTTATCTTTCCTATTTTGGGTGAGCTAGGGCTTGTATTATGCCCCATCTAAACTAGTAGAGTCATGTTAGATTGTTATGGAGTCTATGTTGTCATGTTGTTTGGGAATTCATTTCTCCCTTACCGAGTTATTCATGTTGCGACTTTATTTTAGTATTCATGATTTGGTCTTATTCCTTTAATCACCTTATGAATGCTCATGTATGATGTGCTAAGAGGCTTGGTTGGAGTCCTCCGGGATACTAATTGTCGTATCACGCCTAGGTCCTAGCTTGGGTCATGAAAAGAATGTGTCATAGGGTTTTCGAGATATTCCTAGGGATCGTAAGGTATCTGACTGGCCGTAACTAGGCTCGTAGGAATGGCCTTGACTTGCAAAAATTTTTGAGTGTTGGGGATTCTACGAGCCCCTCTTACGACTCGTATAACCTTCTATGGGTTGTAGGGGCCTCTCATAGCTCACTGAAGTGTAGTGTTACTTACTTTCTCATGGCTCTTCAGGATTGATCTAAGTTAGAATAGTCTGAGGTGTTACATAGAAGCTGTTGGAGATAACCATCATCTTCACCTAGGAAACATCACTAATCCTGCAACTATACTATACCAAATGGTATAGCAACTGTAATATTAGTACAAACAACATGTATTTGTAGGCATCATCGGTCAATCTGAATTCACCACATAAAATCATGTAAATATTCACAAGAATATGCAATATGGAAGCTACTCAATCCCAATTCATCTCTATGTACTTCTACTACCTCGGGTATACATGAACTCATATACTTTATCCTTAGCCTCCCTACCTTCTCCCATTGTCAACTCCACCACTAGGAGCCATTCTACCTTCCTATTCCGATATAACTTAACTCTCTTAACAACCTAAGCCTTCCCAAGTCTACCTATCTGACCAAACACTAGAATTACCTTACTGATTTTAATTTCAAATTCAAAATATATCAACTATCCCTACTAATCAATTCTTCACCTTTACTTAAGATCCCATGCCAACTTCCCTGACACTTATCCCTCAGCTAATTTAGTGAACCACCTGCAAAAATGTCTTACTTAATCGCATTGACTCAATAACCCTATCCATTGGAATAACCCTGGCCACCTTGATAGATATAAACAGTTCAAAATAATAAATATAAGTAACTCTTAGTCAACAACTTGACTAAGCCACCATATGGAACATGTCCAAAACCACAACAACAACCCACACTTGGTTACAACCACCCTTTTTAAGTAACTTGGACCTCACAAGAATTCCTAAGACATAGTATATAATATTTAACATGCAATCTCGATCTACACAAGAACCATCCCAGCATTTAAACACAATAATCCGATCACTCATGGACCAACATGATAAATATATCACAATGAATAAACTCGGTTCACTCATGGAAACAACACACAGAAGAACCATCAAACATGTACCAAGCATGGTACCCGAGTCAACCATAATAGAACCTGTACCAGGCATGGTACCCGAGTCAACCGATAGAATATGTACTAGGTGTGGTACCCGAGCCAACCATAATAGAATTTGTATGAGTCATGGTACCTGAGTCAATCACCTGAGCCAACCAATAATCTATATCAGGCGTGGTACCCGAGCCAATCGAAAAATAACAAACATCACACAATCACAACCACAATAGTACAACCATACTTGTAAGACCACAAGCAATCAAGACAAGTTCATTGCATTAGATTGACAATATGATGTCATTTCACATTCATCACTTTTATTTCGTAAACACGTTATGTATAAATAATACAAATGAATAATTTACATTCCCACAAATATATGAAAATCCTGATAGTGAACCTATTTAAGAGTACACATTCATTCCCGAGTATTCCCTTAAATTATACCAAATCCAGAAATCACTCATGTAATATCGAAAAAAGATAGTTTAAAATTAATTTCAATTTTATAGAGAAAAAATTAATTTTAGAAAAGAAGAGTCGCCTCTTAATTTTTTAAAGAAATTAAGAAAACTTAATTTAAAAGACCCTAACAAATTTAAGTCTTAAAAATTCAGAGAAAAAGGTACGAGGTTCTTATTTTCACTTTGAGAAGGTGTTAAGCATTTAAAGTGGCCGCTAACGCGCAGTTATCCGGCGATTTGAAAACTCTGATTTTGACTAACTTTGGAAAAATGTGTTTAACAATAATCGAGGCATTAAACAATTTGAAAGAAATATAAACTTTCAAATATTTAGGATAATTTATAAGAGAAATACACTTGGTATGAAAATGATTAAATAAATTAGGGATAATTTAAATAAATCATTTAAATTAAACAAATGATCATAAAAATAGTCTCACTTCAAGGGATTTAATTAAGTTAAACTAAACAATTAATGTTAGAATTAATATATGATAAATAAATATCATCAACTAATTAAATAAGAATAAAGGCAAGCGAAATAATAGAAATAAATGATGCCTAAAAGTAATCCTTTCATTTTTTTAAAACACTAAACTACCCCAAATATATACAAACGAAAATATTTGAAAATAGATGAGATAAAAAATATTTATGTACTCATATTCTTCTGATCAGCGCCGACTTATTAATTGGAACAAAAAAATATAGTGTTTTTTCATTTCTCTGCTCGGGTCAACTTCCATCATTTTCGAAAGGCCTATCTACCCTTAACCCTCCTAGGTTTATTTATTATTATCATCATAAAGCGATCTAAAAGAAATAATAAAACTAACGTCCTAAAAGGTGTCTAACGTCTAACTTAATGTCCAAGAGGCATTGGACGTACTATTAGGATAGGTTTTAGACGAAAGAAAATATAGGCATCATAATTAGACACATCGCCAAACAAAACAGATAGAACGAGCAATTAGCACATAGAATCACAAGTAAGTCTCTAAATTAATTAATTAGCATGCTTAAAAACACAGATAAATAGCAAAAAGTCTTGACATAATAAGTGTGTGTTCACTAGATTGATCTTACACAAATAATGAATTAAAAAATTTATTAAATCCTGGCACAATTTTTATGTGCATTATTATGTTGAAAATAAACAAAACTTTATAAGCATGATTTTATGACATGATATGATGCTAATTTAAATTTTCTATACACATGATTTCTAAAATACATAACATATTGAAATTTATTTAAAATCTATGGTTGTGATTCCATATAAACTAATATGCTAAAAGTTGGTTGAAATTATAAGGCATGATATCCATTATTAAACATGCTGAAAATTATCATATCTAAATGACATGTTATAAATGTTATTGATTAAAATAGATAGACGCAATATATTGAAAAATATAGAATTCCATGACAATGATATCTAATTTATAATATGTTAAAAATTATTAAAATCTTATAGGCATAGTCTATATATAAAAACTTAGTAAAATTCTACAGGCATGATTTCTATATATATATATATATATATATATATATATATATATATATATATATATATATATATATATATATTAACATGATAAATATTTATTAAAATTCTATGAACATGATTTCTATACATATTAAAATGCTGAAAATATTAAATTAAATCATATGAACATGATATTTAAATTGAAAAGAATAGATGTCATCAATATTTGGACGTGATTAATTAACGAGATCAATTTTAACCTATAGACATGATTTTTTGCTTAAAGTAACCTTCTGAAAATATTCATTACATATTAATAACATGCTAAAATTTAAATAAGATTTATAATTAATAAAATATTTATTAAATCCTATAGACATGATTTGCTATATGATAACATAAAATCCTATGAACATGATTTCTAAATGACTAACATGTTTAACATATTATTAAATCCTATAGCCATAGTTTCTAAATAAAGAACTCGCTGAATATTTACTAAACTCTATAGGCATGATTTTTTATATAAAACAATATTCCAAAAATATTTCTTGCATCTAAATAACATGCTGAAAATATTATTAAATCTTATAAACATGATTTCTATAAAATTCTAAAATATTCATTAAGTCCTATAGACATGATTTCTATATAATTTTTATGACGCTAACAAATATTAAATAGGCCCTATGAATATGATTTCTAGGTAAATGTGGTAAGTTGAAAATATTTATGAAAGTATTATAGGCATGATTTCTGGATGATATAATATGCTAAAAATATCATTAAAATCCTATAGACGTGATTTCTGAATTCTATATAATATAATATGTTCAAAATATAATTAAACCCTACAGACGTAATTTCTAATTAAAGGGCATATTCTAATGTCAACTAATCGTTAAACACTTGTTTTAAAGATATAAAAAAAATGGTGACTTTACCTTAAACTATAAAAGGATAAACACATAAAGGTTAGGCAACATATGATAATAAGCAATATTAAGATTGGACTAGTCTTACTAACTTTAATCCAAGTCTAATTAACCAAATTAATATCCGTAGAAATAAACTTAAAATTATACTTTAAATAATCTAAGTATGAAGATGGCTATGATCCAAATAAATAACTCCTATAGCACGCACATACAGATTAATATAAAAATAAAATACAAGTAACACATTAGTTTCCCTTCCCCTTAGACTGTTCCCAGGTTATTTCATTATATAGTGTTTACAAATTTATTACAACTAAATAAAAAGTATGTAAATAAAAATAATATAAATAAACAAACATTTAAAATGAAATAGTGGCTTCCCCGGCCCAAGTGAACTTTTCGCGTCTCGAACTTTGAAGTTTAAATCCTGCTAAATTATAAAGAAAATAAAAGCGGTGGACGAATAATATAGAGGTATATCATGATTATAATTATATTTCAAGAGCAAACAAACAAGGATAGAATATATTTCAAAAAATAATAGACCAACATATAAAGAAATGTTGGGACTAACATGGATACTTCTGTTAGGAGAAATAAATAAATAAAAATCTGAACGGCGATGTCAAGAACTAGAAACAAACTATTAAATGTATGCAAGAAACCTTTTCTTTCGTTTTGTTTTCGTTTGAAGTTTTAAAATATAAAGTAAAAATATTTTCTTCTTTTTTCTTTCTCTACTCTCTGTGTTTGTGTTCTTCTATGTGTGTATCCCCCTCTCCTTTAAAATGAAGATGTAGTCTCATTTTATAATAATCAAAACAATCATAAAGCAAGAAAATCAACAGGTCACTATTTTAGTATGACTTTTTCTCCCAAAATAGTCAATAAGAGGAGCTAAAATTTTCAAAGAGGCACCAAATTTCAACAACAAAATCAAATAAAATTTCAACAATAAAATCTTTCAAGTTTTTCAGCAAACAAATTATTTATTGTGATTTGATCAAACCTAATCAAGTTTTATTTCAAAAATTGATGAAAAATTCATGAAACACAACTAAGCAAAGTCTTAAAATTATGGCAAGAGGGACCCATTATCAATAATTTTAGAAGAATTATTTCCTTAAATGAATAAAACTAAATAAAATGCAGAATTAAACAAAGACTACCATAAACAACCAAATAAGAATAGGTTTAAATCATTAATTAAGGAAATAAGAAGTCAATTGAAGCTGAATTTCAATGTCAAAAGTAAAGTATATCACGAAAGCAGTAGACATGTGATAACCCATCCAAATAATTAAAGTAACAAAACTACTTTACTTTACTTTAAAGTAGTGAGGTACTAACTTTATTTTAAATTTAATAAAGGGACAAGATTAATCATGCTAAATGCCAAAATGATTACTACATGTTGGCAAATCAAGAAAAATATTAATTACTATAATTATTTCCCAACAATCAAGTATTTCAATCAACAAATTATGCCACAATCAGTGAAGCTCTAAACCTTTCCCAAATCCAATCAAGAAAACAAAATATCAGTTATTAATTAGCTAATCAAACAGATACCTATATTAAAGAATATGCTTAAGTTCTTACCAAAACAAAAGCAATAATTCTAGAAAGGAGAAAGGGACAATCATATTACACAAGAACAATAAGAATTAGAGCTAATTTTGAAATTGGAAATGACATTTTATCCAAGTTAGATCAAAGAAGCTAGTGAATCTTATTGATGACAACAAAAGGTTCAAACATATAGAGGATATCAAACCAAATAATTCTCATACAAAATTTCAGTCATGGTATGCCACAAATTGAAATCAAAATACACATATATGGTCAAGTAAAAGAAGAACAAAGAACAGTAACCCACATGCAATAAATCTAAAACATTAAACTATAACAAACAAAACTTTGATCCATCTTTACCAAAATAAACTCGAAGCCACAAGTCCTTGGTCACTCTGGGCTTAACCATGACTATCGTTGCTTCACAGTAGAGAGGGAGAGATGAGGCAGAGGCTGTTGTGATGGTTTTTCTGGCGGAGCTCACTGTGAGCAACAATGCTCTTGTCACTACTATCCATCGACCTCGACAAAGGAGGAGAGAAGGGGTTTTCCAGCGACTGTCTTGCGAGACTTTTGCCCGTTGGAAAGCGAACGGGAGAAAGAAGGAGAAGAAGAGATGAGGGAATATGGGAGAGGGGCGGCGCTCGCCAGAGAAGATAGAGGTGGTGGAGAGAAAAGAAGAGGTAGGCGGCGAGTTGGAGGTGCTGTTTGCAGGCAGTTGTGGCTATCTTCTTCGGACAGCAGCCCGCCGGAGATGTTCGTTGTGGCTACTACATAGAGGAGATGAAGAGCAGCGGTGGCTGCTTGGTATTCTTCGCTGGTGGTTCTGCGTAGAGGGAGATCGAGGAGCGTGAGATGTGCGTATTGTGTCTTCTCTTGTCTTTGGAGAAGATGAAGAGTAGAGAGAGTGAGAGAAGGGGCGTGTTTGAGGGAGAATCAGAAAAAAATAGGAAACATTTCTTAGGGTTTGGGTGTGGGTAATTGAAAATAGGAAAGAATAATAGTAGTTAATCATGGCCATAGATCGAGATATAATGGACGGTTGTGAAAGTTTGATTTTAAAATTAGACCACATTGAATTCAATTAGGCTAGAATTGAAATGAATTGAAAGCGGATTGGCTAGAATTAAATGAAATGGATAAAGAAGACTATGATCTAAATAATTTGAAAGATAATTAAATAAATTGTCATCTAATTAATAATCATATATATAGGTAGATCATGAATTTTATCAAATAATAACTTTATATATAAAGTAAACACCCATGTATATACCATGTCAATATATATATGTAATATCCGTATGTATATAATACATACTAAAGTAGATGTATAATAGATACTAACAATTAAGTAAAAAATATAATAAACTTAATTAAATAATAGCTTTTTATATGCACATGTATATAAGATATGTGATATATATATATATATATATATATATATAATATAAATAAGAAAATTATAAAATAAACTTATTTAAATAATATTTTTTATATAAAGAAAATACATGCATATACATAATATATACTAAATGGACATGTAAAAATATTCGAACGTATGAAGCTCGTTATTTCAATTAAGAATAAAAATAATAAAGATAAAGGTAATAATATTAATAAATACCAAAATATTATAAATTATGAATATAAAAATATATGATTTATTGGGTAAAATTAAATATAAATTTATTTAATTAATAAAGAAATAATTTTGAGAAATACCTCTCTATTGAGATAGAGATTCGAAAAGTAGTTATAGGTTGATCAAAATTGGATGTCAACAACTCCAACCCAATAATGTTTTACACTTAATTCCTGACCAGTGCCATGAAACCACCTCAATTTCCAATTTCCCAGATATTAACAACCTAAAATAACAATAGTCATAAGGCCAACATTATCTACCACATTGATTTTCCACCCTAAACAGTAATAATCCACACTTTTTAGCCATCCACACTCCGTGCTCGAGGGCCTAGGCATAAAATCTCACGTCAATCTACAATATATATGCATTACAATTAGGTCTAACTACTCAATTAAAGCGTATCCTACCTGGGTGCCAAACAACTGTTGCAAAAGTCTGAACTCAAATTTCCAACTCCATGAAGGTGAACTCTACCGGAAGTAGGCCTGGAATCCATGAATTTTTTCCCCTTTTGCGCATGAATCTTTCCTCTCTATTGATACTAAGCTTGGAGCAACCTAGGAGGGTGAGACCTCGAACTTTTTACAATTGAAAAGAAGAAGTCCAATTATAAAATTTGCGTCTTGGTTTCTTATCCCGTCAACCAGCTATATCAGAAAATTTCCATTATGGCGGGGTGACATCAGCCCAGGTCAATTTCAAATTTCGAAATTTTGTTGTGTCATCCCAAATTAAAATGATAGTGTATTCCAACAAATTTTAAGGTTTCTACATGAGGTGCCTTTTGAATAATGATAGAACAGATCGTTACAGGTCATCCTTTTTACTATCCACGTATTTTTACCCATACAAACAACAATCAAAATTCATAGTGTCATGACACACAACTTGATCATCTTTAAGGGGAAGAATCTAGAGTTATGGAGAGGTTAATGGAAGACTCTAGAATGTCCAAGAGAGTTCTTGAAAGACTTAGAATACTCTAGGTGTGTAGAGAACTCTAGATGAGGGACTTCTTTATAAATATGTAGAGACTTGTATAGAAATTATTATTTGCATTTTAGCTCCTAGTGAGCAGTATAAATAGGAAGGGCCATTCATTTGTACAACTGTCACGACCCCAATCCGTCATGACTGTCACCCACGATACTTATTCCAGTGGGAGAACCATTCTAACAGCCCAACAACAATAATCGCATGTGCACAAGTTTAAAGATTGAGGAAGCATGTTTAAATCAAGACAAGTGTTGAGTTCCTATAAACTCAAAAATTTAACTAGTCATAATCTCAAATATGCAAAATTAACACCCCTAGGAACTGAAAGTCATCGTACTAAAACTCTAATCTAACAAGTCTAGAATAGGAGCATAACTCCAAATATAAATTGGTAATAAACAAAACATTGTCTAACATGTAAGTCCTAGAAAGGAAAAGAACTAGAAAAATGATAGAGTCCACGACAACCTGAAGGAACAACTTACCCTTGAACTCAAAACACACGATTACTCCTCCAGATGAGGTCTCTTCGCAACTGGCTGAATATGCCCTGTAATCAACAAAAAGGCAGAGCAAGAGTAGCATCAGTACACAAAAACCACGGTGTACTGATAGGATCAGGCGATTAGCCAGTAAGAGGATCATAAATAAGTAAATCTCAACATAATAGGCATATACATATACATAATAAGTCAACGACATTTTAGTATCATAGCTTAATATCTTTCACCTGCAATAATTTTCATACCAGGGTCCTCTTATGGGACCTACAACAATCCACTTTGCGTCAGAACATGACAATCGATCCAAGTATGTGTCAGAATGTGACACTTGATCCAAGTATATGTCAAAACGTGAAACTCGATCCAAATTATGTGTCAGAATATGACACCCTATCCAAATATATGTCGAAACGTGACACCCAATCCCAAGACATAACAATCATAAGTACATTTAATATTTACAATATTTATACCACCAAGAATAGGTTTATCACAATAACAAGTCAGTAAGTGATCATTTCACACATAATCTAGCATGTTATCCTATTCATATACACGCATGCATATCATGAAATAATTTAACAAGTATTTGAAAAACATATGGGAAACTAGACCATCACCTACCTCAAATTCAAGCTTTCAGGACTTTACAACGCAATAGCCTTTCCCTTTCGGGTTCGTTCTTCTCGTTCTTGGTCTAGAAACATTAAATGTATATCAAGAATCAATATAATGGCCTAACTATAAAGAAATATAACACAATTTCATTCCCTAGGCCAAACCCATGATCCTAACCTTACCTTAGGGCTATTTTCCACCTTAGATGATCAGTCTAAACCCTCTCCCAATGATTATCACCCATACATCTTGTTATGCCCCATACTTTGGTACTTCGAAATGCTTTCTTAAGCTTCTTAAAAGTTGCCACATGACTTAGATTGTCTACCACGCTATCAAATAACACTAAGGGAAAGAGAATGAGATACCCCATAATAGGGAAGATTGGAAATAAGGTTATAAGAATTCAGAAGGAGTTGAAGGCCAAGTAATGAGTCATAAGACTCGATATACTTGTGTAATCTACCAACTTAGATGTCCTACATAATTAATTTACTTGAGTATACGTCGAGCTTAAGTAGCAAGGAATGCATAGGCTCTTAAATTAAGATGAAATTATGGACCTACGAAAGGGAAATAAGGAAATGACGCACCTACTCGAAGCAAGTAGGTAATGCACCTACTTAGGCTTAAGTAGGTGATGCAGCAGCTTGGGGTGGATCCCACTGCCATATGGCAACATGTGATTGACCGTATGGGTTGAGGTGACACCCTAGGAGGCTGCCACGTGGCACCTTCTAAAGAGGTACATATAT
The DNA here is from genome assembly GCF_947179165.1 of Solanum dulcamara. NCBI lineage: Eukaryota > Viridiplantae > Streptophyta > Magnoliopsida > Solanales > Solanaceae > Solanum > Solanum dulcamara. The sequence goes on from NC_077242.1 coordinate 57,106,641, forward strand.
ATGTCTTATGATGACTATTAACTCATTCTTCATCCAAAATTTCAGCAAACATAGAGAGAAAAGAGAGCAGCCACGGTTTAAGAGAAACTAAGGTAATTTTCCAATTTTCTCTCCATGAATTAATTATTTACGGTGTTCCTCAACAATATGGATGTCATGCCCCGAGAGGGTACCATAGGTGTGGCCGGCACTCAGAAACCATCTCTGGCCTCTGAGAGAACCACTTGGTCTCATCACTTATTCATTCATCAGCGGAAGACTTAATAAGAATACTTATATGGGCTCTCCATTAACAACATCTCATGAAAGAAGAAGTTTTTAGAAGAAGTAGTTTCAAAGGAGAACTACTCCAATTACATCATTAAACTCTATCTATGAAGCCTTTAATACTCTTAGATGGTGCCAATGACATGTCCATGGCTACCTTAAAAGAAACATAATACTCAATAATAATTAAAGGATAAAGAGTTCCTCCGAATACAAGAAGGACTCACCAAATAGCTAAAAAATAATGATCTTCAACAAAACGCCTGTTGAGGATCTCTAACACCTGTATCTGCATCATAAAACAATGCAGGTCGAATGACGTCATTACGTGGAATGTACAAGTATGTAAAATGGCAGGAAGATAAGGATAAATATCAATAAACTCCTCTCAAGAAAACTCAGCTCAAAACTCAACATCATCTCAACTTCATCTCAACATCAACATGTAATGCAAGTTTAAAATATAATAATAAAAATAACAGTAATAAGCAATGCTTACTCAGTTGGGAGTTTCTCTAACCGACAATCATCACTTATGAGCTAGCGATGATACAACAAAGCGATGTCGTTACCACATCTATCCAATACCTTGCCAGGGTAAAGGACATCACCATCTTGGATTCACTCATCAAAGTCCTCTTTTTGGGACTTAAGAGGCATAGCCTCCATCCTACGTTGGCTACGTAGTTCTGGGGTTTGAGTTAATTAAACTCTTACCCAACTCGGTGCTCAATACTACTCCCAAAATATGTGCTCATATTAAACTCATCATCTAGTCTCATTAGACTTTAATTTAAATCATCAAAATCATCTCATTTCATGTTCATCAATCATTATACTTCCAAAAACATCATTTACATCTCATCAAAACATCTTGCTCAAAATATCATTTGCTCAAATTTATTCAAACTTAACTCTTTTGCTCTTTTAAAACTCAATAAAATACATATATAGTATTAATTCATATAACTTTCTTTTTATCAATGAAAATAATAAAAAAAACCAACATCTTTACTCTAAACATATGTAAAAATATTCATGAACATCAAATCAATTAGGATTCATGGGAAAGTAGCCATGAACAATAATTCCAATAATATGAGAGATAATAATAATAATAATAATAATATTAATGCATAAATATATCAAACTCAATATAAGAAGAATTAATTCATCTAGAATTTAAGATTTGGATAAAACTCAACTATAACTCAATTATAATAAATTTAAATATTGGGCGCATGGATGAACTCAATCCAATGCTATTAAAGTCTTACATACCTTAAATCCGAAGGTTTAGTCCGAATTGAAACACTCTTGGACCCCTAGCCTTTTCTTCTCGCCGGAGCGTTTTGTGTACTACCCGGAGTATAAGAATCACCGGAGTAGTATTTTTATACTACTAAAACTAAAACTATATTTGAGAAGAAGTATATATAGAGAAGAAATGCTTAAGAAAGCTTGATGAATAAAATGAGGAAATAAGGTGGGTATTTATAGGTGGGAAAGAGGGACCTAACAATAAATAAAATAATTATAAAGAAAAATCTAAAAATTTAATGGAATATATTGATGTCATGGATGATGTTAAATGGAGGAAAATTTATGTCATGAATGATGTCAAATGTATCTAGATGTTTCCATGGTAGGTAAGATGAGTTCTTTTTAACAGAATACTCTTTTTCGAAGCTGTGTTTGAATAAGATAAATTCCTTATTAGGATTTGGTGTCTTCATAAGAATTGTAGATATGGAAGTCTAGTTTCATATTGTTCAAGAATCAACCAATTTGGAGCAACTTACAGTGAGATATGAATTTTCTTCTATAAACACTCAATTCCATCACAGTACTATATCTTGCAAAGATTAATTTATTTGACCTACTTATACTCCGAATCTTAAGATATATTCTTCATGAAAGTTGTAGGTAAGGATGTTTCGGTTACCCAAAAATTTGAATCACCTAATTTGGACCAACCTATGAAAAGTTATGCCCAAACTACAGATGCTGTATTATTTTCGTCGAAAATTGAAATACCGACATACAACATTTTAGGGGTTGTTACAATATCGCCCCCTTGGGATCATTCATCCTCGAATGAAGGTGAAAATAGGAGACATAAAGAATGAATATCATCAATACATCAATTTCTCAAAAACTCTGATACTCAAATGGTCAATGACTCAAACTCAAGAATAAACATCGATTCAAAGGTTGAAGTAAGGAATATTACCTTGAATATCGTTATCAGAAGGCACAAATAGATGAGGATAGTTAGCCTTCATATCTTCTTCATATTCCCATGTAGCCTCTTCAACAAATTGATTTCGCCATAGGACTTTGACAGATGCCACTTTCTTAGTTCTTAATTTGCGAACCTGACGATCAAGAATTTGAACTGGAATCTCTTCATAACTCAAACTCTCTTTCACCCCAATGCTCTCAGCTGGGACAACAAGTGAAGGATCTCCCAAACACTTCTTAAGCATAGAGATGTGAAACACGGGATGAATAGCAGCTAATTCTGGGGGCAACTCCAATTCATAGGCTACGTTACCTACCCTTCTCATAATCTGATAAGGACCAATGTAGCGGGAACTAAGCTTCTCTTTCTTTCCAAATCTCATTACACCCTTCATGGGTGAAACTTTCAAGTATACCTAATCGTACACTTCGAACTCCAAATCTCTTCTCCTAACATTAGTGTAGGATTTCTGGCGACTTTGAGCAGTCCTCAACCTCTGTATGGTTTTCACCTTCTCCATAGCTTGGTGAACCAAGTATGGTCCAATCAACTCAGCTTCACCAACTTCGAACCAACCAATTAGTGATCTACATCTCCTCCCATACAGAGCTTCATAAGGAGCCATTTGAATACTCGAATGGAAACTATTATTATATGCAAACTCAATAAGAGGTAAATGATCATCCCAATTACCTTTGAAGTCAATGACACAATCTCTTAACATATCCTCCAAAGTCTGTATCGTACGCTCTGTCTGGCCATCTGTTTGCGGATGAAAAACAGTACTAAGGTTCACTCTTGAACCCAAGCCCTTCTGAAATGACTTCCAAAACTGATAAGTAAATTGAGCTCCCCTATTAGAGATAATAGACAAAGGAACTCAATGCAGTCTAACAATCTCTCTAAGATACAGTTTGGCATAATCCTCTGCAGTGTTCGCAGTCTTAACCGGCAAGAAATGGGCCGATTTGGTCATCCTATCCACAATTACCCAAATAGAGTCATGTTGTTTGCGGGTTCGTGGTAAACCGGTAATGAAGTCCATATTGATCATTTCCCACTTCCATTCCGGGATCTCTATGTTCTGAGCTACTCCACAAGGCCTTTGGTTCTCAACTTTAACTTGTTGGCAATTCGGACACTTGGACACAAACTCTGCTATATCTCTCTTTATAACACTCCACCAGTATACTTCTCTCAAGTCATGATACATCTTTGTTGAACCTGGATGGATGGAATACTTAGAATTATGTGTTTCTTTCATGATTCTCTCCCGAATACCATCAACACTTGGAACACATAATCTTTCTTGATATCTCAACACTCCATCTCCCCCTTTGGTAAAAGCCATTACCTTCTGCTTGTGAACCTCATCCTTCAGTTGAAGAAGAATGGAATCCTGATCTTGCTTTTCTTTCACCTCTATAACCAGAGATGATTCAGCTCCATTTCGTACTATTGCACCACCCTCACTAGAGTCAATAAGTTGAACTCCCAAACGCGCAAGTCTATGCACTTCCTTTGCCAACTCCTTTTTTTCCTTTTCCACATGGGTTGTACTCCCCATAGATAACCTGCTAAGAGCATCAGCAACTACATTTTCTTTACCTGGGTGGTAGAGAATGCTTATGTCATAATCCTTGAGCAACTCTAGCCATCTCCTCTACCTCAAATTCAGCTCCTTCTGGCTGAATACATACTGTAAGCTCTTATGGTCTGTGAACACATCCACATGTACACCATAAAGATAGTGACGCCAGATCTTAAGAGCAAATACCACAGCTGCCAACTCAAGATCATGAGTGGGGTAATTCCTCTCATGAGTCTTAAGCTGCCTGGAGGCATAAGCAATGACCTTTCCTTTCTGCATCAATACACATCCCAACCCAACTCTTGAAGCATCACAATAGATTACAAAACCATCCATTCCATCGGGTAGGGATAGTACTGGAGCAGTAGTTAATCTAGCTTTCAACTCTTGAAAACTTTTCTCACAAGCATCAGACCATTGAAACTTAGCCTTCTTCTGAGTCAGCTTAGTCAATGGTGAAGATATGGATGAAAATCCCTCAACAAACCTCCTGTAGTAACCAGCCAAACCTAAGAAACTCCTTATGTCGGTTGGAGAGGTGGGTTGGGGCCAGTTCTTAACTGCCTCAATCTTTTGAGTATCAACTTGGATTCCATCCCTAGATATAATATGGCCTAGGAATGCTACAGACTCAAGCCAAAACTCATACTTTGAAAACTTAGCATACAATTCCTCCTCCTTAAGAGTTTGAAGGACAATCCTAAGGTGATTAGCATGCTCACTCTTACTTCTAGAGTAGACCAAAATATCATCGATGAAGACAATTACAAACGTATCTATGTATGGCTTGAATACTCAGTTCATGAGGTCCATAAAAGCTGCTGGAGCATTTTTCAATCCAAAGGACATAACAAGAAACTCAAAATGACCATAGCGGGTTCAAAAAGTCGTCTTTGGGATGTCACATTCTCTCACTTTCAATTGGTGATAGCCTGATCTGAGGTCTATCTTAGAGAAGCATGTGGCACCCTGAAGTTGGTCAAATAAATCATCTATTCTGGGAAGAGGGTACTTGTTTTTAATGGTGACCTTGTTTAGTTGTCGGTAATCAATGCACATTCTAAGGGACCTATCTTTCTTTCGCACGAATAGAACAGGAGTGCCCCAAGATGAGACACTTGGCCTAATAAACCCCTTATCTAGGAGGTCTTTCAGTTGTTCTTTCAACTCTTTCAACTTAGCAGGAGCCATCCTATAAGGAGGAATAGAGATAGGTTGTATATCAGGAAGGACATCAATACCAAAGTCTATCTCTCTATCAGGAGGGATTCCGGGTAGATCCTCAGGAAAGACTTCAGGAAACTCATTCATAATGGGAACTGACTCAAGAGATGGAGTCTGATCATTAATATTTTTGACTCGGACTATATGATATATACATCCCTTAGAGATTAATTTTCTGGCCTTAAGGTAGGAAATAAATTTACCCCTAGGCACTACAAAATTCCTCTTCCACTCTAAGATAGGCTCGTTTGGAAATTGAAACTGGACAATTCGGGTCCTACAATCAACTGAAGCATAACAAGAATAAAGTCAGTCCATGCCAAGAATCACATCAAAATCAACCATGTCCAACTCAACTAAGTCAGCCATGGTATCCCTATGATAGATTAATATAGTACAATTTCTATAGACCCTCTCAGCTAAGATAGACTCACCAACAGGAGTAGACACGCTGAAAGGCTCAAGAAGACACTCAGGAAGGATCTCAAATTTACTAGCCAAGTAAGGAGTCACAAAAGATAATGTAGCACCTGGATCAAGTAATGCATACACATCAAAAGAAAGGACTCGGAGCATACCAGTAACAACATTGGGTGCATTTTCTTGGTCTTGGTGACTACCCATAGCATACAGACGGTTGGTTCCCCACCTGCACTTGAAGCTGCACCTCTATGATTACCTCTATTCTGTGGAGCTGCAGAAGAAAACTGAGCTCTACTACTTCCATCTCCCTGCCTTTTTGAAGGACACTCTTTCTGGAAGTGACCTGTCTTTCCACATCCGTAGCAAGCATTGGTGCCCACATGACACTCTCCCAAATGGAGCCTCCCACATCTAGCACATGGTGGTTGTCCTCTAGAACCTTTAGCCATACTTAATTGGGACTGAAAACCTTGAGATTGAAAGTTTTGGTGACTTAGCGATCTCTGATCATACTTGGTATTAGGTGTAAAAGCATTTGTTAGGGAAGGTGTATAATTGAAAGACCTTTTCTGAAAGAAAGATTTGTTACCCTTCCCTTGCTTCTACTCATTCTCATACCCAACAGACTTAGCCTTGTTGCTTAGGTGTTCCTCTCGGTCCTTTTTCTTGTCATCCTCAACGTGCTGAGCATACACCATCAATCTAGAAAAATCCATGTCAGAAATCATTAGCATTGTCTTACATTCTTTCTTTACATGTTTGCCTAGGCCAGAGACAAACTTCCTCATCTTAGACCTCATATGAGGAATCATTTCTGGGGCATATTTGGACAATTGAATAAACTTTAAACTATACTCTTTCACAGTCATACTCTTTTGCTTGAGGTTCACAAACTCCTCAATTTTTGCTTCACGTAGCTCTTGGGGAAAGAAGTTATCAAGAAATGCTCTCTCAAACTCATCCCAAAGAGCAGGCTCTGCATCCTCACCTCTACTTTCTTCCCACTGGTTATACCAGACATTTGCCACATCCTTGAGTTGATAAGACACCAACTCAACCCCCTCGATCTCTGTAGCATGCATCCCTTTTAGTATCTTCTACATCTCATCAATGAAATTTTGGGGGTCTTTATCAATGTTGGAACCAATGAAGACCGGCGGATTCATTCTCAGAAAATCTCTGATCCTCGTGGCAGCAGACGGCTCTTGATAACTAGAGCTAGGAGTTGGTGAACTCTGGCTACTATTTTGAGCAGCCACCAACTGGGTGAGCATAGCAATCGCTCCTCGAAAATCTTCCTTAGAAGTAGGAGTGGTCTGAACAGTAGGTACTTAGGGTACCTCAGTAGACCTTGTAGGTCGGCCCCTAGTTCTCCGTGGAGGCATCACTGACTGTGGAACCTCAGTGCTGGTAGCGTTCCTCTAACTAGCTGAACGTTTAGGAGGCATGTCTGAAACGTATAAACGCACGAATTAGAAAGAAAGCTTTTATAGAATTAAACTTTATCGCACGAACTTAGATTGTGAAAGAAGTGAAATAATTCCTAATGTCCTATAGCTTCCTGATTATAAGTGTGGTGCACGACACACCCATAAACAAGAATCTACTAGACACAGCTTCATAGACACCCTAGGACTCTTGAACTCTGTGCTCTGATACCAAGTTTGTCACGCCCCTAGAGGGTACCCTAGGCGTGGCCGGCACTCAGAAACCATCTCTGGCCTCTGAGAGAACCACTTGGTCTCATCACTTATTCATTCATCAGCGGAAGACTTAATAAGAATACTTATATGGGCTCTCCATTAACAACATCTCATGAAAGAAGAAGTTTTTAGAAGAAGTAGTTTCAAAGGAGAACTACTCCAATTACATCATTAAACTCTGTCTATGAAGCCTTTAATACTCTTAGATGGTGCCAATGACATGTCCATGGCTACCTTAAAAGAAACATAATACTCAATAATAATTAAAGGATAAAGAGTTCCTCCGAATACAAGAAGGACTCACCAAATAGCTGAAAAATAATGATCTTCAACAAAACACCTGTTGAGGATCTCTAACACCTGTATCTGCATCATAAAACGATGCAGGTCGAATGACGTCATTACGTGGAATGTACAAGTATGTAAAATGGCAGGAAGATAAGAACAGATATCTATAAACTCCTCTCAAGAAAACTCAGCTCAAAACTCAACATCATCTCAACTTCATCTCAACATGAACATGTAATGCAAGTTTAAAATATAATAATAAAAATAATAGTAATAAGCAATGCTTACTCAGTTGGGAGTTTCTCTAACCGACAACCATCACTTATGAGCTAGCGATGATACAACGAAGCGATGTCGTTGCCACATCTATCCAATACCTTGCCAGGGTAAAGGACATCACCATCTTGGATCCACTCATCAAAGTCCTCTTTTTGGGACTTAAGAGGCATAGCCTCCATCCTACGTTGGCTACGTAGTTCTGGGGTTTGAGTTAATTAAACTCTTACCCAACTCGGTGCTCAATACTACTCCCAAAATATGTGCTCATATTAAACTCATCATCTAGTCTCATTAGACTTTAATTTAAATCATCAAAATCATCTCATTTCATGTTCATCAATCATTATACTTCCAAAAACATCATTTACATCTCATCAAAACATCTTGCTCAAAATATCATTTGCTCAAATTTATTCAAACTCAACTCTTTTGCTCTTTTAAAACTCAATAAAATACATATATAGTATTAATTCATATAACTTTCTTTTTATCAATGAAAATAATAAAAAAAACCAACATCTTTACTCTAAACATATGTAAAAATATTCATGAACATCAAATCAATTAGGATTCATGGGAAAGTAGCCATGAACAATAATTCCAATAATATGAGAGATAATAATAATAATAATAATAATAATAATGCATAAATATATCAAACTCAATAGAAGAAGAATTAATTCATCTAGAATTCAAGATTTGGATAAAACTCAACTATAACTCAATTATAATAAATTTAAATATTGGGCGCATGAATGAACTCAATCCAATGCTATGAAAGTCTTACATACCTTAAATCCGAAGGTTTACTCCAAATTGTAACACTCTTGGACTCCTAGCCTTTTCTTCTTGCTGGAGCGTTTTATGTACTATCCGGAGTATAAGAATCACTGGAGTAGTATTTTTATACTACTAAAACTAAAACTATATTTGAGAAGAAGTATATATAGAGAAGAAATGCTTAAGAAAGCTTGATGAATAAAATGAGGAAATAAGGTAGGTATTTATAGATGGGAAAGAGAGACCTAACAATAAATAAAATAATTATAAAGAAAAATCTAAATATTTAATGGAATATATTGATTTCATGGATGATGTTAAATGGAGGACAATTTATGTCATGAATGATGTCAAATGTATCTAGATGTTTCCATGGTAGGTAAGATGAGTTCTTTTTAACAGAATACTCTTTTTCGAAGCTGCGTTTGAATAAGATAAATTCCTTATTAGGATTTAGTGTCTTCATAAGAATTGTAGATATGGAAGTCTAGTTTCATATCGTTCAAGAATAAACCAATTTGGATCAACCTACAATGAGATATGAATTTTCTTCTATAAATACTCAATTCCATCACAGTACTATATCTTGCAAAGATTAATTTATTTGACCTACTTATACTCTGAATCTTAAGATATGTTCTTCATGAACATTGTAGGTAAGGATGTTGTGGTTACCCAGAAATTTGAATCACCTAATTTGGACCAACCTATGAAAAGTTATGTCCAAAATACAGATGTTGTATTATTTTCGTCGAGAATTGAAATACCGACATACAACATTTTAGGGGTTGTTACAATGGAGGTGTATATATATGTGTTATATGGCTCATAATATGATTCTCATCCAAATTTCAGCCAAGAACAAGAGAGAAAACGTGAGAAAAAGAAAGAGAGAAAACGCTAGGGAACAGACCCATTTTTGAATTAAACTATTGTTGGTAATACAAGTATAACTCCTTGTGTGAGGCTTCGTTTCATGTGATTCAAGATGTTTTGGAAAGCTATTTGATAGGGATATAACTTTCATTTAGCCTATAAAATCCATTTTGGCTTTTCTCTTCTCAAAAAAGGGTGGTGAAGCATGGGGAGATGCTGCCCAAATTTCGTCTTAGAAATTATACAAGGACTGTTGTTGGTATTTTGGGCATACCGTTTTGTAAAGAATTGTTGTAGGGGTAATTCTAAATTGTATGCGACCCTAAGATACATGTATATAACTTTCATTGAGGACACAAATCCTGTTTACCTCAATTACCCCTTCGAAACTAACCAACAATACAAGACAGTAGGCTGTCCAGAATTCACGTTTTGATAATTTTGGCGAGTTTGGCGAGTTTGATGAGTTTAGGATAAGGTAAGGGTTTTCCTTCCAATTTTAAGTTTATGGTGTGGTTATGAAGTGTATTAGATGTTGTGTAAGTGGCTAGAAATAGGTAAATTCCATAAATATGCTTGACGTTCAAAATAAACAAAATTGGAGTTGCTATAGTTAAATTATAGTTGAAGCAAGGTGTTGTGCTTGTGGTGTGTGGATGCAGGTGCGTGGTGATGTGTTGCAGGGCCTAAAAGTGTTCTAAAATAGGTGGGGAAGCTGCTGGGTGAAGCCACACGACCCTCCGCTTCCTACGGTTAAAGGTTTTACGAACTAAAAACTAAAAATCCTATTTTGGTATCGTAGCTTTGAGCGAGTCGCTTGGAGTTTGTATTATGTAATGTTGAAGTGAATTTCTTGTATATATGCTGCAGGTTGTTGTTGTTGGTTGGCTGTATTGCTTAGAGATGTAATTGGAAATTCGGATAGGGCATGTTATAGGGGAGGTGCTTCCCGATTTTTGTTAACGCCTTAACTAGTTAAGGAACTAGTCGAGAAGGCGAGTGAGGAAATGAATATTGTGAATACTCGTAGGTAATATAAGATGCTGGAAAAATCTAAGGTGGTTGATATTCGTATTGATTCCATGTTAAATAGGTTTGGACGACGACGATGAGAACGTGATTAAAAGAAGTCCGTAAAAGGTATGTAAAGCTATTCCTTCTTTTGGCATGTTTTGGTATAAGTATGTAAAGTCTATCTGTTCTTTCTTTTGGGAATGTCCTAGATCTATGTGACAAGTGATATGTGTATGAAGCTTGGGGTAACTCTATTCATGAGCTCTGAACATGATTCATGATTCATAATTCGTGTTCACTGTTGAATGTTAAGACTCTTAAAGTAGTTAAGCTTCCATTCCTCAAGTCTTCTATATGCTGAGAAGTAGTGTCTATAAAGTTATTCTTCCTCTCTTTTGTCATGACTTAGATGTAAGTATTATGTAAATGAAGCTTGAAGTTATTCCACTCTTAAAACTCTGAGGGTGAGTTAAGACTTGTTCACTTCCTACTGATTAGAACTCCTGTAACAAGTTGAGTCATTACTTTTCAAGTCTTCTATGTGATAGGAAGTGGTGCATGTAAAGCTTGTCTTTTCCTGCTTCTAGAAAGACTAGACTAAAGGTGCTATAGGATATGGATTTGGATATATCCCCATTTATATATTCTGGATGTAACTCATGACTTGTACCCACTTTTGAATGATAAAGGCCTTGAGGTAGTTGAACTACGACCCTTGAGCCGCCTATAGGTTGAATAGGGTTGGGATGTGTAAGCTCCTATACCTAGGGGCTCTTGAACATGCTTTATGATGATATCTAGGGGAAGTTTGATATGTTATAGAGTTTTGCGTGCACGTATATGCATTATGATATATATGGATCGGGCCGAACGTACCTCGACATATTTTTCTATGTAAGGATCGGGTCGTACATTCCATGATAGGTTATGTATTATACGGATTGGGTCGTCGTACCTGTTATGTCAAAAAATGGACGGGAGTTTAAAATTAATTTCATCTTTTTAAAAAAAACAATTTTATTAAAAGAGGAGTCGCCACTTAATCTTTTTTTAAAGAAATTAAGAAAACTTAATTTAAAAGACCCTAACAGATTTAAGTCTTAAAAATTAGAGAAAAGAGGTACGAGGTTCATATTACTATTTTAAGAAGGTTTTAGCACTTAAAATAGCCGATAATATGCGGTTATCCGATGATTTAAAATTATTTGACTAACTTTGGAGAAATGTGTTTTAACAATAATCAAGGTATTAAACAATTTGAAAGAAATATAAAATTTAAAACATTTAGAAAAATTTATAAGAGAATAGATTTGGTATATAAATAATTTAATGAAGGAGGGATAATTTGAATAAATCATTTAAATGAGATAAAAACGATCGTAAATATTATACCTTATATGTAATAGTAATAATAGTAGTATTAGTAGTAGTAGTAGTAGTAATAATAATAATAACAATAACAATAATAACGATAATAATAAAATAATAATGACAACAATAACAATAATAAAAAAATAATGATAAGAACAACAGCAAATAAAAATTTGCTTCTATTACTACTACTAATAATAATGACGAAAATAATAATAATAATAATAATAATAATAATAATAATAACTGTAAAAGTATTAATACTACTAATAATTATAATTATAAGGAAAATAATAATAATGATAATAATAATAATAATAAATAAAGATACTACTACGAAAATAATAATAATAATAATAACAGTAAATAAAAATACTGATGATAAAGAAACTAATATTACTAATGATAACAATAATAACAACAACACTACAGTAAATAAACATACCAATAATAATGAAAATACTAATAATAATACTAACAGTAAAATAAAAAATACAACTCCAACTACTAATAAAATATGTATACTAATAATACTAATATTAATAACGGTGATAAAATATGTATAATAATAATATTAATAACGGTAATAAAATATGTATACTAATAATAACAGTACATAAAATATACTATTAATAATGGTGATAATAAAAATGATTAATAATAATAATAATAAATATAATAATAACCGTAAATAAAATATACTAATAATAATGGTAATAATAACAACGAAAAATAATAATAATAATAACAATAAACATACTACTACTTCTATTAATAATATTAATAACGAAGATAATAATAATAATAATAAATATAATAATAACAATAAATAAAGTAACTAATAATAATAATAACGAAAATACTACTACTAATAATAATAATAATAAACATACTACTACTTCTATTAATAATATTAATAACGAAAATAATAATAATAAATATAATAATAACAGTAAATAAAATATACTAGTAATAATGATAATAATAATAACGAAAATACTAATAATAACAGTAAATAAATATACTACTACTACTACTACTACTACTACTACTAATAATAATAATAATAATAATAAAACGGTAAAATAAATAAATAAATAAATAAATAACAACAATAATGATAAAAACAGTAGCAGCAATAATAACGACAATAACAATAACAATAATAATAATAATAATAATAATAATAATAATAATAATAATAATAATAATAATAATAATAAACAAAATGCTGAAAATATAAGCAAGCGGAATTGGGTCCAAGTGAGATCATCTTGTTTAATTTGATATTCGAGAGGTCTAAGATATCGGTTCCATGTCAGGGGATGACGACTATATTGAGTCTCAAATCAAGACTCCATTTTTGCTCCCAAAGTGTTCATGCAAACAAGAAAAGAATGACGAAATTAGCAAGATAATATTTTTGGAATAACATTTTATCACAATGACAACGTAAAAATAAAGGAACATGGAGTAAACATTACCTGTTATGGGGCAGTGAACGGAGATGGCTTGGTCACGAATCTACTTTTGCTCTTTAAGTAAAATCGAATATAGTAGAGAGAAGAAAAAAAATATGCAACTTTGTCTTTCAAAAATTTATCTCCTCCTCCTCCGTTTCTGTCTATGCACCCCCCCCCTTTTTAGAGTGAGTAACCGGATATATATAGGGAAATAAAAGGGAATGCCGGATGATTAAAATAATGCGGAGTGAGAAATTAATAAAATAATACGGAATGGGCAGAAAATATAAAATAATACGGAGGCGGAAATATATATTATACTTTTTTTTTTTTTAAATCAGATGAATATATATATATATATATATATATTCTGCAGAGACAAAGGATGATGGGTGGGGCACGCGTGGATTAAAATAATTTTAATTTTTTTAATTTTTATTAAAAAAGATAAAATAAAATAAAAAAATAAGAAAAATAAAAATCGGATGAATATTATATATATATATATATATATATATATATATATATATATATATATTAAAATGAGACAAAAGTGCGGCGGAATATATATATATATATATATATATATATATATATATATATATTATTATATTCATTTTTTTTAATTATTTGGATGAAAAGAAAAATAATTATATATTTTATTATTATTTAATGTTTATTATTATTTATTTTTTAAATAGGGGACAACGGGTGATGGGCATTATTAATATAGTATTAATATAGGTATGGGCGGGGCACGCGTGGATTAAAATAATTTTAATTTTTTTATTTTTTATTAAAAAATAAGAAAAATAAAAATCGGATGAATATAATATATATATATATATATATATATATATATATATATATATATATATATATATATATATATATATATATATATATATATATATATATATATATATTAAAATGGGACAAAAGTGCGGCGGAATATATATATATATATATTATTATATTCATTTTTTTAATTATTTGGATGAAAAGAAAACAATTATATATTTTATTATTATTTAATGTTTATTATTATTTATTTTTTAAATAGGGGACAACGGGTGATGGGCATTATTAATATAGTATTAATATAGGTATGGGCGGGGGCATGCGTGGATTTAATTAATTATTTTATTTTATTTTATTTTATTTTATTATTATTATTATTTTTAAGAATAATATCTGATGAATAGTATATGTATATATATATGTATATATTTTCTTTTTATTATTCATTTATTATTATTTTTTTTATTTTTTATTTTATTTTTTAAATTGGATTAATGTTTTTTATTTGTATTTCTTATATATTTATTTATTTAAGGTTATTATTACATATTTTCGAAAAGAGGATACTATATATTATTTGCATAATGTAGTATTATTGTTGGAATTAAAATGTTGTTAATATAATATTAATTATGTATTATTTAGGGGGGGAAATGAAAACGTAAAATTAATCAATTAATTTACGAAAATTATTAGAAATAAATAAAATTTTAAATATTACTAAAAGGTAATAATTATACAAACTATATACATTATTTTAAGACAATAAATATGACAAAATTATTTCAAAATAACTTGAAAAATATTTTGAGTTTTATAAAAATCTAATTATTTCAATTTATTTGAAGAGGCTAGAATAAGATGGGTAAATGTCAATTAATTAGCAAGTTTCTTAATTTTGACAAAGTAGAATAATTAACTCAAGTTTGAACTAATAAACTTGAAATGTGAGTCTATTAAATAGGTCAAACTAATTAACAAAATATTTATAAAAAAAATCTTTCTAAGACAATTTTCGAATAAATGATAAATATGTATATACTAATGATCAAGAATTATTTAATATATATGCCAAAATTACTTTAAAATAATAATAATATATACATATTTCGTTATTATATATATTCTTTTAATTTTTAATTTTTTATTTATTTACTTTTATTATTATTTTTTAAAAAGTTATTACGTCGTGGAGGGTTAAAATTGGGTGTAACAGTATCTCGGCATTATTATGCATTATACGGATTGGGCCGTCGTACCTCGGCATTATTATGCATTATATGGATCAGGCCGTCGTACCTCGGTATCATCATATAATATATGGATCGGGCCGTCGTACCTTGGCATTATCATGTGTCATATGGATTGGGCCGTCGTTCCTTAGCATGTGCTTGCTGTATATATGGATCGGGATGTACGTCCCACAGTGCTAATAATATGCATACGCCTATCATGATAGATGATGTGTTTGTAACATCGAGTCCCCGAGCGAGCCGGATACGGTACGTGATAATGGTATACATGACTTTATTTTATGAGATGTAGGTACAGTACCCTATTAAATGCTATACTTGGCTTCCTGCATCCTTATTTCAGTTGTTATCTTAGTTATGTATGCTTATATACTCAGTACATTTATCGTACTGACTCTCCTTTCTTTGGGGGGCTGCATTTCATGCCCGCAGGTACAAATGTTCATTTTGGAGATCCGCCAGCTTAGGATTTCTGCTCAGCTATGTTGGAAGTGCTCCACTATTTTGGAGCCTGGCTTTTGGGTAGTGGTCCTGCGATGTATATATTTGTTTAGACAGGAGTACGGCGGGGCCCTGTCCCACCATATGTTGTCGTTCCTATTCTTAGAGGTCTGTAGACATATGTGTGTGGGTTATTTAGGAGTTTATTTCGGTTATGCCTATGCAATATGTTGTAAAAGCTATTATATGGTGGCAGCCTTGTCAGCTGGCTTTCCCTTTCATGACATGATGCAAATGAAAGAGGCTACACGTGTATGAATATTTTATCACCCACTGGGTTCATGTGTTTGGTCCCTATATCCAGGAGGCTATGTGAACATGAAAAAGTTTTAACCCATTGAGGTTTTTGTGGGCAGTATCACATTATACATAGTCCAATTTGACTATAGTCGACAGATAGGTACACGAGGGTCCAAGTCGGACCCTAGTTGCGGCCCACGGGGTTGGGTCATGACAAAAGTAATATCAGAGCAGTTCATCCTTGGAGTGTATACAGACCGTGTCTAGTAAAGTCTTGTTTATCGGTGTGTTGTGTACCACATCTATAAACAGGAGGCTATAGGACATTTAGGATGTTACCTTTCTTTCATATCTAAGATCGTGCGATAGATCGGAGTTATAGGGATTGAAATTCCTTATACTAACCTTTGACTTCTGTAGAAGGACAACATCGAAAGTAGAAAGTGACTGACGATATTGGAAGTCACAAAGCACGCAGGTAAGCAAAGGCACGAAAGACATATGTCAGGTAAGGTGTTGAAGTACGATTGACATATAAGGTTTAAAAGTGAAAGGAAAGTAAACGTGAAAATGTAACAGGTGCAGTTCAAATGGACATACGAGGTAAGCCCATTTTCATACTATTGATATTGAGTGCCCTGTGTGGCTGCGATATGATGCGATATGAATATATATGTTGGCCCTGTGAGGCATTGTTGGCATTTTCTGTGTGCAGGTGTTGAGATAGTAAGAAATACAGAGGAAACTCTGTCCAAACCTCCCTAGAAATAAAAGAAGAATGAGATACAGGGTTGTAGTATGCCTTGTCCATAATAAGAATGAGATATGACTAAACTACAAGTATGGCAGACCTCGAGAAATGAGTTGATTGCTGAATCGATGGCAATAGAAACTAGAAGGTTGATACTGGTGTGGTAAAACGCAATTGGAAAAGACTTATGATCCAAAGAAAATGATTTAGAGAAGACTGATAGATCTGGATAGAACGATATACTAAGGCGCCGACTGAATTGATACACAGGAGTAAACTATGACAAGTTGTAGTTAAAGAAAGTAACAGTATGATTAAGACAGGAGTACAAGAAAAAAAGAATTATGACGGATGTGAAGTATTAATAAGACAGCTTGTAAGACATTAAGGATGATATTAACTAAGATGGGTAAGTAACCTATAGTAAGAATCTTTAACGAGGTTAAGAAGTGTCATACTATGAGATTGAATGTGAACAGGATATCAGGTGAATGTAACAAAGATCGTTATGAGAATAAGTAAAGCCTAGTAGGGAAATAACTAAAGGATATGACATGGTTTGTGGAAAAACAGAAAAGCAAGCAGAGAATGAATAAGAAGGCTTACACAGATTTATAGGGAAGGTTTAGAATAAAAGGTCAAGTGGTAACGAAAGTAAAGGTGAGCAACAAGACAGGAGGAATGCCAAAGATGACTGGTATACTAAGAACAAATAGAGGTAAACATAAAATGTTTTGAAAACGAGAAATGAAAGGACTACTAAAGGAAGCACTTAAGATAGACGTGATTAATTAAGTATGGGTATCGAACAAAAAGGGAAATAGACAACTACAAACTAAAGATATAGTGCGATGAAAAGGTGATAAGACAAGACTACTATTAGAACGAAGTTGATATGGTTTTAAATAATATTAGAAGTTAGCATCAGGTACACGACAAGGGTGAAAGCTTATGGGGCATAAGGAAGTATACGTGACTCCACTTGGGAGAATAGTGAGATCCTTTAAAGATAAGGGAATATGGATTTGAAGAACAACTGATGCATTGTGAACTAGGGACGTGGCTTCCATCAAAGTCTTATGACGAAATAAGAATAAAGAAGAGTTGACCTGGGAAGCCGAAGAAGAGATGGAAAAGAAATATTTGTACGTGCTCCCTACGTCTACAGGAAGTCTAAACTCCTGGGTTAGTTGAATTGATGAATAAAAGGGTCTACGGATGACAACCATTATGCAGAATTCCTAAAGTCCTCGTACGACCTAATGAGCTTAGTTAACATTGGAGGATGAATATTCTAAAGAGGGGAAGGATGTTATGCCCCGTACTTTGGTACTTCAGAACACTTTCTTAAGCTTCTTAAAAGTTTCCATATGACTTAGATTGTCTACCACACTATCAAATAACTGTAAGGGAAGGAGAATGAGATACCCCATAATAGGGAAGATTGGAAATAGGGTTATAAGAATTCATAAGGAGTTGGAGGCCAAGTAATGAATCGTAGGACTCGATCTACTTGCGTAATCTACCAACTTAGATGTCCTATGTAATTAAGCTACTTGAGTATACGTCGAGCTTAAGTAGCAAGGAATGCATAGGCTCTTGAAGTAAGACGAGATTATGGACCTACGGAAGGGAAATAATGAAATGACGCGCCTACTCAAAGAAAGTAGGTGATGCACCTACTTGTACAAGTAGGTGATGCACC
This sequence comes from Solanum dulcamara, assembly GCF_947179165.1. Classification (NCBI taxonomy): domain Eukaryota; kingdom Viridiplantae; phylum Streptophyta; class Magnoliopsida; order Solanales; family Solanaceae; genus Solanum; species Solanum dulcamara. Next base: position 57,125,416 of record NC_077242.1, read on the forward strand.
TACTTAGGCTTAAGTAGGTGATGTAGTAGCTTGGGGTGGATCCCACTGCCACATGGCAGTATGTGATTGGCCGTATGGGTTGAGGTGACACCCTAAAAGGTTGTCATGTATCATCCCTAGGGGGCTTCCACGTGGCACCTTCTAAATAGGTACATATATATGTCTTATGATGACTATTAACTCATTATTCATCCAAAAGTTCAGCAAACATAGAGAGAAAAGAGAGTAGCCACAATTTAAGAGAAACTAAGGTAAGTTTCCAATTTTTTCTCTGTGAATTAATTATTTACGGCATTCCTCAACAACATGGAGGTGTATATATGTATGTGTTATATGGCTCATAATCTGATTCTCATCCAAATTTCAGCCAAGAACAAGAGAGAAAATGTGAGAGAAAGAAAGAGAGAAAATGATAGGGAACAGACCCATTTTTGAATTAAACTGCTGTTAGTAATACAAGTATAACTCCTTGTTTAAGGCTTCGTTTCATATGATTCAAGATGTTTTGGAAAGATATTTGATATGGATATAACTTTCACTTAGCCTATAAAATCCATTTTGGCTTTTCTCTGCTCGAAAAAGGGTGGTGAAGCATGGGGGAGATGCTGCCCAAATTTCGTCTTAGAAATTGTACAAGGACTGCTGTTGGTATTTTGGGCATACCGTTTTGTACAAAATTGTTGTAGGGGTAATTCTAAATTTTATTCGACCTTAAGACACATGTCTATAACTTTCATTGAGGACACAAATCCTGTTTACCTCAATTATCCCTTCGAAACTAACCAACAGTACAAGACAGTAGGCTGTCCAGAATTCACGTTTTGATAATTTTGGCGAGTTTGGCGAGTTTGACGAGTTTAGGTTAAGGTAAGGGTTTTACTTCCAATTTGAAATTTATGGTATGGTTATAAAGTGTATTAGACGTTATGTAAGTGGCTGGAAATAGGTAAATTCCATAAATATGCTTAACGTTCAAAATAAATAAAATTGGAGTTGCTATAGTTAAATTATAGTCGAAGCAAGGTGTTGTGCTTGTGGTGTGTGGATGCAGGTGCGTGGTGATGTGTTGAAGGGCCTAAAAGTGTTCTAAAATAGGTGGGGAAGCTGCTGGTTGAAGCCACACGACCCTCCGCTTCATACGGTTAAAGGTTTTATGAACTAGAAACTAAAAACCCTATTTTGGTATCGTAGCTTTGAGCGAGTCGCTTGGAGTTTGTATTATGTAATGTTGAAGTAAATTTCTTGTATATATGCTGCAGGTTGTTGTTGTTGTTGGTTGGCTGTATTGCTTAGGAATGTAATTGGAAATTTGGATAGGGCATGTTATAGGGGAGGTGCTGCCCGATTTTCGTTAACGCCTTAACTAGTTAAGGAACTAGTAGAGAAGGCGAGCGTGGAAATGAATGTTGTGAATACTCGTAGGTAATATAAGATGCTGGAAAAATCTAAGGTGGTTGATATTCGTATTGATTCCATGTTAAATAGTTTTGGAGGACGACGATGAGAACGTGATTAAAAGAAGTCCGTAAAAGGTATGTAAAGCTATTCCTTCTTTTGGCATATTTTGGTATAAGTATGTAAAGTCTATCTGTTCTTTCTTTTGGGCATGTCCTAGATCTATGTGAAAAGTGATATATATATGAAGCTTGGGGTAACTCTATTCATGAGCTCTGAACATGATTCATGATTCATAATTCGTGTTCACTGTTGAATGTTAAGACTCTTAAAGTAGTTAAGCTTTCATTCATCAAGTCTTCTATATGTTGAGAAGTAGTGTATATAAAGTTATTCTTCCTCTCTTTTGTCATGACTTAGATGTAAGTATTATGTAAATGAAGTTTGAAGTTATTCCACTCTTAAAACTCTGAGGGTGAGTTAAGACTCTTGTTCACTTCCTACTGATTAGAACTCCTGTAACAAGTTGAGTCATTACTTTTCAAGTCTTCTATGTGATAGGAAGTGGTGCATGTAAAGCTTGTCTTTTCCTGCTTCTAGAAAGGCTAGACTAAAGGTGCTATAGGATATGGATTTGGATATATCCCCATTTATATATTCTGGATGTAACTCATGACTTGTACCCACTTTTGAATGATAAAGGTCTTGAAGTAGTTGAACTACGACCCTTGAGCCGCCTAAAGGTTGAATAGGGTTGGGATATGTAAGCTCCTATACCTAGGGGCTCTTGAACATGCTTTATGATGATATCTAAGGGAAGTTTGATATGTTACAGAGTTTTGCGTGCACATATATACATTATGATATATATGGATCGGGCTGAACGTCCCTCGTCACATTTTGCTATGTAAGGATTGGGTCGTACGTTCCACGACAGGTTATGTATTATACGGATCGGGCCGTCTTACCTCGGCATTATTATGCATTATATAGATCGGGCCATCGTACCTCAGTATTATTATGCATTATATGGATCAGGCCATCATACCTCGGCATCATCATGTAATATATGGATCGGGCCATCTTACCTTGGCATTATCATGTGACATATGGATTGGGCTATAGTTCCTTGGCATGTGCTTGCTGTATATATGGATTGGGTTGTACATCCCACAGTGCTAATAATATGCATACACCTATCATGATAGATGATATGTTTGTAACACCGAGTCCCCGAGCAGGCCGGATATGGTACGTGATAATGGTATACATGACTTTATTTTATGAGATGCAGGTACAGTACCCTATTAAATGCTATACTTGGTTTCCTGCATCCCTGTTTCAGTTATTATCTCAGTTATGTATGCTTATATACTCTGTACATGTATCGTACTGACCCCCCTTTCTTTGGGGGGCTGCATTTCATGCCCACAGGTACAGATTTTCATTTTGGAGATCCGCCAGCTTAGGATTTCCGCTCAGCTATGTTGGAAGTGCTCCAGTGTTTCGAAGCCTGGCTTTTGGGTACTGGTCCTGCGATGTATATATTTGTTTAGATAGGGGTACGGCGGGGGCCCTGTCCCATCATATGTTGTCATTCCTATTCTTAGAGGTCTGTAGACATATGTGTGTGGGTTATTTAGGAGTTTATTTCGGTTATGCCTATGCGATATATTGTAAAAGCTATTATATGGTGGCAGCCTTGTCGACTGGCTTTCCCTTTCATGACATGATGCAAATGAAAGAGGCTACACGTGTATGAATATTTTATCACCCACTGGGTTCATGTGTTTGGTCCCTATATCCAGGAGGCTATGTGAACATGAAAAAGTTTTAACCCATTGAGGTTTTTGTGGGCAGTATCACATTATACATAGTCCAATTTGACTATAGTCGATAGATAAATACACGGGGGTCTAGGTCGGACCCCAATTGTGGCCCACACGGTTGTGTCGTGACACTTCTAGTTCCTAAGAATCAAAGTATGAATTTAGGGAGTAAAAACCATACCTTAAGCGTGGAAATCCATGAAAAACTTATTGAAATTTCCCTAGGTCGCCTCTTGGGGTTTCAGAAATTGAACTTGCAAAAAAAGACCGTTTCTGGTCTTTTTCACGACTTTAGTCGCGACTGTCCTACTCTGGCGGGATAGATCCTGCTCTGGCAGGATAGATACCACTCTAGCAGCCTTTCTCTAGTAGGATAGGCAGAAATATAAATCTCAGAGTTTGTGCTCCAATCTCTCTTTTCACAACACACCCCTTTTCAAAGACGTATTAAAATATACCCCTCACACAAACTTCGATTTCGAGAGTTTTACTCACCCAAATGCAATTTTTTGAAGCCATAAATTCTCCATAATCAAATTATAAATTTGACCTCCCATCATTCACGCGGTTATCCTAGACTTCACTTGACTCAGAATTCGTCCATGTCTAGCCTAGACTCAAATTTTCTAAAGTTACTACCCAAAGTTTTCTTGCCCAAAATCCTTCCCCATTGGCCTATCTCGAACGATGGGATTAGGTCGTTAAAATAGATACCAATTTACCCATCACTCATCCCCGAGTGACTAACTAGGGAAAATAGGGCTAAAGTAAAAATAGAGTAGTACATGTTTTATCGAACAGTTGAGGATACTTGTCTCGCATGTCTTTCTCAGTCTCCCAAGTAGCTTCCTCTATCGAATGATGTTTCTATTTCACTTTAAACATATTGATCTCTTTAGTCCTCAATTTCCAGATGTCACGATCAAGAATTGCAACTGGCTCTTTCCTAATACCGAAGTTCCTTATCTAATAACACTGAGTCCCATTTGATGATGTAGTCCTTATCTCCATGGTATATTTTTAGCATAGACACATGGAACACCAAGTTTACCCCAGACAAGCTAAGAGGTAAGTTCAGCATGTATGCCACTGGTCCCACACAATCAAGTATTTCAAAATGGCTAATGTAACGAGGACTGAGTTTGCCCTTCTTGCCAAATCTCATCACCCCTTTTATGGGTGATACTTTTAGAAGTACTTGTTCACCAGACTAGAATTTTGTATCCCTTACCTTTCAATATGCATACTTGTTTTGACGACTTTGAGCTGCTAGAAGCTTGCTTGGATGTTTTTTACCTTATCTTGATCATCCCTCACTATGTCAACCCCTAATGGCTCTACCTCCCCAACTTCAAACCACCCTATGGGAGACCTACATTCCCTCCCATATAGGACTTCGAATGGTGACATATCAATACTGGAGTGGTAGCTATTGTTGTAGGAGAACTCAGACAATAGAAGAAACCTATCCCAATATCCCCCAAAGTCTATCACGCATGCCCTCAACATATCTTCCAGCACTTGGATAGTCCTTTTTGACTGCCCGTCTGTCAGTGGATGGAAAGTTATGCTGAAAGTGAGTACTCAACTATTTATGTAACTTAACCTAAGACTTGGAAGTAAATTTTGTACCACGGTCTGAAATAATAAAAAGGGGCGCCCCGTGCAGCCTTACTATTCTTTCACATAAATTCTGGCCAATTGTTGTGCATTATAATCCACTCTAACCGGAATAAAGTGTGCTGACTTTGTTAACCTGTCAACCACCACCCAAATACATGTATATTTTCTCCCACTTCCATTCAAGAATAGGCATTCTTTGCAACAAACCTGCAGGTCTTTGGTGCTCATACTTCACCTGTTGGCAGTTCTGACACTTGGTTACATATTCGGCTATGTCTTTCTTCATACCCGGCCAACAATATAGCTGTTTAAAGTCTTGATACATTTTAGTTACTCCAGGGTGAAGAGTATCGTGATCCATGAGATTCAGACAAGATCTTTTGAATTAGTCGATCTACTCGGGGAACACAAATTGTTCCCCTAAAATGGATCACCCCTCCTGCATCTAGTGTTGAGTCTGGAGCCTTGCCCATCAACACCTTCTCTCTAGTTTCATTTAAGTATACATCCTCAAACTACTTAGTCTTGATCTATTCTATGAAGGTCAGCCTTAGATGAACTCCGGCCATTATCCCACCCTTCTCTGAGATGCCTAGCCTCATGAATCTGGCCTCCAAAGATTGAATTTCTCTAGCCAAGGGCCGCTTAAAGGCCCCCAAATAAGATAAACTGCCCATGCTCACTGGCTTTCGGCTCAATGCATATGCTACGACATTAGCCTTTCCTAGATAGTACTGGATCGTGACATCATAGTCCTTAAGCAACTTCATCCACCTTCCTTGTCTCAAATTCAAGTCCTTTTGGGTGAACGCATGTTGTAAGCTGCGGTGATCAGTAAAAACCTCATACTTGACACTATACAAGTAATGTCTCCATATTTTTAGTGCAAAATCTACTGCTACCAATTCCATGTCATGAGTCGGGTTGTTCTTCTCATTCACCTTCAATTGTTGCGAAGCATATACTACAACATTTTTATCCTATATTAACAAAGCACCCAAATCGGAATGTGAAGCTTCACAATAAACAATGAAAATCTTTACCTTCAACCGGCAGGGTAAAAATTAGTGTTGTGGTTAGGAGAGTCTTAAAATTTTGGAATCTCTCTTCACACTTGTCAGTCCATTTGAATGGTACTTTCTTTTTAGTCAACCTGGTTAAGTGCGTAGCAATAGAAGCAAACTTTTTTACGAACCGGTGATAGTAATTGGCCAGTCCCACAAAACTTCTAACCTCCATCACAAAACTAGGCATAGCCCAATTCTTAACTGCCTCAATCTTTTGTGGGTCCACCATCACCCCTTCTTTTGAAACAACAAGGCTTAAAAAGGAAACAAAAAGCAGTCAAAATTCAAACTTGGACAATGTCGCATACAACTTTTGTCTTCCCAAAACTCCTAGCACAATTCGGAGATGAGTTGCATATTCCTATTCACTCTTTGAATATATCAAGATATCATCTATAAACACTATCACACATAAATCCAGAAACGATTTGAACACCCCATTCATCAAACTCATGAAAGTTGTAGGTGCATTGGTCAACCCAAAGGAGATTACTAAAAATTCGTAGTGCCCATACTTGGTCCTAATAGCTATTTTGGGCACATCCTCAGATCTAATTTTTAACTGATGATACCTAGACCTGAGATCAATCTTTGAGAAGACCGAAGCACCTTATAACTAGTCAAACAGGTCATTAATACGAGGAAGAGGATATTTATTTTGGATGGTGAACTTATTCAGTTGTCGGTAGTTAATGCACATTCTCATACTACCATTCTTTTTCTTAATAAATAACACCGAAGAACCCCAAAGGGGATCACTAGGAAGAATGAACCCCTTATCAAGAAGCTCCTGAATCTGAGCCTTAAGCTCTCTCAACTCTGGCCCTACGGTAGGGAGAAATAGAAATTTGATGAGTATCCAGTCTAATATCTCGGTCAGGAGGCATACCAGGCAAGTCTGAAGGAAAAACCTACGGAAATTCACACACTACTAGAATAGACTCAATGGAAGAAGACTCTACTTCCACATTTTGGATATGGGACAAATAGGCCAAATAACCCTTCCCCATCATTTTCTTAGCCTTGAGAAAGGATATGACCTTAGCTGGCTTAGGCTTGTACACCCCTTCCCACTCTAATATTTCCCTCCCTGGGATCTCTAGAGCCATAGTATTTGCATTGCAATTAAGTACATCAAAGTAGGAGGACAACCAAATCATGTCTAAGATCATATCAAAATCTGTCATGTCTAGAATTACTAAGTCAACTCGTCTAATATCCCATAAACACAACAGAACAAGAATGATATACATGGGTGACTATGACTAACTCTCCAGCAGGGGTAGAAACATGAACATGGGCATCCAACATATCACATAATGCGTCAAAACCCAAGGCATATCTCACCGACACATAGAAATAAGTAGAACCCAGATCAAATAAAATAATAGCCATCCGGTCACAGACAAGAATAGTACTTGTGATAATTCTGTCAGATGCCTCCGCCTCTATTTTGCTTGGGAATGCATAAAACTGAGCCCGTTCATCCTGACAGTCCACCTCCCTACCTGGGTTTGACTGCTTCTTGACTTGCACTACTACCGTCTCGACCCCTAGGCTTCTCAAATTTCCTCCTCACCCACTTTGTGGATTTCCTCTGCCACTATTCCCTCCAGCTACTTGGACCACTGTCGGGCCTGCTAAGGTGCTAAAACTTTCCTGTGTTGGTGAGGGAACTCCCTCCGTATATGGCCCAACTCTCCACAGTTAAAATAGCTATGACTAAAAGATGGACGGCTACCTGAGAATGATGCTCCATGACCCTCATAGGCCTGATACTACTGTGGAGTACCTGAAAAACTGTAGTGAAAGCGGGCAGTGCTGACTGAATTGGCCGGACAGCAATAACCAGCCTGTCTAACCCTCTGGAATAGGATATTTGGAAATTACCTGATCTCTTAGGCCTTTTAGCCAAAGCCTTGGCTTTCCCATCCTTCCTCACACCTTTAACTTTCTTAACAAAGTTTGTGACTTCGTTGAAGCTCCTGTTGGACGAAGTCATATGAATAGAGAGTACCTGCAACTCCGGGTCCAACACCTTCACAAATAACCTGATCCTCTCCTCCTCAATAGTGACCAGCTGAGTAGTGTACCTGGATAGTGCATGAAACTTGTCCTTATAAGCAACCACTGACAACCCTTCCTACTCAAGGGCAATAAACTCATCCTTCTACCTTCCCCTCAGGGTGCGGGGGACGTACTTTTTTGAAAATAGAGCATGGAACTGACCCCAAGTGAGTGAGGGCAACACATGCGAATGATATTCCACATAGTCCCTCCACCCCTGCTTGGCCTCTCCCTCCAGTTGGAAAATCACAAACCCTACTTTGTGCTGATACACTATACCCAGCTTGTGTAGCCTCTCATAGCAATCCAGAATAAACTCATAGGCATTCTCATTTTCAATACCTTGGAAAACTGGAGGTTTTAGCTTGAGGAACTTGGTGAGCATGTCATCCTCCGTCCAATCATCACAGGACCTATTAGGGGCCTGAAGAATGCATTTGTGCCCAATACTACATCTATTGGTTGAACTACAATTGCAACCCAATGGTCGACTAGTGCTATGGGCACGGTAGGGATGGCGCCAGTACCAACTAGTCCACTCAAGAACACCATAATCTGCTGGGCTAAGATTGGATTCATAGAGGGAATACCAACAACCTCAGTTTGGCCATCCTCCTCTTATTCTGCCTGCTCCTGTTCCTCCCCATCTTCCACCTCTCCCTCAAACTCATTCTGGGGAGCTAGAGGGGCCTCACCTGCCAACTCCTCCTCAATAGGGACCGCTCCTCTAGCAGGTGCTGCCCTCCTTCTGCCCCTACCTTTCCTACCTCTCCTATCTTTCCCTCTATCACACCCCCGAGCGGCTTGCTCTTCCTTGGGATCAATTGGAATTACTGGCCTAACACCATTGTAACGTGTATTAACTATCTGCGGATAAGAGAGTGAAAGCGATTAGATACTAATTGGAATCAAGTTATAGCACAAAAGAAGGAAAATAGTGAAACTTTTCCTAAAATTGTGTAGCCCCTCAAAAAAAAGTACAGACATCTCCGTACCATTCTGCAAGACTCTACTTGACTAGTTTTGGTACGACGAGATCAACAAACCTAAGCTTTGATACCAACTTTTTCATGACCCCAACCTTTCGTGACTGACACCCACAATACTTATTCCAGTGGAAGAATCATTCTAGCAACCCAATAATAATAATCACAACATGTGCACAAGTTTAAAGATTGTGGAAGCAAGTTTAAATCAAGACAAGTGTTGAGTTCCCATAAACTCAGAAAACTAACTAGTCATAACCTCAAATGTGCGGAATTAACACCTCTAAGAACTGAAAGTCATAGTACCAAAACTCTAATCTAACAAGTCTAGAATAGGAGCGTAACTCCAAATAGAAACTGGTAATAAACAAAACATTATCTAACATTTAAATCCTAGAAAGGAAAAGGACTAGAACAATGATAGAGTCCACGGAGTCTGAAGGAACAGCTCACCCTTTAACTCGAAACACACGATCACTCCTCTAAATGAGGTCTCTCCGAAACTGGCTGAATATGCTCTGTACTCAACAAAAAGGCAGAGCAAGAGTAGCATTAGTACATAAAAACCACGATGTACTGGTAGGATCACATGGTTAGACAGTAAGCAGATCATAGACAAGTAAATATCAACACAATAGGCATATACATATACAGAATAAGTCAACTATATTTCAGTATCACAGCTCAATGTCTTTAACATGCTATAATTTTCACACCACGGTCCTCTCAAGGGACCTATAATAATTAATTTTGTGTCGGAACGTGACACCCAATCCAAGTATGTGTAGGAATGTGCCACCCAATTCAAATTATGTGTTGGAACGTGATATCCGATCCAAATATGTGTAGAAATATAACCCGATCCCAAGACATCACAATCACAAGTACATTCAATGTTACAATATTTATACCACCAAGAACAGGTTCATCATAATAACAGGCCAGTAAGTAATTATTTCACACATAATCTAGCATATTTCCCTATTCATATATGCATATCATAAAGTAATTTAACAAGTATATGAAACACATACGGGAAACTAGACCATCGCCTACCTCAAATTCAAGCTCTCAGGACCATACAACGCAATAGTGTTCCCCTTCCGGGTTTGATCTTCTCGTTCTTGGTCTAGAAATATTAAATATATATCAAGGATTAATATAATGGCCTAACATCAAGAAATAAAATACAATTTCATTCTCTAGGCCAAACCCATGATCCTAACCTTATCTTAGGGCTATTTTCAATCTTATCTCCCCCAATGATTAATACCCATACTTCTAGTTCCTAAGAATCAAAGTATGAATCTAGGGAGTAAAAACATTATCTTAAACATGGAAATTCGTGGAAAATTGATTGAAATTGCCCTAGGTCGCCTCTTGGGGTTTTAGAAATTGAACTTGCAGAAAACGATCATTTCTGGTCTTCTTCACAACTTAAGTCGTGACTGTCCCGCTCTGGTGGGATAGGCGAAAATAGAGATCTCGGAGTTTGTTCTCCAAGATCCTTTTTCACATCACACCCTTTTTAAAGACGTATTAAAATATACTCCTCACGCAAACCTCGATTTTGGGAGTTTAACTCACCCAAATGCGATTCTGTAAAGCCGTAAATGCTTTGTATCGCCTTGGATATCAATCTGTCCAATAAAATTATAAACTTGAACTCCCATAATTCATGTGGTCACCATATACTTCACTTGACTCAAAAATTTTCCAAGTCTGGCTTAGGCTCAAATTTTCTGAAGTTACTACCTAAAGTTTTCTAGCCCAAAATCCTTCCCCATTGGCCTATCTTAAACGATAGGAGCAGGTTGTTACAACAACCATCAAGCAAAGAAAACAATCATCCAAGAAATACAAAAGCTTTCTTAAAACCTCTCATGTGTCTTTCTTCAATATAGCATTCCCTTAGCGATTTAGTTGAAAAGACTTACTTGAGCTTACAAGATCGCAAAAGAATCATGAGTAAGTTGTCAAGTACCGCAAAGAAGTATTAGTTGAAGTCTAAGTTTTTGATATAGTGGTATCGGAGCAAAGGTTGATAATAGGGGAATAACAAGCAAGGGATACATCAACGCTATTAATGCCACCAACGTCATGCAGGATGGTGGAAAGAAGCATCGGAAGGGAAGGAAGAACCTTAAGAAAAATGAGGAGATGTCATTCGAGCCTACACCAAGAGAGGCCTTAACATCTTACTCACCTTCGTCCACTGAGGTGATTGATGATGAATGACGTGAACAGCTCATAGACATCACACCGAGAATAGAGTGGATGTCCAGGGTAGATTCCTTAAGACAAGTCATGGAGATCTTACGTAAACCCTAGAGATCAAAATAGGAGAATTCATAGAAAAACTCTTCAATTTAATGTAATAACCATCAATTTATATCAAAATAGACTAATGATCATAATTTAAATCAAAATTCATGCAATTGGAATAGAGATCACAAAGCCCATAAAATACCATACTTTAATTTGATAGAAAACCTTGAGAAATTGATTGGGCTTCATGGATGAAAGTATCCATGAATCAATACCACATACCTTGAGTGAGAACACCAATTAATTTGGAAGAACTTGAGAATTTTGATGGAGAAATTGAATGAATTTGCTTGAAGTCTTCAATGGAAACCCTTGAAAGCCTTTTTGTAGAGAGAAAAATATTTGATAGATGAATTGTAGAAGAATGAATTGAATTAGAGGTTTAGGTTAATTTATAGAGTTGAATTAGGTCCTAAAAACGTCTAGGTTCATTAACTAATAATTGGGGAAAAGTCTAAAATGTCCTTAAAAAACTAAATTTGGCCAGGAAACCTTTCCAGGTCCGCGACGCGGTCCCGTCGCGACCAACTCGACCGGAACTGCTTCCCAGGTCTGCAATGTGGTCCTGTCGCGGACCACACTATTTTGTGGATTCTTCAAAAATTCTTCTTTCGATCTACGGGTCCTAAAAATCCACCGAAACCATTTTCCCACAGGTTTTGACCCCCTGATCAATATTCCGAACTCAAATTTTCTAAAAGATTAAGGATAATGCATTACATGAGTGGCCTATTTCCAAGGCATTCTTAAGGTATTTTGTGAGCATGTTTGAGGGATGTTACAATATATCTCCCCCTTGGGAACATTCGTCCTCGAATGGGATTCAACTAATACAGGAAAGATATGGAAAAAGGATTTAGAGACCTGACATGGACATGAGGACACTTTGAAAAATGCATAGAATATGTAAACTTCGTACTTAAAATAAAACATAGTCCTTAAATCATTTTCATGAATCATGTATACATATGAATGACATATGGAACTGATGCGTAGAAGTTTAATTTATTTGATCATGAGCAACTTAGTACCTTTAGGCTTAAGTGAAAGGAAAGAGATAAGGATATCGCTTCATCATGTCCGATTTTGCTTCCCACGTAGCACTCTCTACTTGTTGATTCCTCTACAACACTTTGACAAACGCAACGTCTTTATTTCTTAACCTCTTCACTTGTCAGTCTAAAATCTCAATCGGTATCTCCTTATAATTCAAACTCTACTCAATACTCACATTCTCTATTGGCACCATAGAATTTGGATCACCCACAAACTTCCTTAACATTGACACATACACCTTAGGCTACTACACCTCTATAGGAAAATAGAGTACTACTCCTTACTACCCATATTCATCAAACCTCAAAACCTAATAAAGGAACACGTAATGCATCGTACAATCACCCATAAGCCATCAACCCTACATTTAAGCCTAGTTCTATAACAACTCTAATTCACTCACTTGAGACCCTTAACAAGAAGTCATCAATAGACTACTACAATTATTCACATATCTACAACTACACATTCAAACCTACCATTCTAATCACTTTATGGCTTCCTTGAAGTCAACATCACTTAATAATTTTTCGTGTCTACCCTAGCATCTCTACATCTGTATTTGCATTAATTCTTATTAAAAACACACCAATATACTCTTACCTATATATTATACATAACAAGATCCATCTAAATCTTCCTCCATGTCTATAACCTCAAATGGGGCAAGCATGCCACAGTTTATCAAAACATGAAATAACCACTCTCTCTCCATCTATCATGACCCCAAACTAGAGCCTTAAGACAAAAACTGAAGCTACCCTTAAATACTGAATCATGACCCTTCCATTATAGAATAGACTTATTTGGGAATTTAAACTTGACTCAATGAGTTCTACAATTTATAGATGCATAAGATACCAGTCCATACCAACCGTTACTATTTCAAAAAAGGAATCCACACTTACCGGATGAAGCATCATGCTAAGTTTGGGGATCCACAGAGGGGTAGGGCTGAGATCGCTGAAGACTATCCTTATCATTCTTAGAAAACCTTGGACAATGCCTCAACTTGTGATCCTCGCACCACAACCAAAATATACACCCAAACCGGCTAGACAATCTCCCGGATGGTACCTTCCACACTTTTGGCATATGAGAAAAGCTTGACCACAATAATTGTCACCTTGATATCTAGGGTTAGGCACTCTGTACTTGTGATACATAGGCACTGAAGTATTATCAAAAGATGATCCATTATCAATCCTAGCCTTCTTAGTCATCCTAGGAACCTCCTTAAGATTTTCCTATTCAATTTACTTAGCATAAGTCATTAGTCTAGAGATATCCATTTCCTTTATTAACATGGCCGTCTTACATTCTTGAACAACCAAATCTGAAACCCCTGATATAAACTTACTCATTAGGGATCGAGGGTCGTACACCAAAGTTGGAGCATACTTGGACAACTTCATGAAGTTGAGGGCATACTCCCTCACACTCATACTCCCTTGCTTCAAGTTGATAAATTCCATCACCTTCACCTCCCTCAACTCTAAGGGAAAGAAACGATCAAGAAATGCACCCTTAAAACTTTCCCAATCTATAGGACCCTCATTCGCTCTTTCGGCCTTCCATTGGTTGTACCATACTTGTGCGACACCCTTGAGTTGGTAGGCCGCCAACTCCATTTTTTCTTCTGAAGTCACTCTCATAATGCTCACTATCTTGTAGACCTCATCAATGAACTCTTGAGGATACTCATGAACCTTTGAGCCATAAAACTCTGGAGGATTCATTTGTGCAAAGTTTCTTACTCTTGAGGCTGGAGTAGGAACATTAGGAGGAGTCGCAACCCCTTGGTTGATCATTACTTGGGCTAGCATAGTAATGGCGGTTCGGCACTCCGCATTAGTCACTTGGTCCGGTATAGGACCATTGTCTTGAGGAGCCGGGGGAGCTTAGGCTTTATTAGCATTGTCTTCTATTGGTGACGGTGGTCTTCTTGAAGCTATCTTTCTGAAAACTGCAAAGAAAGACCGTCAGAGAAAAGAAGTGTTAATGTAAACTCTATAGCACGACATGAATCATGAAAAAAGTAAGAATTCCTAAAATGTCTCATAGTCTCCTACTCATAAGTGTGGCGTGCTTCACACCCATGAATAATACTCCACTTGACACGGCATGTTGGACATCCTAGGACACTTGAAAAACCGTGTGCTCTGATACCAAGTTTGTCATGATCCGACCTAGGGCCTAGTCGTAACACGATAATTGAAACCCCGAATGGCTCCAACCAAGCCTCTTGTACATATCATAAGTATACATAAGGTAAAATATAAAACCGAAAACATCATAAGAGAGTCTAAAACCATGAATAGAAATCTAAAAATGACTTATGACAACATAGAATCAAACATATGTCCAACTAGATGCCTCTAAATATGAGTATGGGCGGGGGCTAAGGCATGTCCCTAGCTCACCCTCAATATACGACGTAAATAAAAGTCTTTTAAAAAGAAAATAGTAACCAACTTGAAACTAGTCCCCGGTCAATGAGGACTCACCACAACACCTTCGGATCTTCAACCTCAACCCCTACATTATGAGACAATGTAGGGAAAAAGTATGCATTAGTACGTTGGAATGTACTAAGTATGAGGGCCTGACATGCAACGTAAATCATGGAATACAAAGGTCAAGTAAATCACATGATAAGATGGAATACGTAAAGTCATGAGAAAATCATATTGACCAAAGCATTTTAAAGCATAAGTTCAAAATCATAACATACTTAAGAAATCATACATATGTGGGATAGGAACCACAACCGATAATAAAACCATGCGAGCTATAACATGGAATCCCAATGTTGCCCCTACATCGGAGGAAAGGGGGAGACTACTTGCCAAGGTAGACTCCTACATGCCTAAGTGGATCCACTAAGAAGTCGTGTGAACCAGGTACTCACCTTTAGTTCTTAGACTCCTCCAAGCCTTGATATTTCGGGTACTCACCTCGTAGAGATTTGGGTATTCGCCTCGAATCCCTTTGTACCTATGGTGGCACGTAGTTAAGAGATAAGAGACTTTATATATGGACCCCTTACTTCGATCCCCCATCTCAAGTACACATTCGGTGCTAAGTCAAATCCCACGTAATACATACATAACATAAGATCTTAATTTCATATATCATAGTCATGATCATATGCTTGAAATCATAGAATAGCTTATTTTCATAACATACTTGTAATGCGAGAATTGTCCTTTCATCATTACAATCATATTTGCATAATTCATATCGTTAGGCCTTAGGTCGCCTTACTTCATAACTTGCATGAAAAACCATAATTTGAAACATACTTATAATTCATGACCATAATGGAAATACATAGTCATTATTCATACTTTGAAAATCCATGATCATAGCTTGAACTTAAAATTAGGGTATAAAATGAATGTATGATCAATTGACTTAAAAATCATGGAATTAACTTGAAAACATGCATGATCATAAACTTTATATCAATCCATACATAATTCATATAGATAATATCATTTGAAAGTATAATTGAAGATACTCATATTTTACATCATGAACCCTAGAGATCAAAATAGGAGAATTCATGGAAAAACTCTTTAATTTAATTTAATAACCATCAATTTATATCAAAATAGACTAATGATCATAATTTAAATCAAAATTCATGCAATTGGAATAGAGATCACAAAGCCCATAAAAATACCATACTTTAATTTGATAGAAAATCTTGAAAAATTGATTAGGCTTCATGGATGAAAGGATCCATGAATCAATACCACATACCTTGAGTGAGAACACCAATTAATTTGGAAGAACTTGAGAATTTTGATGGAGAAATTGAATGAATTTGCTTGAAGTCTTCAATGGAAACCCTTGAAAGCCTTTTTGTAGAGAGAAAAATATTTGATAGATGAATTGTAGAAGAATGAATTGAATTAGAGGTTTAGGTTAATTTATAGAGTTGAATTAGATCCTAAAAACGTCTAGGTTCATTAACTAATAATTGGGGAAAAGTCTAAAATGTCCTTAAAAAACTAAATTCGGCCAGGAAACCTTTCCAGGTCCACGACGCGGTCCCATCGCGACCAACTCAACCGGAACTGCTTCCCAGTTCCGCGACGCAATCATGTCGCAGACCACACTATTTTGTGGATTCTTCGAAAATTCTTCTTCCGATCTACGAGTCCTAAAAATCCACTGAGACCATTGTCCCACAGGTTTTGACCCCCTGATCAATATTCTGAACTCGAATTTTCTAAAAGATTAAGGATAATGCATTACATGAGCGGCCTATTTCTAAGGCATTCTTAAGGTATTTTGTGAGCATTTTTGAGGAATGCTACACAAGGCCCCAGGAGGACACCATTCTAGTTAGACACATACCAGCAACCACAATGTCCACATTCATTATCGGCTAAATTTGATGGTAAGTGTTTGGGGGACTATCATATGGCCAAGCTCTTTGAGGAGTATCTTGATACTGCCAAGTCCTACTTTGACAAGGCAGGAAAAAAGATGAAAAAATTTGTTGAACGCAAGCGTCGTCCCACAGACTATAAAGTTGAAAATATGGTCTTGATTAAGTTTAATCCAAGGTAGTTCAAGGCATTGCATGGCATACATCAGAACTTGGTACGAAAGTATGAGGGGCCATTTAAGATCATTGCCAAGGTAGGCAAGATCTCATACAAGTTGGAGCTACCACCGCATCTTAAGATTCATCCGTCTTCCATGCCAGCGTCCTCAAGTCAAACCATGAAGACAAGGATCCTAGCCGAGGATAATTAAGCCAGGCGCCGATTACAATCACCTCCTCTCATGACTAAGACATCGAGGCCATTATCGACTACCAAGCCATGCAAAAGAAGCGACAACATGCCGTTACTATGTTCCTCATCCACCGGAAGGGAAAATCTCCGAAAGAGGCCACATGAGAATGGTACAAAGACTTGTGACCGTTTAAAGACAAAATTCGAGAGTTCTTGCAGTAGCAGTGCACGACATTTGTTGACATATTAGGTGGGGGAGAGTGTCATGACCTGCCACTTGATCATCTTTAAGGAGGAAGAATCTAGAGTCATGGAAAGATTAATGGAAGACTCTAAAATGTCCAAGAGAGTTGTTGAAAGGCTTAGAATGCTTTAGCTGTGTAGAAAACTCTAGAAAAGGCACTTCTTTGTAATATATAGGGACTTGTATTAAAATTATTATTTGCATTTAAACCCCTAATGATAGTATAAATAGAAGGGGTCATTCATTTGTACAACCATCAAACAAAGCAAACAATCTTCCAAGCAATACAAAAGCCTTCTTCAAACTTCTCTTGTGTCTTTCTTCAATCTAGCGCTCCCTTAGCGATTTAGTTGAAAATGCTTACTTGAGCTTACAAGATTGTGAAAGACTCATGAGTAACTTATCGAGTGCCTCACGAAAGTTTTAATTGATGTCTAAGTCCATGACAATAGGCCTCGATCATCTTAATATTACATAGTGATGACAAAATTAGCTCAAGAAAATATAATTTGACTTGGTCATTTTTAGCCCAGTCCATTTTTGCCCAACTCATTTTGATCCATCGAAATTGGGTTTATGAGATATTGACTCATGAGAAATCTTTTCAAAATATTTTCAACATGGCAGTTTCTTATTTGATATGTTATCTATTGTCATAATAAAAAGGGAAAAGGCATAAATTTCCTCTGAAATTGTATCGAAAAGTCAGTTACACACTTAAACTATCATGACGACCTATACACACCTAAATTAACTAACAATAAAACTATTACACACCTAAATGTATAATACCACTCTCATAGTATGTGGTGTATTGCACTCATTGCCACGTGGCGTCAGTGCCACGTCATCGCCACGTCAGAATTATAATTTTTTTTATATATGACGCGCTTTTTTTTTGTTTTTTTTACCCACGTCAATTGTAGGGGATAATAGTTTCTTTTAAGTAGTTTAGGTATGTAATAGATCGCTATGATAGTTTAAATGTGTAACTGACTTTTCGGTATAGAAAAAATTTATCCCTTTTTCCTAATAAAAACACATATAATTTTATCCAATATTAAATAATTATAAAACAAAACATAAATTGATTAAAACTTAATTATAATTGAGCAAGTTGAATTATAGCCTATGTTTTAACCTATTTCAATCCACATAATTTTTTGAGCGGGTCAATATTTGCATACCTTGAGATCAATGGTCGCAACTTGTAGGATCGTTTTATTTATGTTAATGTTTCTTCCAATCACATATTATGTCCTGATATTCTTGAATGTTCTTACATCCGCCACTATTGCATCCCCACGTGGACACTTGACAGTCATCAACTGGATGAACCTTTGGCAAATATCACCACAGCATTGACTCAGTAACAAATCGCACAAAACTTCATTTCTGAACTCTTGAACTTCCATTTGAAGTGCAAAAAAAATGTCTGTAGCTTTTCTACAGCAAAGTTTCTTGATTAGTCCTATTTCTTCAACATACAAACCCAGAAAATATAGCACTTTTTTTCCTGTACATAGCACTAAAATCTTGTGCAAACACAGCCCAGATGACCCACAAGACTCTTTGAGGTAAAGTTTCAAGATAATGAGGAAAAAGTTTCATTCTTTGTGTTTCATTTTTCTGGGTTCTTGATGGAGTTATTGTTTTTTTTCTTTTTTTCAGGAAAAGTGAAAATAAATTTGAAAAGTTGGCATTAGTTGCAGTGGCAGCTGGGGTTTTGGCACTGGGCTCAGTGGATCCAGCATCAGCTGCTAAGACTGGTGGGAGAATTGGTGGTCAGTCTTTTCGACCATCAGCTCCTCGCTCTTCCTCACCAAGGATCAATAATTCTAGGTAAATTCCATTCTTTCTTGAGCAAAAGAATTTTTTTTATTTGTTAATGTTGAAGATATAATTATGTAAATAAAATTGTGTCCTTTCTAACAATTTGAGGCTGTTAGATGAGATGGTCACAAAATTAAAATATGGTCCTTAGAGATCCTAGGTTCAAGTCTCACCTCCACGTAGAGGCGGAGCCAGGCAGGGCTCAAGGGGTTTATCGTAACCTCATTCGGTAAAAAATTATACTATTTATACATAGTTAAAATTATTTATACATAGTTAAAATTATTTGATATGTATATATAGTAGATATTGAACTCCTTTTGATTTTTTCATTTGTTTACTTCTTCATATTAGTGACTATTCTAACTCTGCTACTGCCACCATCGAGTACCAAAACTACTTCCACGTCTTGTCATATGAAAAATAATCATGCTCAATACCTGATGGGAGTTTATTGAAAACATATTTAAGTAAATAAAAGATGTATTCACTATACCAAATTAAGATTTTAAATGATATGGTCATACAATTCAATAATCAACAGCCTTGAAACATGTAAATTTGCGGTTAATGCAGCAATATCTTAGAGTTTTTAATGCTTTACTTTGTTTCAAATGGAGGTTCTACTTTGTTCATCAAGGATTGATTTGACTAATTCTTGAAGATTAATCGGAGTTGTATTAGTTATAAAAGTTTATAAAACTGTTTACAAGCTGCAAATGTATATCCATTTGAAAATGATGAATAGCTATCATTGAGTCTTATTATTGCAATAGAGAGTAATTTGATCGTCTCAGACATACAATATATGATAAGAATTTTAAACTTGGTAGTCAGGAAACATGTTAATTTAGTAGTAGTAGTAGTTCTTCTACCAGTATTGTACTCTCGACGCAAAAAGGTACAACACCAATAGTTGTATTTGCATTGGCTTTCTGATGAATGATTGTATCTAGATATGGTGAATGCTTCTAGTTTTGCTGAAATTTGGACGTGGAGAGAAGGTCTCAATGTGGCGTACATGTAAAGACATTGGGGATAGTTTGGATAGAAATGATAACTTAGCAGAGGTAAATGAAAATGGCAGTTTAGATCTGTTACAACTAGAATATTTCCCATATAACGAGGACAAACAGAGGCTATGGAAAATGATGCTAGCGATTTCAGTCACTGGGGTCGAGACAATTTTAAGGCAACAAATTTTGCTTTGACCATTGGAAGGAACATAGGTATTGCAAAAGTGTGCTTTGAGCTGAATTCTAACTTTTTAATGCTATTATTTGAGACCTTAGCAAGCTATTCATTTTATATGGGGAAATATTTTTGGATATTACCTTGCTGACCCTTATGTTAGTGGTGACTTTCATCTGATTCTACATACCCTTTTTTCAGTTCATCAACTACTCAAGTAGTAGTTATATTTTTCTTACCCCACAGTTTCCTGCATCACTTTCCTGACATTCAAATGAAGTAAACACCCTGAGACTTTCCTTCTACAGCCGTAAAACATTGTGTCATCTGAAAAAATTTACTTGTATTATATGTAACTTGAAAATTGACTGGAGTCTGCCATATTACAAGTCACCTTAGATAGAAGATGAAAGCACTATAATCTTCCTTCACTTTATGCTTGTTCTAAATTAGTTAATCTCATATTTAAGTCTTCAATTCAATGTTGAGATTCTTGCCTTATATATTTATTTACTCACTATACCTTTTAGCACTTCAGCTCCTATTTTTTTTTTGAGTACCTAATTAAACTAGGAGGAGTGGAACAAGGCAAAGTGAAGCATGTTGCTTCTAGTTTCTTTTTTGCATCTTATTGAAATTATAAGTATAGTACCAGAAGCTCTGAAGTTTTCCAGTAGTTGATTTGTCATTGAGAAAGTTCCTCATGTAGTTTTTTATTGTAGAAGTTAGAACAGCTTTAACTTGCAAAGTGCAGTAGTCGAACCATACTGTTTTAGTTGTGTCCTTTCTCTTTTCTCTTAGTTCCGTAGGATGAAAAGTTTTCTTGTAGTCAATTTCTCTTATTTTATGCATTGAAGGGGAAATTTCTCTTTCTCCAACAAGGCGTTTGTTGCTACCCTTCTTTCTCAAAACTTTTTTTGATCAGTTATCCTAGCTTATCTTCTTTACGTTTTGAAAAAAGTAATGGACAGGCTGGGTAGTTTTCAAGGTAAGGGATTGGAGGAGCTCAGCGGTAAATAATGTGAAAATCTTGCTGCAGAGCTTCCATGACGGAGACGTAATTTTGTTTGATATTCTTAAGAGTTGTCGTGCCATTATTTCATACTGAATTATGATACTTCCTCCTGTTTAAAGACCACCTGGTCCAGCTACTTACATGTATTTGATATGCTGATGCATGCTTTTATAGACTAATTTAGATGATGACATTGTTTTTGCAGAACAAATATCTATGTCAATCCACCAGTTGCTCCTCCTCTAGTTGGTGGATATGGATATGGCTATGGTGTTCCATTCTATGGTGGATGGGGCTGGTCACCTTTCTCGTTCTTCGCACCGGGGCCTGGCGTTGCTGTTGGCGTCGGAGGTGGATTCGATACACTGGTGCTCTTCTTGGTTCTTGGTGCCGTTGCTGCTTTTCTTAGGAGGGTCCTTGGAAAAGCAAGAGATGAAGATGAGTACTAGAACATGTTCATTCAAATTTAGTTTTGTACAAGTGACTGGCAGTGTCATCTAGCCATAGTATATATGGAGTAGTATATAATCAACCTTATGTATTACCGAAATTTTCCCTTCCTTTCTATGTAAATTTATCTGCAATATATTTTAGTAAAGCAATCTTGTACATTGTAGTAACACTTGAACTTTCGGTTTAAGATTTGAATCATTCGATCTGAATTTGATTCCGCCAAAGGAACAATCACTATAGTAGTTCCTTCTATTCAAGTAAAATAATTCCACACAATGCTAACTGTGGATGTATCATTATTATCATAATCAATAGCAACATTCCTTTTTTATACTGTAAGTTTCTTGGGCCTCAAAAATAATTTATATCATACTGAAAAATAAAAACAGAAAAAAATATTATATCATCTGCATCCATGTCTATATTTTCTGTATCGCTATGCGGTGTTGCAAGCGTGCAAGAATACTTATATTACCTCTGTCAGGATAATTTTTTCCTTATTACCATTACCCCCTTTAGGACACTATTATTTTAAGGGCAAAAAACACTTATATCTCACAAAGGATAAGGATATAGAAGAAAAATATTTATTCTTAAATGTATCATTACTTTCATATCTCTTTTTTATTTTAAAATGACATAATTTTTTTTTAAAATTCTCGTGCTTACATTATGCTGATATGAACGTCCATCCTACATGTTACCGATAGGGTATCAATATACTGACGGAGTATCATAGAAGATTAAGCTCAGTCGTATATGATATTGATATGATATCAATATACCGACGGAGTATCACAAAGAATATATTTTCCACTAATTTAGAGTTTAATAAATAATATAGTGATTTTAATAATTTTTTGATTAATTATTTTATTTTTATTTCTTAAAAAAAGAGTTCAATCCTATATGATACCGATATGATATCAATATACAGATGGAGTATCACATAGAATTAAGCTAAATCCTATATGATATTGATATGGTATCAATATACCGATGGATTATTAAAAATGATTATTTCATAATAGTGATGCTGACATCAACATGACGACATGCGCGAAATAAAAAAGGAGAAAGTAGGTAAGAAGGTAAATAGTTTGGGTCATGAGTCTATTAAGGATAAATAGTTTGGGTTGGATCCAATTTGAATAAATAGTTTCACAATTTGATCTATTTTGTGTAAATATTTTAACACTTTCACCTACTTTTCTTATTTTATTCGTTATGCAAATTAAATTGACAATAATCATATACACCAAATAATATAATTAAATATTCAAAAATTAATATATTAAATAAAAGCAAAAGATGGTATGAGTATACCAAGTTGTCGGAGACAAAAAAATTAATTGAGAAAAGGTAAATTGATGAATTGGACATTTGAAAGTTGAGAACTTTCGCTTCATATTATTAATAACAACAACAATAATCATCATAATAATAATAATAATAAGAGATTATTAGAAGATTAAGACTTTAATAAAGAAATTGAGAGAGTGAGATTGTTATATAAAATATGATGAAATGTAGGAAGTATTTATAGGTACAATATGGGTTAAAATACAATTTTTAAATTTGGGGTTAAAATTTTTATAATTTTTTTAAGGGGGTGGGGGTGGGGGTTTGAGGGTATTTGGGTTCCATTTTTTAGATTTTTCTGTTGGTCCAACGATTGAATCAAATTTAAAATCAATTTTTTTATAAAATAATCGGACTATCGATTTATTATTAGCCAGTCTATCAACCTTCAACGTTTGAACATTCTATCCTCGAATTCAGCCCATGAACGGAATTTAAGGAGTCGGTCTGTGCATAGCCAGTGTCGAATCATTATTAAATCGCGCTTATCAGGTTTGTTTTGATTTCACCCGACCCACTTAACAAGTTTAGTAATATGGAGGAAAACATAAATATACTATATAAGATTCATTATTACAAAATCTAACATGAGTTTTTACTTTACAAAATATAAAAATAAAATCTTATTAATACTAACAAAGGGATTAAAAAGAATATGGTAAAATTTATTTTCTTAAAAAAGCACACCGTAAAATTATTATGGGGATTTATTTTCTTGACTATTTTTTTTCTAGATATTTATCCTCTAAATTTCTCCCCAAAATACATGCATACTCTTGATACATGTTCCTTCCTTCTCTCCTAATTTCTTATACAAATTCATATTTCTCTCTCATAAATACACGATTCTCTCTCTTCTCTCTCTTTCACCCCATATATTTTAGGGAAAACTATACAAAATAGATCAATTGTGAAACTATTTACTCAAATTGGACCCAACTCAAACTATTTACTCTTAATAGACTCATGACCCAAACTATTTACTCTTTTACCCCACTTTCTCCCTTTTACTTTTGCGCATGACGTCAGCATCACTGCTCCTCTTTGATATATTATACTCTGATGGTATTAAGCAGTTTCTTCTTGATACCATCAGAGTATAATACACTCTGATCGTATCAAACAGTTTCGCTGAAGCACTGCCTCTTCCTTGTTAATACCATCAAAGCATACATGTACTCTCATGGTATCAAATGTTTACTCACGCCAGTGCCCCTTCCCTTGTTCCTCTTCGATACCATTAGAGTATATTATACTTTGATGGTATCAAGTAATTTATCAAACAATTTCTTCTTGATATCATCAGAGTATAATATACTCTGATATTATCAAGAAGGAAGAGACAGTGCTTCAATGAAACTGCTTGATACCATCAGAGTATATTATATATTCTCATTGTAGCAAATGTGCGAGATAGTTAAAAACAAGGGGTATGAAAGTAATGGGGTATCCAATGGTAAGTAATTTCCTTTTTTGGGTTATAACAATAATTATTCCTATATTTCATAGACATATCGCGTAGAAATAAAGTAAATTCTTTGTACATAACCAAAGATTTCATTTTTTTCACCTCAATTATTTTTCATATTTCTTTTATTATTAAAAAAAACAAAATTTATACATCATTGCACATTATTTGTAATCATTCTTAGACCTTAGAATCTGTGGAAATTTCCTCAAGGGAAGATTTTGACCTGATATTAATGGTGGAAAATGTTCTAATTGGGGGAGATGATTGTAAAATTGGTCAAGGGTGAGGATTTTGATATAATCTGAATAATGTAGGCCATTGTTCATTAATTACATGTATTCTTTGTTGTTTTAGATAAAAAAAATGAGCAAAAACATTGGAAAAAAGAAAAGTTCCAGTTCTTTAGAGTTTTCAATGCTTGTTTCAATGTAGGTGATGGTTGTATTTTTCCGTTTGTGTTATATGTGACTGTTGACTATTTTACTAATATTGCATACATGATATATGATTAGGAAAAAGGAAAGAACATAAAGTGAAATGTTATCTTGTGATCAAATTGCATGCAATAAATGTATTACTTGATTATACAAGTGTGTGCACACTTATTCATTGTAGTTGTGATTGTGATGTGTGACTTCATATTGGATTAGGTACCACACCGGTACATTTGGATTGAGTACCACGCGGGTATAATTGGATCAGGTACCACACAAATATATTTGAAACAGGTACCACGCCGATACACTAACTATTGGAATGGGTACCACGCTGGTACACTAACTGTTGAAATAGATACCACGCCGATATATTAACAATTTGGGTATGGAATCCATGAGAGGATCATCGTTTGACTGTTGAATTGTGATTGAGTATGTTTACTTATATAACATTTAAGAGTTGGCATTAACTATGATGTGATTGTATATTGTTGCCTTACTATGTTGTAGTTTCTTGTTCATATTTTATTTACTAGAAATAGCCACGTGATCCTATCAGTATATTGTGGTTGTGTAATGATACTGCACTTGTTCTTTCTTTGTTAAGTACATGGCATATTCAGGAGGTTGAGAGGCCTCAGTTAGGAGATCATTGATAGTTCGGATTTAAGTGTGAGCTAGTTCTTTCAGGCTACCGTAGATTCATCTTAGTTCTTATTCATTTCTTCTCAAACTCATACTTTTAGACTATTTCTTTATATTTATTGTTTTCGAGGTTGCATCTCCTTATTCTAGACTCTTAGATAGATTTTGGCACTATAACTTTCAGGTTCTAGGGAGGTAATTTCCGCATGTTTTGATAACAGTATATGAGTTTATGGGAACTCATCTTTTAGATTAATTATTTAAATTATTTTTAAATATTTAAATGCGTGTTGGTTGATAGTGTGCTTTAGTTGGGTGTAGTATTGGCTCTTCTTGAGGGCTAGTGTGGGTGCCACTCATGATTAGTCATGGTTGTGGCATTATTTTTGTGCTTTCATCTATATTTTTTTTATAAATCTTGAAAAATAATAAGACATCATTTTTTCAGTATGAAAGATGGTAGCGTTCATTCAATACTATCATGATCCAACCCATCGAGCCATGCACACACTCACTCTAATACCTAAGTAGAACCCTCAATTCTCAATCGATTAAGTTATGTGGAAAATTATGAAATAAGAGTTAAAATGGAGAATCCATGAAATTACAATACACTGAGTAAAACAAAACCAAGATCTGAGTTTCTAAGATAATTAACACCTCCAAGGATATAGTCTAAACAGGTACAAAAGCCACAAAAGATACAGTATGTACAACATAAATAATGACACAACTCCCACCACAAGGAAGGAAGAGTAAAAGTTGTTGGAGACCGTCTTCTTCTTCACCTATGAAACCTCACTAACCTTGCAATCAAGCTATGTCAAGTGGCATAGTAATAGTAGTATCAGTAAAAACAACATGTACTAGTAGGGATCATCGTTCAATCCGATACCCACCGGATAATATAAAAGAATCAACAAGAAGAAAACTTGCTCTTAAGAAAATACACCGTCAACCCTTCATTAACAAACTCTTACCACTCCCAATAACCTCCTAATGTGCTTAAAGCCTAATACTTATCCCTTATAGTTGGTCCGCTGCCAATTCTAATACAAATTAAGGCCTAACCCTTCTATCACATAGAGGAGTTCTCAAAATACACATCATTGCTAAATCCTCTATGCTAACCTTCTACCTCACAAGCCCACATGCCAATAACCCATCCTTTAACCCTACGTCCGCTGTATAGAAAGGCCTTACTAACTATTCTGGATCATTTCTCTCTTTATAAGGTAGAACCTAGTCACTCCACCATCACACCCACTAGGTGCCTCTAACCCTCACTGTCATTTACAACAACAAACTGCCACTTGGTCAAACTCTAAGTCACTAAAATCCAACTCAACAACCCAACCATTATTCTCCACCGACCCACTCGCAACCTCTTACCTGTCTCCATGAAATACCGCAGACAAACTACAATATGGCCACACAATGTTACACAGTCATATCACAAGATGGTACTACACTTACTCCAAGTTCCCAACTAACTTGAATCAATTATAGAATGGACGAGATCATTTATAGTGATGTCAATCCCTCAGTCCTTGCACATGTAATCATATTATTTCACAGAATGACAGATACTAACTGGTCCTTTCATGGAACCATCAACACATACTTGGTCTTCTCATGGAATCCACACCCAGACTATTAGTGTGTTAGAACGTGACACCCGATCCAATAATGTATTGGAATGTGACACCCAATCTAATAATCTGTCGAAATGTGACACCCGATTCAATAATGTATCAGAAAATGACACCTGATTTCAAACAAACATAACCAAATCACAATCATAATTACAATGGTCATTCTTGCACAGTTACACAGTCAAATAACAAATTCATAGTATACAACTTCACACTTTTAGTCATTTCGCTTGGTTCAATTCATCTTTTCATATCCCCATACATTCATGTATACAGTTGGAGCATACAATAGGCATATATGACATGGATGGGAAAAAAACCTTCACCTTCCCTTAATTCACCGAACAATTCTTCCTCACCTAGGGCATATCAGGTTTAACAACTAGGGATACACATATTACTGTCCATACTCCATGCCCGAAAGCCTAAACATGAAATCTCCCATCAATTTCCCTTATACTATGCAATGGGCACAACTTTAAAGCTACTCAATTAAGAAAACCTGCTTCAATCCTAACTTTCGGTCAACAGGATGGTGGAAATAGGCCTGAATTCTGCCGATTTCAACCTTCCTTGTGCTATAATCTCCTTCTCCTTCCTTTCCAAGCCTAGAGCAACCTTTTGAGGGTCTGGGGGGGGGGGGGGGGGTTGACCCTCGTCTCTTTTTGGCACTTTGGAAAAAGAGAGGAAAAGAAGACTTCGCATCTTTAAGTTTTGCGCTGATCATCCCGCTCCGATGGCTCCCATCCCTTTAGGGCGGTGCTACCCTGCTCTGGCGGGATGATGTGGTCCAGACGACTTAGTTTTTATGAATTTTCATCTCTCTTTAATAACGACGGTTCGGTCGTTACAAATATTGATTCACACAGAGGTAGATGAGATGGAATCTTGATCCAAAAAAAAACGATACCAGTTTATATACTCATTTCATACACTAAAACAGTTAATAACATATAAAATTTGGTGAAAACCAATTTCATATTAATTTTCACACTCAATATACACATCCCATACAAATATAAAATATAAGAAACCACTTTAAAAACCGATTTAATTCAGTACATAATCTAAAGTATATCATCTAAATTGGATATCACAATTTATAGAGATACGTTTGTACGCGCATTTCATAAACTAAAAGAGTTAATAAAACACAAATTTTGTGAACGCCATTGTTTATACTAATTTTCATAGCCAATATATCCATTTCATACATATTTAAAAAATTATCTATCCCACTTTTATATTAGAGATAATTAAATATTCAAAAAGGTGAAAATATCTTACTATATATTCATTTCATAAAATTATTTAATTTTGAAATATTTTCATATGCCAGTTGTTCTACCAATTTAATAATCTGAAAATAAAAAAAATAAAAAATCACGATAAAAAAATTGTCAAGAAAATTCAAAAAAATAAAAGGTATGAGTGAGTGAGTGAGAGATAGATAGATGGATGGATGGATTGTTTTGGTTGATTTGTATGAAAGGGGAAGATTTTGAAATAAGGAAAGTGATGGAATTAAATGAATAATTAATGAGAATTAATTTTAAAATAATATTTCTAGCTATGAGCCAAAAAAATATAAGACATTTAAAATTTCATATCTACTATGTTTTGTAATATAAAACTATATTATTTAAATTTCATATCTACTACGTTTTGTAATATAAAACTATGTTTGATAAATAATAAAAAATATCTTTATATATTGTAATATAAAGCCTTATAAATAGGAAAAAATTCAGAACTATACAATTATACCTAATTTACATTGCACAAATATAATCCAAACTTACATTACAAATTCTTAGCCTAAAACACAATTCGGTATACAACATTATACATTTGGTATGTAATAATATACAATCTTTTCATATTTTATTTCTTACAAAAATATTTTAAACTTAATATATAATATGATACACCCAATATACAATATTATACAAAATTATAAGAGTTATTTATATATATTCATATACAATAAACAATATTATACAAAAAAACAGACTTGTCTTGTTCCTTGAATCCAATCATTAGATTCATCCAAAATACCTCAAAAACTACATCAAATTACCCAAAATTTTAGTCTCCTCAATACATCACTGATCTTTTGCACCCACTCGAAATGAAGCGTATTTACAAAAAATTGATTTTTAAGTTTTGAAGGCTTCGAGTTTCAAAAACGGCTGCCAATGGCTTCAACGAAATACCAATAGTACTTCATAGTAACTCTAATAGTTGAGATAAAATAATGACTTAATATGTAAATTTTTCTAAATGCAGGGCCATTACCAATTACTTAGTTATATATACATATGTGACCATTCATTTCACTCTGAACAAGCAAAGCAAATAAATTAGTTTTACCACCACCATCATCGCTTCAATAGCCACCTTCTTAGAAAAGCCACCAATAAATCAACTATCATCGTATGTATATGGTAATAAAATCACATTTGAGAAATTTAAAAAATGGACAGAAAATGAAATATGTTACCAGAGAGAGAGAGTGTGTATTTTGGGTGGACACAGAAGACAGAGGAAAAAAATATATCAATAGGTTAGTGTCTAAATTTGATAAAATTTATAAACCTTGGCCCATAAATATAAGTGTGTGTGATGTTTTTCAATAAATTATACAAGGAATCCCTGAAATTGTGTGGTCTTGATTTTTTGTCCTCCATGAAGCAACTTAACAAGCATATGAAACACATACGAGAAACTAGACCATCACCTACCTCAAATTTAATATTCAACAACCTTACAATGCAAGAGCTTTCCCTTTCTGGGTTCGTTCCTCTCGTTCTTGGACTAGAAAATAGTAAATATATATAAAGGATCAACATAATAGCCTAACTATACTGAAAAATAACACAATTCTCATCCTAGGACAAATCTATGATTCTAACCCACCCTAGGGCTATTTTCCACCATTAGTTTTTAGTTCAAACCCTCCCCAAATGATTACCAACTATAGTTTCTAGGTTCTAGGAATCAAATGAGGAATTTAGGGAGTAAAATTCTTACCTTAAGCATGGAAATCTGTGGAAAATTGATAAAAATTACCCTAGGTTGCCTCCTGAAGTCTTAGGAACTTTTTTTGCAGAAAAGGACTCCTCGACTTAAGTCACATGTGCCCCGCTCTGGCCGGGCCACTTTGGCAGGAGAAATTCCACTCAGGCGGATTGCACAGAAATAGAGAGCTCGAAATTTGAGATCCAAGCCCCCATTTAACAACATACCCTCTTCCCAATACCTATTAAAATATACCCTTCACACTAAATTCAATTTTGGGAGTTTTACTCACCCAAATACGATTTCGTAAACCTGTAAATACTTTGTATCATCTTGGCTATCAGCCTATCCAATAAAATTAGAAATTTGATCTTTCATCATTCACATGATCACCCTATACTTTACTTGACTTAGAATTCATCTAAGTCTGGCCTAGGCTAAGTTTTACCAAAGTTACTACCCGAAATTTTTTGGCTCAAATTCCTTCCCTATTAGCTTATTCCTAATGATGGGGACAGATCGTTACATGTCATTGGTAATATTTTAGGAAAAGAGCACTCTAGAAGGGTTCGATGCTTGGGATTAGGAGTTGTCCCCAGTAAAGTTTTTAAATAAGTACGTGCTCATTTTGGTAGTGCAAGTGCTTCAAGTAGTGAAGGCTCATGTTCATCCTAATTCCAAGAGAACCACAATCAAATGATGAATGCTCATAATCAAATGATGAATTCTTTCAGGACATATATGATAATGAAAGAAGGGATGATACCAGAATAATTTGTCGGGGTTCTTTGCTACTCCTTCGACAAATTCTACTATAACAACAAGAAGTGAAGTTATTACATTATTATATTTTGATTTGTATGTTGCTTCTCCTTCCTTTTATTAATTTTTTATTGACATATATTGACCAATGACAAGTGTATTTTAAAACATAACATTTGCCAAGAAAATCACATTTTCTAATATATTACTTAATTAATTTTATATTTTTTTTATGCAGCCAAGTGGCGCTACCAGTGAACCCTTTCCGCCTATGAATGCAAGAAGATCATGCAGTGATAATAATCCTAGCCATGACTATCGTTGATTACATTGTAGTTGTCTTAACTAATTAATTATGACGACAAGATTGTGTGATTGAAGCGGATGTTAAAATGTTGGATTGAATATTTTATGTTTAAATTTAGTGTTTGAATCTGATGATGCTATTTAATATTGATTATTTAATTTTAACGACTAATGATATATCATACAATACTTTTGTGATTCCACAACATGTTAAAGAATATATATTTCTTGATCTTGAGATATATTTTTGTGTTTGATTATAATTTATGGCTGAATTGGTGATTTTGTAAATAATATATGAATAAAAAAATATTCAATGAATTGTGGAGGCTATGATTACCAAAATCTTTGAATATAAGCTTTTAAGAAAAACCTTTGTGGAGGTTTTAAATCCCCGCTATTTGTAATCGAAAAATAATTTTAAAATATTTTAATTTTAAATTTGTGTGGATCAACCGCTGCAAAATAACTTCTGCTAATTGATTATGGTGGTCAAAAAAGTTGTCGCTAATTGATTATGACAACTCTAATTGGGGGAGTTTCGGCAACCGCCGCAACACTAGATTGCAGAGGTTTTAAACCCCTGCAAACATTAAAATTAACCCATGCAATTTAAGTACTTTTGGTAGTGGACCATGATGAGATCTACGGTCTATAGTGACCATCACAGATCGTGGTGACCTCTGTGAAGCCGACCCCTGCTCACCCAAACTCAACCCCACCATCATGACCCTTACCACAACCCGTGGTGAGCTTCACGGGCCATGGTGGCCTTCCGTGAAGGGTACCAACCCAGTTTTAACGAAGGACATTCTGTTCTTTCTTCACCCTTTTCCAACTGAACCCTGCACCTTTAGAGAAAAAACAGTCCCTTAACTTAACACAAAAGGATTTTCCCTCCCATTAACGCGTAAAACCTTTTAGAGAAGCGATTGGAGAGAAGAAAGAAAGCCAGGGTTCAAGATTTTCAAGCAATTTCTTCGAGTTTCGATTGTTTCTTTGATTTCTAGGTATGTAAGGTTTATCCAAATGTTGGAATGAGTTCGTCCACGTGCCCTACATCATCATTGAGCTTAGATATAGTCTAGAGTTGGGTTGAGACCTTATATACAATGTGTTCGTGATTTAATTCTTCTTCTACTGAGATATGTATAATTATGCATTGAGATTATCATTGTTTACTATCTCTCAATTGATTGTAACTGTTGTTCATGGCTACTTTCCTATGAACCTAATTGATTTGATGATCATGGCTTTGATATGCATATTTTTGAGTAAAAATGATGGCTTTTAGGCATTAATGAAGAGAGTAATTTGAACTAATATTGTATATCTATATGCATATATATTATTGAGTCAAGAATGAGTATGAGGGCCAAGTATGATTGATTGAAATTGAGAAAAGAGTTTTAATGAGATATGAATATTTTCGAAACATATTTTACTACAAGGGATTTGATTTGAGCATGAGTATTGATTGTAAAAGAGTCTAAAAGTATGTTTTTTTTAAATGATAGAGCTTATGATTGAGATGAGAATGAGATTGATGAGAGTCCAATGAGACTAGATGAGATAATTTGATTGATATATATGAGCATATTGAGTCTTAGGGGAGAAGTATTGAGCAACGACTAAGGTAAGAGTAAATAACAACTCGAACGCCATAAACTACGTAGCCGGCGTAGGATAGAGGAATTTTCTCTCTAGTCCCAAAATGATGAACTTTGATTGATTGTGAATCCAATGAGGTTAATCATCCCTCACCTTGACAAGGTATCGGACGGTTGCAGCGACAACAGTGCAAAGCATTGAATCATCACTAGATCATAAGTGATAGTTGTCGGTTAGAGAAACTCCCCTAAAATGAATGATTTGATTTGGTTGAGTTGCACATCATTGAGTCTACTTTCAAAACATTGTTTACTACAAACTTGCATATCATATAAGTTGATTTGAATCCTTTGAGTTAAGTATTTTGAGTTGAGTTACTTGCTATTGAGTTTGTTGAATCGTATTTCCTTCAGCTATTTTACATACTCTTACATTCCATGTACTGATAAATATGCCTGCATCGTTTTATGATGTAGAAATAGGTACTAGAGATCATTAATAGGCGTTCCGTTGAAGATTTATTCTTTTCTGATAGTGGTGAGACCTCCTTGCTTTCGGACAAAATA
The DNA here is from genome assembly GCF_947179165.1 of Solanum dulcamara. Classification (NCBI taxonomy): domain Eukaryota; kingdom Viridiplantae; phylum Streptophyta; class Magnoliopsida; order Solanales; family Solanaceae; genus Solanum; species Solanum dulcamara. The sequence goes on from NC_077242.1 coordinate 57,159,093, forward strand.
CCAAAATCAAACCATATAAGTAGGGTTGTCAACGGTACAGTTTGGAAGGCTAATTTATAAAATTTATACCAAAATTAGACTTTTTGAAACCTTTATTTTATTTCATATAACCAAAATTAGACTTTTTAAAATCGTCTAATTATCTCGATTCCTCTTTGGTATCGGTATGGTTTGGTTAATTTTTAATATTTCTTTTTAAAAAAGTATAAAAATTAAAACACGCTACCATGTATATGTTTATGACCTTGGCAAAATCTCTTTAGCCATTTTGAAATGTTGATGAATCAAGAAAACATGAAAGAAATCAAGAATTGAGATTTATATCATTATACTATGGTAGTGTAAAATAATATCAAGCAAAGACAAAAAAAATATAATTTACATCACATGAGCGGAAACAATTCAATCAATCAAGATGAAACTCAAGAAGTGGGTTTACTTAATTTAAGTATCCAATAAAAAAAATTAAATCATAAGAGAGGAAAATTATCTAATACCTTGATGTTTACTAGCTACTACTCACGAATCGAGATGTTAGAACTAATTTAATTTCGATCGAAGTAGTGTAGAAAGTTTCAATGTTTGGACTCTAAGTGTTAATTATGTTGTGGCTTGTAGTTGCTTCCATTATCCTAGATCTAAACCAAAATTTTTAATATTTTATTATTTTTAAACTTAATATATATAAAATATATTTTACACATATATTAATGAGTACGGTTTGGTATTTATTCGATTATTTTTTATCAAATAAAAAAGTGTAATGAACCTCCAGGTCCTTTTTGTCCTTTTTGATCTTTTCAGTGTAGAGAGCTTTCTTGTAGAGACCCCAAGCCACTTATGACTTGCTGGCACTGACAGTTTGGTCACCTGGTCATTCGTATATGTTTTATGCTCGATTCCCTATTTTGAGCTTTGTAGTTTGAACGGTTGACTTCACTGAAAACTCTAGGACCTCAAAATGGAATTTATATGGTTCCATCAGCTCCAGAATGATAAATTAGGCTAGTAGCATGATCGGCATGAGTATCAAGCCTTTCGGTGTGAGTTTGAGTCATTAGGCATTTTAGCCTTTAAGCTTTAACCTAAGATTGACTTTGGTCAATATTTTTAATAAATGCGCTCGAATTAAAATTTCATCAGTGCGGTTATCTCTAGAATATTGAGTTTGGTCTAGAACGACCCTTTGTTCATTTTCTGAGGCTTTCAGTGTAATCCCGGAACCCGTTGTGGAATTTGGCTAAAAATGGCATTGTGAGTGGGACCCACATTCAATTGTAATGACCTTGTATGAAAATTTCAACTACGTCGTTAGTTTGAAATGTCGAATTCGATGGGGTAGCATAGTAAATTTATGCACATAGGATTCTGAATGAATTTCGAGTACCCCATCGTAGATTTTTGAAATTAGCCAAATCTGTGTTGCAGCACTTTGCTGGTGCAGGCCACCCTTGGCCTTCGCGATCTCGATGCCTCCTGCCACAATCACAACCCTCTTTTTGATAGACCTTCGCGATCGCGAGGTCACTGCCGTAATCGTGAAGTGTATTTTACTTGTGTCTCGCGATCGCGAGTGTAGTGCTCTGTAATCGCGATGAGCAATCTAGATGGGTCTTTAAATAGACCAAAGCCCATTTTCAGCTTTTTCTAAAAACTTCAAAATCCCATAACTTGAGTTCTAGAGCTCCATTTTGGGTGATTCAGAGCCCATGGTATTTGGGAAGTTCGTGGCTACATATTGGAGTTCTTGGAGACTATTGGGTACTCTCCGATTGAGGCAATTTCATGAATTTATCTGTCGTCTCTTGTCATTTTTGGAATAGAATTGTGGTGAATTTTGGGAAATTGTTTCTTGATCATTTTAGGTCCATTTTCTATGATTCAAGAGTCCAAAGTTTGGATTTATCCACAAGGAATGCCATGGTGTGATTAGTTTTGTCCGACGAGGCTTCATTTCTGATAAATCGTTGTTCAAAACTGTTGTCCCCTTTTTGTGTTTAGCTTAAAATTCAGAAATTCTTATTGCACGATATTTTCTTTACGTCTCCCGACACTGTCTCTTATTGTAAATTGTTACATAAAGTTGGGGTGATTTTTAGGGCCAACCTTTGGGGTCAATTTTGGAATTTCGGATGCGGGTCCCACATTTCCTATTTTGGATCCCAAAATTGGTCCATCTCTAAAAAATATGATATTTGTGCCAAAATATTTGTATTGATGAGGTGATAAATATTTTGATAGCGTGGAGGAAATTTGAGGTGATTTTGAAGAGCAAAGCTATCAAAAGTGGACTTAGAGCGCTCGTGTTCAGCTTTGAGGTAGGCTACGATCTCCCTTCTTTTTATTGATATTTATGAGGTAGTGTATAGTATAAATTGCTTATGGTTTGAATTATATGTGATGGTTTAGGTTCAATTCATAGTTTATTATTTCTTTGTCTCGTATGAACCTTAGACTAGGTTGCCTTTATGTGACTTCTAGTCTAGTTGGTAAAATTATTGATTATGCCTTAGTTTAGCCTTGATTAGCCTATTTTAGGTGGCTTGTTTAATGTTTATGATGATTGGCGAATTTGCGCCTTAGAATTTATTTTGGGACGAACCTTAGTTGATGTAGCCGTTATTGGCAGGGGTTTCTAAGACTTAGTGTCCTTTTTATTGTAGCACCTATTGTAAAGCCTTGGTGTAGTGGTTTTCATCCAGTTAGGCTTGTAAATTACTGTTGGATCCCATTTTTAGATTTAGAGCTAGAATTCTCTGTGCTTTTTTTTGTCGTTTGGCAAGGCTAGTTGTATTTGTATTCTCAGGGTTGTATTCTCAATTGGATCTGGAGGTATTGATTGACTAGTTGAGCACATGTTTCCTCATATCCTTCTCTTTGTTACCCTGTTAGGGTTGAGATCCCTTTTAGGCCTTGTGGTTTAGTTAGAGAAGTAGATTGAGCTTTAGGCCTTGATTAGAGGTCTGTTATATTTGTTAGCCCTGTTTTCATGCTCTAGAGGGTAAGGTGATTATGGCGTCATTATTCTATGTGATTGTGTGTTTTATGGGTGCTGATGATGGCATACATTTCATTGGATCCTTGTTTACTCACGGATATAATCGACCCCGGTGCATGCATTGGTTCTTGGCATTGATTTGAGAAAGTTGTATTGTAACCCAAATAATTTTATATTGATTTTCTTAATAGGGGTTCGTACTACCTTTATTACTAATATTTACAGTAGAATGGAGGCATCAAGGATGTGCTCATTTTATGATACTGGTTTAGTCGGAGAGAGTTTCTGGCCCTTTCTATACTTATTTGACTATTTATCTCCAGCCACTACGATAAAGCAGATTTTTGTTGATCTGATAGATAGATTGATATCTATATCGATATAAGACCTGGATCGAAACCAGGCAAGTATATAAGGGCATTCGATAGCCCCCCATGGATATTCTAGAGAGACCATGGGTTCTACTTCCTAGCTGGAATTAGAAGTAGGTGTATATATCTTGGTATGAGATACTTGGCACTGATGGTACTATTGGTTTTATTACATGAATCTAATTCATATATGCATCTCCTATCTCTAGCATAATTTTTTGTACATGTCGGTAGTATGGGATGTCGTATGGGTTTACCTTTTATGAGTGAACCTCCTGGGCACACAGGGGCTAAGGAGGTATTGTTTGACTATCTGCGAACTTATAGCAATATAAAGGGTGGTCTCTTGTTTGAAGGTAGTGACTGCCCTTGTTCTTACTTATCATAACCTTTTGTGTAGGGATTTAGTTGATGCAGTCCTTTGTGTTTTTATGTGAAACCTCTGTTTACTTCTGTTAATAGGTTGTCACTTAGTTATCCTCCTTCCTAGTGTGTTTTCGTGTTTAGATTCTGGGTTTGCGCTACCAGGTACGTCCTTTAGTTTTTTGCTTGTATTAGATGTTTCTTATTGCATTCTTACATATTATTCTTGTTAGTTACTTGTGATATATACTCCTTGCTTACGTGTTCTTTATACTTGATTTATCTTTAGATCTTAGTCAAACGATGCCTACTGAGTGACACTTGTTGGTACTTATACTATACTTCTGAACCCTACAGATCATAGTACGGGTTTTAACTATTGATTTTGATATCATTTAGAGCAACTCTTGGATTTTTGAGACTTGTGTGAGCTCTTGGCATACGGAGTTGCCTATCTCTCTTTATTTCAGCATGGACTAGTCTTTATTTTATATTCGAAGACAGTTGCACTATTATTGTATCTGTATAAACCTTCCTTAGTTGGTTTAGTAGCTTGACTACCGACTAATACCAGGTCTTGGGGGTTATCTTGTTATATTGTTCTCATTTTTCTTTTCTTTTTCTTATTGTTGTTGTTAATATTATTATTATTCGATTCTATGGTTTCACTTATGATGGTCTATTGTCTAAAGTTCTGGAATGTGGGGTTAGGTTTACCTATTGATGGGTTGATAGTAGGTGTCATCATGACTTAAGAAATTGGCTTAGAGTGGTATTAGAGCTTAGGTTTGCTAGTACCATTTGTATAAGACCAAGTACCTAGTAGAGTCTTGTGGATCGGTGTGGAGAGGTCTGTATCCTATCTTTGGTAGGCTACAGGGTGTTTTAGGGAAACTCTATTCTTGATCCTGATCGCGTGAAATTTCTCTGATCAATCTCTAAATTCTTTCTTGGAATTTATTCCTCCTTAGATGGATTGGACGCGCTTTCTAATGGGCGTTACTAGAGCATCAGCGCATACTACCCAGGCTTCGATAGTATTTATGACCACCTTGGCTCCTTTGGATCCAACATTGGAGGTTCCATATCTCACCGAGCATATACCATAGGAAGGAGTAGTTTTGAGTACACTGAATGGGTCGCAGCCAAGGGTTGGACTTGTGAGTCCTCAGCAGGGTTCTTCGTTAGTTTCTAAGTATATGATTGAGTTTCTTGAGTAGGTTGGACAGAATCCCACCTTGTTTCCTACTGAGCGAGAGTTGATTCAGGGGTTTATTGGTGGATTGAGCTTGCCTCTCTATCTAGCATTGGAGCACTTGATAGTAGTTGGGTCTATTTTTCCCCAGGTGGTCATTTATGTGAGGTCTATGGAGCATGCATGTATGGAGACTTACATAGGTGGATGTAGGAGATCCCACCGTCAGCCAGCAGAGGTAGCATCTCGTCTTGAGGTAGGCATCATCCTAGTGAGGGTCAGCCTCACTCTAGGCATACCTATCCTATGGTGGGAGCACTTCAGGTTCGTTCTGAATGGTTCTGTGGTAGGTTATGGTGCCCACCATGTACAAAGTTCACAAAAAACATCTTAAGGTTTTCTATCATGGCATTCAAGTTTTAGGGCTCATAATAATTCAGGTGGTTCAACTGAGCGGGCTAGATTTCGTGGGAAGTATTATATATGTGGTGAGTTTGGGCATTTGGCTATGGAGTGTCCTACAATCACATATCACAGTTGACAGGCTCGGTATGATTGGGTTCTTAGGGCTTAGGGATAGTCTGTTAATGGTGGTACCCCGAGTGTTACAGTTAGTGGTATTGATGTTCAGTTTGGTGTTAGACACATTCCATCTTATGCTCTTATGGTCCATACAAAGGATGCGATTCCAGGTATTAATCGTATTTGTGTGATTTTATTTCTAAGACCACCCTTGCTTATTGTGCTTGGGTGTTGGGGTCTTCATACCCATCGGTGGTTACTTGACTTGTTAGATTTATCTTGTGATTCTGGTAATTACTCCACTTGAACGTATGTGGACGTGCTTACTTAACCTGATTACTTGCCTATTGGTTGCTATGATAGCTTTACTTAAAACTATGTGTATGTGTTTATCTTTCGTAGGTGATTTCTTTTAGTAGTGGATCATATTGGTTTTACTATTATGTTGCAGTAGTGGTTGCATTATACCTTGTAGATATTGAGCTTAGTTGTTTACTTTGGTGGGTTTTGTTTAGCTATTCTAGAGTTTTCATTGGTTAGTTCTTCCCCTTTCTAATTCCCCCCTAGTGTACTTAGCTGGTGTGAGTTTGCTACCGAGAGAAGGGTATGTCAGTAGTTGTGGCCCTTGTGGTCTATTGTAAATCTTGTTCATCGATTCTTTCTTTGATCGATTTCGTGTTTTTAGTTCCTAATGTGGCAAAGTAAAGGTTTTTCCATTCAGAATGGTTGGGTTGTCTCTTCATGGTAAGTTTGATGATTAAGTTATTGGTTCAGATGGTTGTGTGATGTTATGTCAGATGACTATGTTTGAGTTGGGAAGGCTAGAAATGGAATTGTCTTTGTTCATATAAAAAGGGTTCTATTGTGATTCATGTAAGAGATAGAGTAATACAGTTATGATCGACCAGCGAATAGCTAGAAAGATATAATTATGGAGTGAGGGTGCTCGTATTGTTAAATATGTTACATCAAGTCAGCATTGGGTATTTTCACTAATTATGGACCTTCAGTTATTTAGCTAGCATTACTCGAAAATTCAGTTATGAGCATGTTCTACGTTGGGTGTGTTGGCCAATTAGGAGGGTCAAACTTTTGGTTTGGATTAAGTTTGTTAGTGTTCATTAATGACTTCTAGATGACAATCTTCATTAGATATAGGGGAACCTTCTCAAATGATTCTCCTTTAGGATGGACTCAAAGTAATTCATGGGATTATCTCTTAGTTTCTTGTGCATGGTGTGGGGTTCGCATGTGTCATTGTGGTTAGCTGGCAGTGTTCTTGTGGTGTACCTTGTTGTGGTTTAGCTTTATTTGGGTTATATTTGATGGGTTGATCTATTTACTCGCTACCTGCCGGATTGGCTTTTCTTGAGTTTGGGTGGTTAGCTTAGACTTGTACTAGCAGGTCGACTTATGGTGTTGCTGCGGTGGTTCGATTCCATTGGGTCACTTTTGGCAGGTTTGATCTACTATTAACTACTTATTGGACCAATTTTGCTCCTGGTTTGGAAGAATTGACTCTGATTTGTACTCGAGAAGTGGTACATTGATTCATGGCATCAGTTTTGATTGCCACTCGATTAGATTCTCATATTGGTTCAATTTTCTAGAAGTCCCGTTGGTAGTAGAGTGACATTGGAGTTGGTCTCAGTGCACTTTTCTTTCCACCCGTGGATTTAGTTGTCCCTTGGAGTAGCCTTTCCAATTTTGAAAGATAGATTTCAGACTCAAGTTATTGGTTTTGGGTGTTATTGGGTTAGAACTTTAGGCTTGTGCCCTAGATTGGGTTGCTTATTTAGTCTTGCCGCTCTTCAATGATCAGGTGGTGCTTGCCTTTCCTTCATGATTATTTGGATAGTGCTCAAATGGTGCTGGGAATGATTACTGTGGTTTGGGATGGGTAGGATACCCATGATGACTAAAGAGTCTTTAAGTTTGGAGTATAAAGCAAAAAAATTGGCTTGGGAGTTATTTAACATCTTCTCTTGTCTGTTAGTTGCCTAATTCTGAGGTATCTATGTGATTTTGGTTTATCTCGGATTAGTCTATTGCACCCAGTTGAGTTTGTTCTTATTGAGTGGAAGTCAACATAAAAAGAGAGGAATTGGAAGTTGGGTTGAGTTATGAAGAAGAGAAGTGAATTTGAGAGTTTTCCCTTTCACTTGAGTTTTGGGTTGGCTTTGCCCGACCCGAGAGGGTACCTGTAGGTCTGGCTGAGCTTACGGGCCTAGCTTTCTCATCTTTTCGTTCCCTTTTATTCTTTTCTATCCTTTCACTTTCGAGGACGAAAGTTCTTTTAGTAATGGATGTTGTAACGACTCTTCAGGTCATTTTCATCCTTTTCGATATTTTCAGCATATAGAGCTTTCCTGTAGTGACACCAAGCCATTTATGATTTGCTGGCACTGACAGTTCGGTCACCTGGTAGTTCGTTTGGGTTTAATGTCCGATTCCCTATTTTGGAGCATTAGAGTTTGAAGTTGACTTTGGTCAAAACTCTAGGAAGATGACCTAATAATAGAATTCTGATGGTTTCATTAGCTCTGAGATGACAAATTAGGCTAATAGCATGGTCGACACGAGTACCGAGCCTTTCAGTGCGAGTTTGAGCCATTAGGTGTTTTAGCCTTTAAGTTTTAGCCTAAGGTTGACTTTGGTAAACATTCTTGGTAAACACACTTGAATTAAAAATCCATCAGTGCGATTAGCTTCAGAATATTGAGTTTGGTCTAGAAAAACCATTCGTTTACTTCTCGAGGCTTCCGATCTAATTTCGAGGCCAGTTGTGGCATTTGGCTAAAAATGGCATTGGGAGTGAGACTCATATTTAGTCGTAAGACCTCGTATGGAAATTTCAACCACGTTATTGAGTCCATAACATCTAATTTGGAGGGGTAGCATAGTCAATTTGCATGCACGAGATTCCGAACAAATTCTGAGTATCCCATCGGAGATTTTTGGACTCAGCCAAATTGTGCAGCACTTTGCTGGTTCAGGACACCCTTGGCCTTCATGATTGCAATGCCTCTTGCTGCTATTGCGACACTCTCCCTGATATACCTTCGCGATCGTGAGGTCACTACCGCAATCGCGAATGTATTTTCCATTTGGATTGTGATCGCGAGCCTAGTGCTCCGTGATCGCGATAAGCAATCTTGGTAGGTCTTTAAAAAGACCAAAACCCATTTTCAGCTTCTTCCCAAAACTTCAAAACCCCATAACTGCACAGAAGCTCACAAACTTATCCTCCATTCCACCCCAATATTTATATGTTGGAATTTGTGGAAGAATAGGTGCGCGAGCAAATACGGGGGGAAGAGTTCTAGCTTGGCAAGAGTGAAATTTGCAGTTTTCAAGGACATCTCAAATCTTCTTAGAGTCGCGTACCCCTATATCCATTGGCCCTCGAACTGGATCCACACTATCTCCTACATAGATAAGTGTACTCATGAGATGAAGATCACCCAAGTCTCGTGGATTAAGCCACAACTCGATTTCGTCAAGCTGAACACTGACGGCAGCGCGTTGGGTAATCCGGGGGCAATTGGGGGGGGTGGCATCTTAAGAGATCACATGGGTAAATTCATCTTCGCCTACGCCATACCGTTAGGGGAGGGAACCAACAATCAAGCTGAACTAGAGGCGGCAGTTTATGGGCTTAAATGGTGCATTCAACAGGGTTTTCAGCACGTTATCTTAGAAGTTGACTCGGAGTTGCTCACTAAATGGATCAATCATCAGACTAAACCTCCGTGGAGCCTTCACCAGGTAACTCAGGACCTTGTTGGTATTTCCAAATTATTTGTTCGCTTTTCTTGCAGGCATGTATACAGGGAGGCAAACTTCACTGCGGATGCTCTCTCCAAGCACAGTCACACTCTTACCACTCCAGGCCACTACACCACCCTTCAGCAGCTACCTCGTGGTACTCGAGGTTACTACATGCTAGATAGAGTCGGTTTACCCAGCTTCAGACGGAGGAAGACCAAACGGATTAAAAAGCCTCCATGATCTACTATTTAGTGTTGCATCCTTGGATTGAGCACCCAATTGCAGTGTTTGTGATTTTCCATGTTATATCTTAGCCATGTTATTTGATGTTCATCGTCTATGCTAATTTTGTTGTATATATAGCATTTATGAGGATTCATCCCCATTTTTATTTAGATTTTTCCTTTATTTTATGTAAAGGGAGAGTCTCCCTTATTTATGCTTTCCTAGTTTCTTTGTATCGAGAGGGGTCATTTCCTTTAGGTGCATAGTTTCTAGGTTTTCTTTTCATGTGCTTGTATCGGGGATGAGTTGGCTGCCCTTAGTAGGATGGTCGGCTTATGAACCACCATAGGATTGGAGGTTAGGTCTATGTCCCCCTCCGTGTATTTTTCTGTTTTTATGTATAATACAGCTTGGGGGTGAGCGGCTCAACCCCTGGCCGCGCACGAGAGGTGGGAGCCTCGTGTAAGGTCTGTTCCCTTAAAAAAAAAAAAACCATAACTTGTGTTCTAGAGCTCTATTTTGGGTGATTCGAATCCCGACATGTTTGGAAAGTTCGTGGCTACATATTAGAGTATTTGAAGACAGCTGGGCACTCTCCGGTTGAGGTCATTTTGTAACTTTAGCTGCTGTCTTTTGTTATTTTTGGAATGGAATTGTGATAAATTTTTAGAAATTGTTTCTTGATCATTTTTGGTTTGTTTTCTGTGATTCAAGAATACAAATTATAGGTTTTTTTGCAACAAGCATGGTGGTGTAATTAGTTTTTTTCCGATGAGGCTTCATTTCCGATAAATCTCTATTCAAAGTTGTTGTTTCCTTTTTGTGTTTAGCTTAAAATTCAGAAATTTTTATTGCATGACCGTTTCTTGACGTCTTTAGACCCCGTCTTGTGTTGAGAATTGTTACATGAACTTGGGGTACTGCTAAGGACAAACTTTTGGGGTCAATTTTAGAATTTTGGATGCGGATCCCATATTTTTTATTTTGGACCCCGAAATTGGTCCATCTCTGGAAAATGCGATTTTAGTACCAAAATGTTACTATTGATGAGGTGATCAACATTTTGATAGTGTGGAGGCAATTGGAGGTGATTTTGAAGAGAAAAGCTATCGAACAGTGGACTTGGAGCGTGTGTGTTTGGTTTTCAGGTAGAGTACGGGCTCCCTTCTTTTGATTAAGCTTTATGAGGAAGTGTATAACATAAATTGCTTCTGGTTTGGATTGTATATGACGGGTTAGGCTCAATTCCTAGTTTAGTGTTTATTTGTCTCGGTATGAGCCTTAGGCTAGGGTGCCTTTATGAGACTTCTAGTCTAGTTGGTAAGATTATTGATTATGCCTTAATTTGTCCTTGATTTTCCTATTTTATGTGGCTTGTTCGATGTTTATGGTGGTTGGTGGATTTGCGCCTTAGAATTGATTTTGAGATGAACCTTAGTTGATGTAGTTGTTGTTAGCGGAAGTTTCTGAGACTTAGTGTCCTTCTCTATTGTAGCACCTATTTTGAAGTCTTGGTGTACTGGTTTTCACCCAGTTAGGCTTTTGAATTACTATTGGATCCCATTTCTAGATTCAGAGCTAGAATCCTCTGTGCTTTCTTTTTGCCGTTTGGCGAGGCTAGTTTTATTTGTATTCTCAAGGTTGTATTCCCAGTTGGATCTAGAGGCATTGATTGACTAGTTGAGCACATGTTTCCTCATATACTCCTCCTTGTTACCCTGTTAGGGTTGAGATCCCTTTTAGGCCTTGTGGTTTAGTTAGAGGAGTATACTGCGCTTTGGGCCTTGATTAGAGGCCTATTGCATTTGTTAGCCCTGTTTTCATACTCTAAAGGGTAAGGTGCTTGTGGCGTCATTATTTTATGTGATTGTGTGTGTGTTTTGGTTGCTGATGATGGCATGCATTATATTGGAACTTTGTTTTCTCATAAATGTAGTCGACCCCGATGCATGCAATGGTTCTTGGCATTGATTTAAAAAACATGGATTGTAATTCAAACTATTTTATATTAATTTTCTGAATGGGGGGTCTTACTACCTTTATTACTACTATTTACAATGGATTGGAGGCATCGAGGATGCGCTCATTTTATAATATTGGCTTGAACGGAGAGAGTTCTCGACCCTTTCTATACTGATTTGACTATTTATCTCCAATCACCCCAATGGAGTGAATTTTTGATGATCGGATGTATAGATTGATATCTATATTGATATAAGACCTGGATCGGAACTATGAAGGTATATAGGTACATTTTTTAGCCTCCCATGGCGATCCCAGAGAGGCGCATGGGTTCTATTTCCTAGCCAGTGGAAGTAGGTGTATATATCTTGGTATGAGGCACTTGGCACTGATGGAACTACTAATTTTATTGCATGAATCTCATTCATATATGCATAGCCTATCACCAGCATAGTTGTTTGTACCTATCGATAGTATAGGATGTCGTACGAATTTACCTATTTGTGAGTGAACCTCCTAGGTACATAAGGGCTCGGGAGGTATTGTCTAACTATTTGCGAACTTGTGGTAGTATAAAGGGTGGTCTCTTGTTTGAAGGTAGTTACTGCCCTTGTTCTTATTTATCTAACCTTTTGTGCAGGAATTTAGTTGATGTGGTCCTTTGGGCCTTTATGTGATATATTTTTACTTGTGTTATTAGGTTGTCACTTAGTTGTCCTCCTTCAAAGTGTGTTATCTTGTTTAGATTCTGGGCTGGCACCACCAGGTACGTCCTTTAGTTTTTTGCTTGTTTCCTATCCTCTCCCTTCCTTGTGTTAGATGTTTCTTATTGCAGGCTTTCATATTATGCTTGTTAGTTACTTGTGATATACACTTCGTTCTTACATGTTCTTTATACTTGCTTTTTTGGGGGGCTTAGTCGGTCGATGCCTACTAAGCGCCACTTGTTGGTACTCATACTACATTTCTGTACCCTGCATATCATAGTATGAGTTTTTTCACTACTAATTTGGATATCGTGCGGAGCAGCCCTTGGATTTTGGAGACATGGGTGACCTCTTGGCATTCAGAGTTGCCTATCTCCCTCTATTACAACTTGGACTAGTCTTTATTTCGTATTAGACGAAAGTTGCATTATTATTGTATCTATATAAATCTTGTACTTCCTTATTTAATTTTTTAGCTCGACTACCGACTGACACCAGGTCTTGGGGGTTATCTTGTTGTATTGTTCTCATTCTTCTTTTCTTCTTCTTATTGTTATTATTAATATTCTTATTATTTGATTCTTTCATTCCGCTTGTGATGGTCCGTTGCCTATGATTTCGGACTGCGGGGTTAGACTTCCCTACTGGTGGGTTGATAGTAGGTATCATCATGACTTAAAAAATTAGATCGTGATAAAAACCTACCTAATTATTCGGTACGATAATAAATTTATACAAAAACTATCCATTTTACTAAAAAAATGATAAAATTGATTCAATATGGTTCAATTTGGTCGATTAAATATTTTTAAAAACCATTGACACCCTACTTATAGGAGTTACTTATGAACTTAATCCGATTTTCTCTCCCCGAGTAATACGGAATATGGAAAAGCGTCAAAAATATCCTTAAACTATGTGAAGTGAACAAAAATATCTTTCGTTTATAGTTTAGTTCAAAAATGCACTTGTCGCCAATATTTTTGTCCAAAAATGCCTTGCCATTGATAGTTTTGTTCAAATATGCCTCTATTGTTACTAAATATGTCAAAAATGCCTTTTCTGAATAAATAATTATTTCTTTTTATTTTAAACACATCTTGTTTCGAATAAAAATTTACTTTTAAAGAACTCTATTATTATTTTTTTTTAAATCACTTTAACTAATAAAAATGTAAAAAATAATTTCTTTTCTTATGTTGGTAAAAGAGATGAGCAACTACTCGAATCAAATTTTAAGAAATAGAGAGAAACTGATCTTTATTTATTACCTTCAGAAAACAACGATACAAGACTTTAAATAGTATTTGAAAAGCAACAAACCTAGAGAAAAAATAAGGCACTAGTTTTGCACTAACCCATGACCTGCTAACGGACTAACATCAACTAATTAGGACTCTTAAAGTTGGTTAACTGGACATAAAAGACTCCTAAACTAACGACACTAACTTTTGAATCAGTCAACTAACATTTTCTTAATCTCATTTTATCAATTAAAATAGAATAATTGTATGTACCCTTTTAACAGATAATTTATATCATATATATAAGATTATAAACCCATCATTAATTTTTATTTAAATAACAACAAAAACAATTTAAATAAACTATGAAATATTTTATTATAATTTTTTTTCAAATTGACGTAAGATAAATATTTTCTAATAGAAAAATATTATTAGGAAATTGTGTTCAAAAAGAAAATAAATAATAAATTTATTTGGTAAAGGGACATTTTTGACTCATTCAATAATAATAAAGACATTTTTAGATCAAAATATTGATGACAAAGGCATTTTTGAATTAAATTATAAAGAGAAGACATTTATTTTCATTTCATATAATTTAATAATATTTTTGACATATGGAATAAGTATACTCTAGTGCCATTGTGCATGTTCAACTTTTATTCTTGAACCAAACAACGTATTAAAGTTTTCAACACCTAAATAGTAGAATGTCATCAACCATATGCATCAACATGTCTAATATTGTGGTGGTCCCAAATAGCCTTTTAAGATTTATTGTTAATTACCACATTTTTTTCTAATCACTATAATATTTTTTATGAAAGATCTTTATATTATTCTTACAGGATTTCATTTGGAGGTGTTCATGGGAAAGAATCAAATCGACGAGAAAAATAACTGTTTATTGTATAATATTGTTTTGGCTTTGGTATTTAATTTTAGAAATCGTTGAAATTTAATTTGGTTTGATTTTAAGTAAAAAATAACCTAATTAAATTGACTATATAAATATTTATTTAAAAATTATAATTGCACAAACTATATATATTAATTGTTTGCACTCTTAATTTGTATTTAGGTGCTTGAATTTATAGTAATTTAATTTTTATATTTACTTTCAAGTTTGATTTAATTTGTAGTTTTTATTTTACAATTTCAAAAAACAAATTCATGTTCAAAATATCTTGTCTTTACAACAACAACATATTGAATATAATCAACAAATGGGGTTTAAGCAGAATAGAGTGATGCGCATACCCTATCTCTAGTATGGAGCTAGAAAGATTTTCGATAAAACACTCTCCTACTTCTAATATCATAGAAAATTCGTGCAAAGCATTTACGATTTTCAGTTTTTTATTTGTTTTTTGTACCTTATTTTAAAATAATTTTGATATAAAAATAAAAATAAAAATAAATTAATAATAATATTGACGTGCATTTTTTTAGTAATTGAAATTTAGGAAAAGTGAAATTTCTGAAAAGCTGAGATCATTAAGCACTTATTTATTATAGCTGGCAGAATTACATTGGCTTTTGGGACTTTAGGATAGCTGAAAAAGATACAAAGATAAAATAGGAAAGAGCCTTTAGATTGTTTAATGTAATAGTATTTTGATAGATGCTTTCCTATCTACTTGTTTATGATCTCTACCAAAATGACAATTCAAGTTTTATAAAGATATTTGTGCGACTACTTTACTATTAAAAATAATTGTCTCGTGCAGACCAAGGAGCCAATTACTCAATTTGGTCCTGTTATTGTAGGCCAAAATTGAAATTGCAACTCATTATGTTAACCCATTAACTGACCAAGAGCCAATTGCAGCTCCAATTAAGCTTGCAAATCATATGATATGACGTAATGATTTCAAATTAATGTTTGAACATGTAATTTTGGGTTATAATTTCAAATTTTAAATTTTTGAAAAAATATAGTGATTTCAAAGTTTTTCAAATGTAAAATTTGACCTATAAATTTATATTTTATAAAAAGGCCTATTATTTAAAATTTTATTAAAAAAAGTCTCATATTCCCGTGAAGAGATTATTTGTATTATGTGAATGCATTATATTAAAGAATAACTAGTTATTACTATTATTGACATCGAATCTTTATATAATTATATGCATATAAAAGTTCGTACACGTAAACATTTGTTTATAGAAGGAACACAAAGACATGTGATTTATCTATGCGGCATCCTAGGATATTTCAGTAACTTGTTTATTAACTATGATTTGCTCATTTGGTAAGATTGTATAAAAATTGGAGAAAAATGTGATATTTCACAACTTATCGGATTTAATTTTCATGTTTATGAGGAAAAATACAACTCAAAAAATTAAAATTTTACATGTCCGTGGTGGGGGATTTTCATTCGGTGTTCATACTCTAGGATAAGTAAGAAAAGAAAAAGCACCTAAATGGTCAGATTACCAAGATCAGCTAAAAATAGTCATACTTCATTTCATATATGCATTGGTTTTCTTCAAGGTACCACTAAGTAAGCAGACAACATTTGTGTTTAAATTCATGGAAAGAAGTCAAGAACATGTTGTCATGACCCAAAATCAGGTGTGATGATACTTGCCTAACCCACCAAAGGCAAGTCAGCCTAAGAGTCTAAGTAAGTCAATAAACTAGAATAAAAGCGGAAGAGTAAAGTCTAAAAAGATAAGAGAAAGAAAAGTCTAAACCACCCAAAACTTGATGGCACATGTGCAAGCCACTATCTCAACAGAAATGAAAAAGGTACAAATCTATATGTCTCAGTCCTCAAGTAAAACAAAGCATAAAGTAAATGGGCAGCGAGAGTCTGTCGAAGAAGACAAGCTGCTACCTCTCACAGGTCCAGAAGCTCGGCCCAATCAACAGAATGCTAAGAGCAAGAGGCACCAGGCTCAGATCCTACATAGGTGTAGAAGCAAGGGTTGAGCATCAACAATACGGTACTCAGCAAATGAAAATTAAACTCTAAGTAAAGCAATGTGAAATGCAGGTACTCCTGACATCCCAACCACATACCACCACAACTATACACCTGCACTCAGACAACCCAGTCTATATAATTTACACAACAATTATCTCAGAAATATCAGACAGTTCACAATTAAACATTACATATAGGTTCTCATCATCATACTCAAGCATACCTAAGAAATATCAATCATATACAACCACAAAATGAAATAGATGCAAATGTAATATCAAGTAACTATGATGCATGTCTGTCCTACGATACACATCCGTTGATCACTTCAGAACGAAACTCATGGGGGCCTCGCATGGACCTTGTATCAATCATCATAGACTTCGGCCATAATATTCACAAAAAAAGAACTCAGCCATAATATTCGCTGGAAAAGACCTTGGCCATAATATTCGTCGGAAAAGAGCTCAGCAATTCTCCTCGATCGGTAAAAACATCAGTCTCAATATCCAGTATCTCACTCATATCACTTTCTCAGCCATCACAGTTAAATATATACGCAAGTAATGAGTGAAAATAGAATGAACGTTCACAAAGCTTTCCCTTTTGACAATACACCAAATCACCATATTCTGATCAAATATAGACTCACAATCATATTTTGAAGTCAATGACACCAAAATCAATCAATTTGGATAAAAACAATAAAATAGACAAAAATTCCACGTCGAAAAATGAACTAGAAATTGAAATATTTTTAGATAAAATTATTCTTCAAGTAGTCAAAAATTTAATTGTGAAAACCATTTCAAAAATGTGGTTAAAATGAGTTCACAACCCCCATTTTAAATAAAATTTTGGATTAGGCAAAAGCCCCTGAAATTCCCAATTCAAATCACTCATTCTGAGGTTAAAATCATCATTTAATCAATGTAAATCGAAGATATAGGTTGAAATTAGCTTACCCAATAGTTTTTTCATGAAAAACATTGAAGAATTCGCCTAACCCAAGCTTTGAAATGATAAAAATGGTGAAATATCTTAAACCCTAGAGAAAACCCCTCTCAGATATTGCTTAAGCGACACTGGGTACGCTCAAGCGAAGCCCGCGAAAACCTCGTCCATCGCTTTAGTGACAAGGTGTTCATTTAAGCGAAGGTCGCTTTCACAACACACCTTTCGCTTTATCAGGGCCTGCACAAAGTCTTTCCCTTCGCAAATGCGAAGGGTCTCTTCTAAAGCGGAGGTTGCTAAAGAGACACCCCCTTCTCTTAAGAGAGGAAACCAGAACACATCAACTTCAAATTTCATCAAGTCTCATAAACCTCTGAAATGACCCTCAAGATTTGTTGAGGCGGAGATAGCTGCACTTCTTGTTCTTTTTTCCCTTTGATTCTTTAATGTCGATGTTGCCACCGATAAACGCTTTACTTTGACCAAGTCGATGATTCCATAAGCCAAATGGGTGGGTGAGACGAGGAATCCCGGATATACAAACCATTTATGCAACCCTACTAAGTTCGATGTTTCAGACTCAATAAAATCATCAAAATTCAAATCCAAGGCCTTCTTGACCCAAAATTTGATAAGTCACAACTAAACTAATTTCGACACTTGAAATAACCAAAATACCCTTGAGACCTATGAAAATTACAACAAAACCATTTATAGCTTTTGAATCACCTTTCAAAACATACAAACCATCAAAAATCCAATCTGAATACCTAAACCCCAAATGTTGATAAAAGTCAAACTTGGATCAAAATTTAACTCAATTTCTAACTTCGGACCCAAATTCCATATTTCAACTCCAAATCTGATTCCGACAACTCTCCTAGATCATTTTCCACATTTCAGAATTGATGGAATCAACAGAATCCCATTCTGAGACTCAAAACTCCAAATTACTCCAAAACTCAAAATTTGACAACTTAACCTTTAAAACTCATTTCTTTAGCAAAACCTCAACTTTGCACAAGATTTTCAAAAATTAACTTTCAAACCCAATCTAAAATGACTCGGGGTAACTAACGGAAGGGGTAAAAGAGTTATTTTATCGAAAAAGTTAAAAATGATATTCAGGGTCATTACATCATCTACTACTAAAAACCATGTTCGTCCTTGAACATAAAGCAAGGGACATACCTGGAGTCTCAAAAAGATAGGGGTAACGGGCCCTAATGTCTGACTCTATCTCTCAAGTAGCTTCTCCCATGGGCCGATGCCTCCACTAAACCTTTACCAAAGCTATCTCCTCAGTCCTCAACTTCATGACCTGTCTGTCCAAAATAGTCGTTGGTTCCTCCTCATAGGTCAAATCTAGGGTTATCTTCACGAAATCAAGATAAATCACATGAGACTTATCTAAAACATAATGTCATAGCATAAACGTGAAATACTGGATGTACAACAGATAGACTAGGTGGAAAGGTAAGTTTGTAGTCCACCTCTCCTACTCGATCTAGGATCTCAAAAAGGCCAATATACCTAGGGTTGAGCTTGCCTTTATTTCCGAACCTCATGACACCCTTCAAGGGAGAGACCCTTTAAGGGAGAGACCCTCAACCATACCCAGTCACCAACCATGAACACCAAAGGTTGAATCCATCTGTCAGCATAGCTCTTCTAGAGACTCTGAGCTATCAACAACCTAACCTAAATCAACCAAACCCGCTCCATGGCATCTCTGAGCAAATCAATGTCTAGGCTATCCACCACCATAGAATCAAACCATCCAATGGGCGGCCTACATCTACGGCCATACAAGGCCTCAAAAGTAGTCATCTGGATGCTAGAATGGTAACTATTGTTGTAAGCGAACTCTGCCAAAGGCAAATGCTAATTCCACCGAGCATCAAAATGAGTCACACATATATGTAGCATACCCTCAAGTACCTGAATAGTCCTCTTAGACTGTCTGTCAGTCTGAGGGTGGAATGTGGTACTCAGATCCAATCGGGTACCTAACCTACGCTGCAAGGCCTCCCAAAAGTGAGATATGAAAAATGAACCCCAATCAAATATAATAGAAACGGGAACTCCATGAAGTCTAACAATCTGATTAATATAGATTTGAGCCAACCTCTCCGCCATGAAATTAACCTTAATCGAAATAAAATGAGCAGCTTTGGTCAATCTGTCGACCACAACCCAAATAGAATTATATCCTCCCACGATAGTGGGAAAATCTATACCAAAATCCATAGTGATCCTATACCACTTCCAAGTAAGAATGGGAATCCTCTGAAACTCACCCCCGGGCCTCTAGTGCTCATACTTAACCTGCTGGCATGTTAACCTACTACATGCCAAACACTTGGACACAAACTCGGTGATGTCCTTCTTTATAACATACCACTAATAGTTTTGACTCAAATTGTGATACATCTTTGTTGTCCCAAGGTGAATAGAATATCAAGTGCAATGGGCCTCTTCAAGTATCAATTTGACCAAATCACCCACCTTGGGCAGACAAATGAGACTCCCAATCCTCAAAACACCCTCAGAATCAAGCATTGCTTCCTTAGCTTCACCTCTCATCACTTATCTCGAATGAGGCACAACTTTTCATCCTCAAACTGCCTCTTACGAATTTGATCCATCAAAGAAGAGCCTTTATGAAAGCAAGCACTCGGCCCTCATCAAACAGTTGCAATCTCACTAACGCATTGGCCAATCTCTGAAGATCTCTAGCCAAGGGTCGTTCCTTAGCTTGAATAGCTGCAAGACTTCCCATGCTAGAAGTCTTCCTACTCAATGCATCGGCCACCACATTGGCCTTCCTGGGGTGATATAGAATAGTCAAGTCATAATCCTTCAAAAGTTCAATCCACCTCCTTTTCCTCAAATTCAAGTCCCACTGGCTTAAAATATATTGTAGACTCTAGTGATTGGTGAATATCTCGCAATGGAATCCATACAAATAATGCCGCCATAACTTTAAAACAAAGATAACTGCCACCAACTATAAATCATGGGTGGTATAGTTCCTTTTATGAGTCTTCAATTACCTTTAATCATAGGAAATCACCTTCCTTTTTTGCATCAACACTCCACCTAAACCCAGGCCCAATGTATCACAATATACCGTGAAGAAAACACCCTTCTCAGGCAAGGTCAATACAAGAACGGTAGTCAATACACCTTGAGCTTTAGGAAGCTCTCATCACACTCATTTGACTAATAAAATACTACATTCTTTTGAGTAGGCTTGGTCAATAAAGCCACTATCATAGAGAATCCCTGCACAAAATAATGATAATATCCCACCAAACCCAAAAATTGCGAATTTTTGTAGCTGAGGTGGGTCTAGTCCATCCTCGGACCGCCTCAATCTTAGCCTGATCAATTCTAATGCCTTCCTTGGACACCACATGCCCTAAGAATGCCACCGAACTCAACCAAAACTCACACTTGGAGAACATGGCATAAAGCTTCTTCTCCCTTAGCTTCTGGAGCACAATCCTCAAGTGTTGCACATTATCTGCCTCAGTCTTGGAGTAAACCAAGATATCATCAATAAAAACAATCACAAATAAATTCAGATATAGATGAAACACCCTATTCATTAACTTCATAAATGTTGTTGGGAAATTAGCCAGCCTAAAACACTTAACAAGAAACTCATAGTGGTCATATCTTGCTGTGAAGGCAGTCTTAGGAATATCTCAAGGCTGAATCCTCAACTAATGATACCCGAATCTCAAGTCGATCTTAGAGAATAAGGCCGTTTCTTAGAGCTGATCAAAAATATCATTGATACGGGGAAAAGGGTACTTGTTCTTGACATTTACCTTGTTCAATTGTCTATAGTCGATACACATCCTCATAGACCTGTCCTTCTTCTTCAAAAATAAGACTGAGACACCCCAAGGTGAAACACTAGGGCGAATAAACCCCAAACTCAATAAATCCTAAAGTTGTTTCTTTATCTCCTTCAACTTAGCTGGAGACATATGATAAGGACTAAGGAGAAATAAAAATGGGCTTGGTGCCCAGCTCGAGGTCAATAGCAAAGTAAATATCCTTGTCAAGTGAAACCTCTGGAGATCGGTAGGAAATACATCTATAAACTCAGGACAGAGTATTGGCATAACAATCAAGAATAGCATGATATGGAGATAACTATTCCATACCCAAAATAACATCAATGTCTACCATACCAAGTATAATCATATCCACCCATATCTCATAATCCACCAAAGACATAAAATAGGATCGGTACACCCGATCTACTATTAAGAGATCTCCTATTGAGTAGAAATATGTACAGGCACGAGTATATGATCACATGGAAAGTCAAACCCAAAAGAGAAATATCTAGACATATATGAATAAGTGGAACCAGGATCAAATAACATAGAAGTGGGGCGATGGCAAACTGGAACAATACCTGTGATGACAATATCGGAGGCCTCGGCCTCAAGTCTACATAGAAAAGCATTGCAATGAGATCCTTGTCTGCCACATGTCTGGAAAACTCCTCTACCATTTTGTTGTGCAGGGATATCACTTGCTCTCCTACCTCCGGTATGACTACCCTTATCAGACTAACCCCTACCACAACCCCAGATCTGTGGGGATGAACCTCTGATTAATGGTACTGGACCCCTAACTAGCGCTGTTGTGTAAGAATGGTATGGACTAGAATGAGATTGTATGGGAACATCAGACCATATGGTCTAGAGATCCATACCCAAAACACGATATCAGAGCGCACAACTACTACAAATAAATAAAAGGAATATTGTAACCACCTCAACCTGCATGCCTCTATTGTGAATCAAATGAACTCTGACCCAAACTGTATGAACCATGATGACCCTATCCTTCCTTAAGTGCTGGTAAAGATACATGAACCCCACGACACTAGAAAGAACCACTACCATATGTAACACCTCTACCTCCAAATGAGACACCAGAGTACTGACTAGAGGACTGGGCTCTCTTGGGGTCCCCAAACTGCATCCTCTCTATCAACTCCGCCTTCTTGGCTGCATTAACCACAAACTGAAGGGAGGCTCTATCTCTAGATACCCCAAATATAAACTTCCTGATAGAATAAGTCAAATCTCTCATAAAACGATGAACCCTCTCGATCTTATTGGGGGTGATAATGGTGGCATGTCTGGCTAGCTGACAATAGTGAACCTCATACTCAAAAAAGGACATCCTTTCCTACCTCAGACTCTCAAACTTAATGTGACTCTCTTTTCTCACCCTCCAAGTGATGAAACAATTATAAAAGGCACTGGCGAATATCTCCCAAGCCAGCAGAGGAGACCCAAATAGTATGGACCCAAAATACGTCCTCCACCACTCTCTAGTCTATCCACAAAGCTAAAGAGTAACATAACGAACACCATAGGACTCAGTCAATCTAACTATCTCCAGCAACTCCTTGTAAGTAGTTAAAAACACATATGCATCCTCAGTCTTCCTACGCTAAAACTGAGATAGGTTTATCCTTCTAAACTTCTCATACCGGTGTTGCTTATCCACAATCAATGTATCTACTAGTGCATCCTGACCCTCAAATGTTGTTGCTAGAGAAATCACAACTATGGGGACTACCAGTGGTTGTACTGCCTATCTCTGAGCCTCTGGAGCCTACTGCTGACCTGGGACCTATACCCTTACTCGGATCTGTAATGTACTTGGTGTACCTGTTAGGCTGCCAATCTGTGCCATAGTCTCAAGCATGCCCAAAACCCTCAATAGAGTATCTTGTAATAATGGTGCTTCCGTATACTCAAGAGAAACTTGCTCTCCTCTGGCCTCTGTTATAGGCTTGGGGGAAATACCCCTCTCATGATCCCCGATTGGTGCCTCTCCTCAGCCTCGACCCCTACCTTGGCCTCTATCTCTGCCTTTAACTCTACCCTAAGTTGGGATCTCAGTAGCAATCTCGGAGGCTACCTCTCCTAGTCCCGTAGAAGATGATGCTTTAGTCCTAGCCATCTGTCGAAAGAACACGCGATAACACAACACTTATATAAGAACCCACGTATGAAAGAATTGAAAGAAGTAAAAAGAGGATTTTCTAATAGGCTTCATAGCCCCTCGAAGATAAGTAACGGACGTCTCCACACCGATCCTCAAGGCTCTACTAGACTAGGCCTATACACATGTAAGACCTATAAACCTGGGCTCTGATACCAATTTATCACGACTCAAAATTGAGTGTGATGGCACTTTCCTAACCCACCAAAGTCAAGTCACCCTAAGATTTTAAGTAAGTCAATAAATTGAAATAAAAGCAGAAGAGTAAAGTATAACAAGATAATATATATAAGTAAAAGAAAAGTTTAAACCACCCAAGACTTGGTATTACATGTACAAGCTATTATCTCAAAAGAAATGAAAAAGGTACAAGTCTATATGCCTCAGTCCTCAAGTAGAACAAAGCATAAAGTAAATGGCGGCGAGAGTCTACCAGAGAAGACAAGCTGCTACCTCTTACAAATCAAGAAGCTCTGTCTAATCAACAGAATGCTAAGTGCAGGAGGCACCGGGCTCAAACCCTACACAGGTATAGAAGCAAAAGGTGAGCACCAACAACACGGTACTCAGCAAATGAAAACTAAATTCTAAGTAAAGCAATGTAGAACACAGGTACTCCTGACATCCCAACCACATACCGCCACAACTAAACACCTGCACTCAAACAATCCAGTCTATAAATTTACAAAGCAATTATCTCAGAACCACCAGACAGTTCACAATTAGACATTAGATATAGGTTCTCATCATCATACTCAGGCATATACAAGAAATCTCAATCATATACAACCACAACATGAAATAGATGTTAATGTAATGTCAAATAACTGTGACGCATGTCTGTTCTATGATACACATCCGCTGATCAGCTCATACTGAAGCTCATAGGGTCCTCGCATGGACCTTGTATCAATCATCATTGAAGGAAGAGATTTTGGCCATAATATTCACTGGAAAAGACCTCGGCAATTCTCCTTGACCGATAAATACCTCAATTTCAATATCCAATATCTCACTTATATCACTTTCTCAGCCATTATAGATATATATATATGCACAAGTACTGAGTGAAAATAGAATGAACATTCACATATGATATCATATAGTCTACAATCACACAATAAGTTAATATCTCATAATTCACAATATTTAGATAGTTTCCCATATCTGAATTCCATGATCATACATCATATCATATAAATCAATCTCAATCTAAAGTCACTGATAACCTCAAATTCGTGGCTAATAGTGCACAATAAATGGCGCCAATTCATGTTTTGGTGGGATTTAGTGGACAAAGATTTTCTACGAATTTTTATGCTTTGTCACTAAAAATACGTGTCGTGTATTTAAGCACAAAATATAATTTTTTTCACTAAAAATGAATAATTAGTGAGAAATTTTATGTCATAGCTATATATCACATTTGTTGTAGTGGTTATTGAGGAAAAATATATAATAGTGCCAAATGGCTTCCGACTTCTTAAAACTTGAAAAGGGGTATAAGAGTTGAGAAGAGCAAAGAAAGACAGAGACTAAAGGGTTTTTGTTTCTCTTTTTGAAAAAGTATGGGAGTAGCCAAAAAAAGAAGAAGACAAAAATTAAAGGGTAAAGAATTTTATTTAATGACTAAGTGAGTCTATTATTTTTTAATTTTAAAAATTCAAAAGAGTGCTTTTTATTATTTTAATTAATAAAAAACAAAAGTGAAGTCTCAACAAGTCAGAACCTCATTCTTTTTTTAGTTAAAAAATGGAACTAGAAAAAAATAAATACAATGTCCAAGTAGGGCTGGAACTCGGGCTTTTATGGCAAATTTGCACACCCTTGACCACTAGGCTATCTTTGTCATGACCTTACCCCGTGGGCCGTGACTGGGTGCCCAAGCTGGAAATTCGCGTATACTCCTAGTAACTGTAGGTAAACCTACCATATGTTCACATACTGGCCCAGTCTGTCTTCTGTGTAGGTCACAACATATCAATAGGCAACACAATGTATAAGCCGACGAGGCTATCGTAGCAGGTGGGGTCTTCCCATTATATACATACATGCGGGCCGACAAGTCTACCGCGACAAAGGGAACGTCTCCAAAACATAATTCATACCTACACAACTGCATTCACATATATACATAACCCACACACATGTCTACAGACCTCTAAGAATATTAGTGAAAACATATGGCGGGGCAGGGCCCCCGCCATACTCCTGAATAAAAAAATATATACATAGAAGGTTTAGTACCAAAAACTCGATTCCGATATAATGGAGCTCCTTCCAAATCTGTTAAGTGGAACCCTAAGCTGGCGGATCCCCAAAACGCACGTCTGTACCTGTGGGCATAAAATGCAGCCTTACCCCCGGAAGGAGGGGTCAATACGACAAATGTACTGAGTATGTAAAGTATAAAACATCACAAGGAGGACACAGCTAACATAGGTATGCAGGGGAAAGTATAACATTCAACAAACTACTGTATCTGCATCTTATAAAATAAAGTCATTTATACCCTCATCAAGCCCCGCACTCGGCCAGCTAGGGGAATCAGTGTTACAAAAATATCACCCAATCATGATGGGCGTATATATACTACTAGCGCTGTGGCACGTACAGCCCGATCCATGCATATAGTAAGTTAGTGTCGAGGAGCGTACAATTTGATCCATTTACAGTATAATAATGCCAAGGAATGTATGGACCAATCCATATATAACATAATGATGTTGAGGAACGTACGACCCGATCTCTATATAGCAAAATATGTCGAGGAATGTTCGACCTGATCCTTATATAGAAAAATATATCGAGGTACGTTCGGCCCGATCCATACATAGTATAATGCATATACGTACATGTAGAACTCATTAGCATATCATACATCCTTCCAATATTACCATAAAGCATGTCCAAGAGCCCCTAGGTATAGGAACTTACACATCCCATCACTATTCAGCGTATAGAAGGTTCAAGGGTCGTAGTTCAACTACTTCTAGGCCCTTATCACTCAAACGTAGGTACAAGTCATGAGTCACACATGGAAATTATAAATGGAACCATCTCTAACTCATATCACACATCGTTTCACTTACATTAAGCCATTTCAAGAGAAGGAAGGAATAGGCTTCACGTATAATACTTTT
Organism: Solanum dulcamara; assembly: GCF_947179165.1. NCBI lineage: Eukaryota > Viridiplantae > Streptophyta > Magnoliopsida > Solanales > Solanaceae > Solanum > Solanum dulcamara. The sequence continues at coordinate 57,185,535 of NC_077242.1, forward strand.
TATCACGAAAAAGGCTTACAAGACAATAACTCCACTATCGCAGGAGTTCTAATATCAAGAAGTGAATAATATGTATGAATCATGCTCGGGGTTCTAATAATAGAATTGTCCCCGCATTACATATACCAACCACTTATGGCTAAGACATGCTAAGAGAGAAGAAGAGATAGCTTCACATACCTCTTACAGAGTACTCGTAACCACCCTTTCTTTGTCGCCTTCTGAACCTATTCAACAAGAAAGTAATACGAATAACAACCCTCAACTTTTCAGCATCTTAAGTTACATTCGAGCATGCATATAACTCACTTTCTCGCTCGCCTTTCTCGACTAGTTCCTTAATTAGTTAAGAAGTTAACGGAAATCGGGCAGCACCTCCCCTATAACTTGCCCTATCCGAATTTCAAATTACACCCCTAATAACTAAAGACAACCAACAACAACAACCTGCAGATCATATACACATAAAATATGGCAACATTACATAATACAAACTCCAAATAACTCGCTTAAAACTATGATACCAAAATAGGGTCTTTAATCTTTATTTCGTAAGACCTTTAACTATACGAAATGAAGGGTTGTATGGCTGAAAATAGAAGCACCCATGCCCCATTTAGATCATGTTTCATCCCTGCAAGACACCACCACACACCTGCATCTGCACACCATAAGCACAACACCTTGCTTCGACTACAATTTAACTATAGCGACTCCAATTTAGTTTGTTTTGAATGTCAAGCATCCCTATGAAATTATTATACTTCAATCCACATACAAGGCATATAATACACTCCATAACCACCCCATAACCTCCAAATGTAAATAAAAGACCTTACCTTACCTGAAATTGGCCCAAAACTTGCCAAAATCCGCCTAAAACTTGCCTCGGAAGTGTTGAAAAGTAGTGGGCTGTTTGTGTTGCTTCTTCGCTGCCCCAAACAGAATTGTTTTGTTATTAAAAACCACCATATCACTATAGGATACCTTAAATAATTAATTTATGGAACGAATTTGGGCCTTACCTTTTTTTTGCTCAAACCCGTAGGTCTTCTTTTCTTGCCTCTAGCATTTTCTCTTTTTCTTTCTCACTTTCTAAGTGTTGGAAAAGCTTAATATGATGAATTAGTCATCAAATGGAGTAGATATACTTTCCCTTAGGAGGTGACATGTGGCATCCCCTAAGGGCTCCACATGACAAGCCCTCATTGGGCCACCTCAATCATGCAACCACTCCTAGGCTGCCACGTAGCAGTGGGGTCCACCTCAAGTAGGTGTGTCACCTACTTGGTCCAAGTAGGTGCATCACCTACTTAATCCAAGTAGGTTCTATGCCTCCCTTTGCCTCTTCCGTGGGTTCGTAATCTCATCTCACTTTAAGAGCTTATGTATTCCTTACTATTTAAGCTTGACATGTACTCAAGTAACTTAGGTATGCAAGACTTCTATGTTAGTAGCTTATGTAGGTAAGTTGAGTCCTACGATTCATTACTTGGCCTCCAACTCCTTTCGATGTCTCGTGACCCTATTTCCAGCCTTTCCTACTATGGGGTATCACATTTTCCCCTTCTTAGAGTTATTTGATAGTGTTGTAAATTATCTGGCTCACATGATAACTTCTAAGAAGTTTAAGAGATATTCCGAGCTTATGAGTGCGGGGTATAATATTCTTCCCCCCTTTTGAACATTCGTCCCCAAATGTTAGCCAGGACTTCCCCCAAGACTTTATACAGATTATAAGGAGATTCCTTTTTACTATAATAACACAAAATTTCATCCAAGTAATTAATATACGTGTTTCAGGAGTTGGGGTTTACTTGTAGACATCGGGAATAGGTACGGATAATTGTGTTTCATGTCCTTTTCAGCTTCTCAGGTCATCTCTTCACGATTCCTATTTCACCATAACACCTTGACAGAAGCTACTTTCTTAGTCCACAATCTTCTAATCTGCCGATCCAGGATGGCGATAGCTTGCTCTTCGTAGGCTAACTCTTCCGTGACCTGGATATCATCTACGGGATGTACTTGGGATGGATCACCAATACACTTGCAAAGCATGGATACATGCAAGATTAGATGTACTACTTCTAGATTCGCTGGCAAGTCCAGCTCGTAGGCAACTTTGCCTATTCGGCGAAGGATCTAGTAAGGGCCAGTATATCTCGGACTCAACTTTCCTTTCTTATTGAACCTCATTACTCCTTTCATAGGAGACACTTTTAAGAACACCCAATCACCTACCTAAAATTCCAACGGTCGACATTGATTGTCTGCATATGACCTTTGTCGACTCTGGGCAACTAATAACCTTTCCCGAATAAGCTTCACCTTTTTCATAGCCTGTTGGACCATGTCTGGGCCTATTAGTTGCGTTTCTCCAACATCAAACCAACCAATAGGTGACCTACACTTCCTGCCGTATAAAGCCTCAGATGGCACCATCTGGATATTAGAGTGATAGCTGTTATTTTAAGCAAACTCAATAAATGATATATGATTATCCCAGCTACCTTTGAAGTCAATTATGCAGGCCCATAACATATACTCAAGCGTTTGAATAGTATGCTCAGCCTGCCCATCAGTCTGAGGATGAAATGTCATGCTAAGGCTCACCTGTGTTCCCAAGCCTTCTTGGAATGACCTCTAAAAGTGGTCTATGAACTGAGCTCCCCTGTCCGAAATAATAGATGTAGGAACTTTGTGAAGTCATACTATTTCCTTGATGTACAATTTTGCATGGTCCTCGGCTGAGTATGTGGTCCTGATTGGAAGGAAGTGGGCTGATTTAGTCAGTGTATCAACAATAATCCATATGGAATCCTGCTTTCAGAGAGTGCGAGGTAAGCAGGTAATAAAGTCCATGTTAACTGCTTCCCATTTCCAAGTTGGGATCTCCATCTCTTATAGTAGCCCACCGGGTCTCTGATGTTTGATTTTAACTTATTAGCAATTCAGGCATTGGGCTACGAACTCGACTATATCTTTCTTCATAATATCCCACCAATATAAATTCCTGAGGTCATGATACATCTTAGTTGATCCCGAATGGACAGAATAATGGGTATGGTGTGCCTCTCCTAGTACTTGTTGTTGTAGCCCTACAACTTTCGGTACACAGACTCTGCCTCTATACCATAGTACTCCACCAGACGTAATCTCAAATAGAGTCTTTCTCTTTTGGAGAGCTACAACCCTATACTGGGTCAGAATGTGGTCCTTGTACTGGTGTTGCGTTACTTCTTCCATGATCAAGGATTCAGCCACTCCTCGAATAAAAACCCCTCCATCATCCAAATCAGCGAAGCGGACCCCAAGGCTAGCGAGCTGGCAAATGTTATGGATTATCTCCTTCCATTCTGGTTGTGCATCTGCCAGGATACCCATTGATTTACGGCTTAGTGCATCAGCCACCATGTTTGCCTTCCCTGGGTGGTATAAGATGTCGACATCATAGTCTTTTAGCAATTTCAGCCCCCTTCTCTGTCGTAAATTCAACTCTTTCTACTTAAAGATATATTGGAGGCTTTTGTGGTCCGTATAAATATCAGCATCCACACCATATAAGTAGTGTCTCTATATTTTAAGGCATGAATCACCGCTGCTAATTCCATATCATGCATTGGATAATTTCTTTCGTGCTTCCTGAGCTGTCGGGAGGCATAAGCTACAGCTTTACCATGTTGCATCAACACACATCCTAGCCCAATACTGGAAGCATCGCAATAGATAACGTAGCCATTTGGTCCGTCAGGAAGAGTTAGAATAGGATCCGTAGTTAATTTTTCTTTTAACAACTGGAAGCTTCGTTCACAAGCATCAGTCCACTGGAACTTAGCTATTTTTTGAGTCAGCCTTGTTAAAGGCGCCAAAATGGAAGCAAACCTCTCCACGAACCTCCAGTAGTATTCTGCTAATCCCAAAAAGCTACGTACCTCCATAGGGGTTGTAGGTCTTGGCCAAGCCTTCACGACCTCAATTTTCTGCATATCTACGCGAATACCATCAGTCCTAATAACATGCCCCAGAAATGCCACTGAAGTCAACTAGAATTCACATTTAGAAAACTTAGCATACAGTTTCTGGTGTTGGAGTACTCCCAGTCCCACCCACAAATTATCCACGTGTTCCTTCTCTGATCGTGAATAAACCAAAATATCATCAATAAATACAATTACGAATAAATCTAGAAATGGTTTGAACACTCAATTCATCATATCCATAAATATCGCTAGAGCATTTGTCAGCCCAAAAGACATCACTTTAAACTCATAATGCCCATATCGGGTTCTGAATACGGTCATTGGAATATCCACTTCTCTTACCCGCACTTGATGGTAGTCAGATCGCAGGTCTATCTTCAAAAAACACTAGGCACCCTGCAACTGGTCGAACAAATCATCAATCCTGGGGAGGGGATATCTGTTCTTAATTGTTACCTTATTCAACTGCATGTAGTCGATGGACATTCATAGCGATCGATCTTTATTTTTCACAAATAGTATCGGTGCTCCCTATAGTGATATGCTGGGCCTAATAAAGCCCTTTTCCAGCAAATCCTTCAGTTGCTCCTTTAGCTCCTTTAACTCTGCGGGTGCCATTCTATATGGAGGGATAGAGATAGGCTGAGTATTTGGTAGCACATCTACTGTGAACTCTATCTCCCTTTCAGGAAGAAGACCTGGGAGTTCATCTGGGAATACATCTGGATATTCATTAACTACGAGTACCGACTGAAGAGTTGGCACCTCTGCTTCCAAATCATGCATGTGGAATAAATGATAAATATATCCCTTTCTGATCATTTGCCTTGCCTTAAGGTATGAAATGAATCTACCCTTCGGCGATGCTGTGTTTTCTAACCATCAACAATTGGTCCATCTGGGAACTAGAACCGAACCACCTTATTTCTACAGTCTACATTGGCATAACAAGAAGCTAACTAGTCCATACCCATAATAACATCAAACTCTACCATATCTAATTCTATCAAATCAACCAAGGTATGATGATTATATATATTTACCGGGCAATTTCTATATACCTGTTTTACCACAATAGAGTCCCCTACTTGTGTAGCCACCTCAAATGATTCTATTAACTCAGCCTTAACTCTAATTCTACTAGCAACAAAAGGAGATATATATGATAAAGTAGAGCCTGGATCCATCAACGCATATACGTCCCAAGAGAAAATTGATAATGTACCAGTGACCACGTTTGGCGACGCCTCCTAGTCCTGTCTACTGGCCAAGACATATATACGATTAGAAGAACTACTAGCACCGAAAGTTCCACCATGGCCTCTACCACGACCTACTGACACATGAGTACCCTGCCCCATAGGGCGCATAGACACCGAAGAAGAAGAACCGGAAACTGAACCAGTAGGCTGAGCTGCACCATCTAGATTACCCCTAAATAGGCATTCTCTCATCATATGGCCTTCACGGCCATAGGCAAAACAAGCACCCAGAACAAATCGGTATTCCCCAAAGTGAGACTTACTACAATGAGAACACTAAGGCAAAGGTGGCCTTGACTGACGCAAATCCCTATTAATTTGTGGGCCTGAAACCCTAGAGCTCTGACCAGCTCCTGAATACCCCGTGCTATTGAATCTCCTACCTGTGAATTGTGAAGGTGCACTCTGGGCCGGATGAGAAGGGTATCTACCATGCTGTTGAGGTTGCCCGCCTCAAAAGCCACCATAATAACAAGTTGATTTAGTCCTCTTACGTTGGCCTCTATCAAAATCTCTCTTGGGATGTCGTCCTCTTTGCCGATCCTCCAGTCCTTATGCATAGGCTTGTACCTGAGCAATATCCATGCCTGGATGAGAAGCCATGGCCATATATCTATCAATCAAGTGACGATCTAGACCCATCACATAACGATACACCCTATCAGCCATATCGACCATAATAGTGGGCGCATGTCTCACTAATGAATCAAACTCAAGGCTATAGTCTTTAATGCTCCTACCATTCTGCCTCAGCTGTAAACATTTATCAACTCTGGCTCATTTGATTTTCGGAGGTAGAAAATGGCAAAAGAAGGCTTCTACAAACTCATCCCAGATTGTTGGAGAGGCACTCTCACCCTTTGATAGTTCCCGGGAATCATACCAATTAGCGGCTACATCACGCAGCCGATATGAAACTAATTCAACCGACTCAATTTCCGAGGCCCTAATGATTCACAATGTACATTGCATTTGCCGATTAAACTCTTGTGGGTCCTCCACAGGACTTGATCCATAAAACTCTAGGGGTTACAGGCAGAAAGTCACGAACCCTCAAACTATCTCAAACTGTCTTGCCTATTTATATTATTTAGTGTGTGCCTACGGGCCTACCCTGCCATTAATCCGGTTAGCAACAACATTGCATCTTTTATTGCCCTATCTTCTGCCCCTGACTGTGGGGCTGGAGGCTCAAGTACTGGAGTTTTGGGTTCGGCAGCTGCTGCTGCTCTATGTTCCTCTGGAAGTGGCAGCGTAGTAGAGCTTGTTGCTGCTCTATGCTCCTCTGGAAGTGGCAACGTAGTAGAGCTCGTTGTCTGGAGTGCAATCCCCAGTATAGACTAGGCACGAGCCCTAGTAATTCTCAGGGTTTAATTAGTTTCTCCTACTATGGACTTTCCCATCAGGGCAGTGGTCGCTTTTCTTAGAGACATTGTTGTAAATATGATAAACCATTAGAGAGGATTCTTAACATTACAGCTCTATCGCACGATATAAGATAAGAAAGAAAGACAATATCCTAAATATCCTGTAGCCTCCTATTTATAGATGTGGTGCACAACATATCGATAAACAAGACTCTACTAGACATGGTCTGTAGATACTCTGAGGATGAACTGCTCTGATATCACTTTTGTCATGACCCAACCCCATGGGCCGTGACTGGGTGCCTAAGCTAAACACTCGTCTATACTCCTAGTAACTTTAAGTAAACCTATCGTATGTTCACATACTGGCCCAACATGTCTCCTGTGTAGGTCATAATATATCAATAGGCAACACAATGTATAAGTCGATGAGGCTATCATGGCAGGTGGGGTCATCCCATTATATACATACACGTGGGCCGACAAGGCTACCGCGATAAAGCAAACGTCCCCAAAATATAAGTCATACAGACACAACTACACTCACATATATACATAACCCACACACATGCCTACAAAACTCTAAGAATATTAGTGATAAAATATGGTGGGACAAGGCCCTCGCCGTACCCCTGAATAAACAAATATATACATAGAAGGTTTAGTACCAAAAACTCGGCTCTGATAGAATGGAGCTCCTTCCAAATCTGCTGAGTGGAATCCTAAGCTAGCGGATCCCCAAAGCGCGCGTCTGTACCTGAGGACATGAAACGCACCCCCCCCCCCCCATCGAAGGAAGGGGTCAGTATGACATATGTACTGAGTATGTAAAGTATAAAATATCATAAGAAGGGCACAGCTAACATAGGGATGCAAGGGCAAGTATAACATTCAACAAACTACTATACCTGCATATCATAAAATAAAGTCATGTATACCCTCATCAAGCCCCACACCCGGCCCGCTAGGGGACTTGGTGTAACAAAAACATCACCCTAGCATGATAAGCGTATATATACTACTAGCGTTATGGCACGTACAGCCCGATCCATGCATATAGTAAGTTAGTGTCGAGGAGCGTATGATTCGATCCATTTATAGTATAATAATGCCGAGGAATGTATGGACCAATCCATATATAACATAATGATGCTGAGGAACGTACGACCCGATCTCTATATAGCAAAATATGCCGAGGAATGTTCGGCCCGATCCTTATATAGAAAAATATGCCGAGGTACGTTTGGCCCGATCTATACATAGTATAATGCATATACGTATATGTAGAACTCAGTAGCATATCATACATCCTCCCAATATTACCATAAAGCATGTCCAAGAGCCCCTAAGTATAGGAGCTTACACATCCCATCACTATTCAGCCTATAGAAGGTTCAAGGGTCGTAGTTCAACTACTTGTAGGCCCTTATCACTCAAAAGTAGGTACAAGTTATGAGTCACACACAAAAATTATAAATGGAACCATCTCTAACTCATATCACACATCGTTTCACTTACATTAAGCCATTTTAAGAGAAGGAAGGAATAGGCTTCACGTATAATACTTTTCATCACGAAAAAGGCTTACAAGACAATAACTCCACTATCGCGGGAGTTCTAATATCAAGAAGTGAATAAGATGTACAAATCATGTTCGGGGTTCTAATAATGGAATTGTCACCGCATTACATATACCAACCACTTATGGCTAAGACATGCCAAGAGAGAAGAAGAGATAGCTTCACATACCTCTTATAGAGTACTCGTAACCACCCTTGCTTCATCGCCTTCTGAACCTAATAAACACGAAAGTAATACAAATATCAACAACCCTCAACTTTTCAGCGTCTTAATTTACATTCGAGCATGCATAGAACTCACTTTCTCGCTCGCCTTTCTCGACTAGTTCCTTAATTAGTTGAGTTAACGAAAATTGGGTAGCACCTCCCCTATAACATGCCCTATCCGAATTTCTAATTAAACCCCTAATCACTAAAGACAACCAAAAACAACAACCTGCAGCTCATATACACATAAAACATGGCAACATTACACAATACAAACTCCAAACAACTCGCTTAAAACTACAATACCAAAATAGGATCTTTAATCTTTATTTCGTAAGACCTTTAACTATATGAAACGGAGGGTGGTTTGGCTGAAACCAGCAGTACCCAAGCCCCATTTAAACCATGTTCCACCCCTTCAACACATCACCACACACCTGCAGCCGCACACCACAAGCACAACACCTTGCTTCGACTACAATTTAACTATAGCGACTCCAATTTAGTTTGTTTCGAATGTCAAGCATCCCTATAAAATTTTTATACTTAAAGCCACATAAAAGGCATATAATACACTCCATAACTACCCCATAACCTCCAAATTTAAAGAAAAGACCTTACCTTATCCGAAATTGGCCCAAAACTTGCCAAAATCCACCTAAAACTTGCCTCGGAAGTGCTGAAAAGTAGTGGGCTGTTTGTGTCGCTTCTTCTCTGCCCCAAACAGAAATATTTTGTTATTAAACACCGCCATATCACTGTAGGATACCTTAAATAATTAATTCACGAAATAAAATCGGGCCTTACCTTTTGTTTGCTCAAATCTGTAGGTCTCCTTTTCTTGCCTCTAGCATTTTCTCTCTTTCTTTCTCACTTTCTAAGTGTTGGAAAAGCATAATATGATGACTTAGTCATAAAATGGAGTATATATACTTTCCCTTAGGAGGTGACACATGGTAGCCCCTAAGGGTGTCATGTGTCAAGCCCTCATTGGGTCACCTCAATCATGGAACCACCCCTAGGCTGCCATGTGGCAGTGGGGTCCACCTCAAGTAGGTATGTCACCTAATTGGTCCAAGTAGGTGCATCACCTACTTAGTCCAAGTAGGTGAATCACCTACTTATTTCCGAGTAGGTGCTACGCCTCCCTTCGCCTCTTCCGTGGGTTCGTAATCTCGTCTCACTTTAAGAGCTTATGTATTCCTTACTATTTAAGCTTGACATGTACTCAAGTAGCTTAGGTATGCAAGACTTCTAAGTTAGTATCCTATGTAGGTAAGTTGATTCCTACGACTCATTACTTGGCCTCCAACTCCTTCCGACTTCTCGTGACCCTATTTCCAGCCTTCCCTACTATGGGGTATCACATTCTCCCCTCCTTAGAGTTGTTTGACAGTGTTGTAAATTATCCGGCTCACATGATAACTTCTAAGAAGTTTAAGAGATATTCCGAGCTTATGAATGCGGGGTATAACAATCTTTATTTACTATATCAAGGATTTTCAACAATTAGTATACACAAAAAAAAATCAGAGGAGATTGTTCATCTGACCACCCTTAACTAGGTGTAGCTCCGCCCTTATTGTATTTAAAAATAAAACTTCAACTTTATATCAATTTCATCACATATCCAGACGGACCTAAATAACATACCACTACTTTCTTTTTCAAGTTAAACTAATCCCTCAATAAGTTTAAGAAAGAAAATAAAAAATCTTGTTTGGAAATTGTGATTTTTATACATGTCATTAGATTTTCCTAGTTATAAAAGCTCTTCATTATTCAATAAAAGACAGTGACAAGTTTAAAAATTCTTTTCAAATACAAAAAGGTGGTTATCTTTCTCGAATAATCTAAATAAAATAAATAATGTCATATATGTCACACACTTTTTTCGTTTGAAAGGGTTTTTTCAATTTAAGTGACAATATTGAAAAAGAGATCATTTTTTATTTGTTCAGAGACGCCACTTGGAATTGAATTTTTGTGTTCCAAATCACCTTATTTAAATCCCTAATAAAAAAAGTTGACTTTTTATTTTATCGTTCTACAAACTAAAAATTTGGGTTAGGCATTTTGTTGACCGAGGAGAAGGTATTAGGCACCCATTGAGTCCCTTGATTCGAACACGATCGATTTATTAACTTATACTTATTTTATACTATTTTAGATATATTATTACAGGCTACGGTTTGCTCACATTTATTATTTTTGAACTTATATTGGTCTCGACCTAGATGCGTAACCGCATTCTCAATCTGGGCATGCAACTACTTAGAAGTATAACTGCTTTCTTCTCTCGGGTGCATCACACCTAATATTCTCTGTCTAAAAAATTTAATTTTTTTAAAGAAAATTTAATTATTAAAATTATTTGGTCAAGGTGCGGCACCGCATCCTTGAATCATTTTTGTAGGTGTCTCAATAAGATGTGCAAGGACATTCTTTATTGAAATTAATTTTTACTTTACTATTTTTTATGAAGAAGATATGCTCGTCTAATTTTAGTGGCGTTTATTCATCTCTTGTGAATTTAAGAGTACTATCGTTTTTCCTTCTTTTTTTAATTTTTTTCTTACAAGTACTCAAAATTCAACAAAAGTGGTCATAAAAGTATTGAAAATATTAAACATATTATTAAATAATTATTAAGATCATAATATATGTTATACGAAAAAAATGAGTAAGCATGACATATCATTTTAACTCTTTTATAAATAAAAATCAATAGTCGTATATTCCCAAAAACCATATCCTTTATCTCACTTTAGATAGTAATTTAATACTAGCTTAAACAAATTTTAAACCAATTCAACCAAATAAACTACCTATTCAATACTATAAACTACTCTTACTAATTTAACATACTTAAGCTAATAATGAAAGACAACAACAAGTCTCAACAAATACATCATTTTTAAACACCCAAACACATTTAAAGAATATGCACAATAAAAACATAAAAAACATAAAAAATTACCATCAAATTTTTTTGACATAGACTAAATTTTACGGACGAAAAATATCATTCACACTCGAATTAAATGCACAAATATAAAAATTCTCGAACAGACTATTCATACAACTCAAGTTAAGCATTTCCATAACTAAACAACAGTACATATTGACTAATTCATGCAACCATTTTAATAACGTTGTTAATATTTTGATTCGCAATAAAAGTATTAAAAATTAATAAAAATAACTGGTAAGAACCTGTGTGATAAATAAACTAAAAATAGGAGCAAGACCGTTGTCAGTGGAAACTCGAAATGGGAACCAAAATTCAAACTTCAACCCACAAATCTTCACAAGAAATGCTCTCTGTCTTTTTTGGTGTCTTGTGCTGCCTCTTCTTTTCTCTTGCAGATCAAGTTTTCTTTTTCTTTGTGTGCAGATGAATAGTTTGTTTGTCTTTTTGCAGATTTTTTTTTTGTCTTTTTCTCTCTCGTATTGTGAAGGTGTGGTAGCATATAAGTGTAAATGTGTAAGAGGTGTGGGAGATGAGTGGAGTGTTGCGGGGATAATGGGGTAGTCTAGATAAGTTGAGGGAAAGAAAATATGAGTGAGATGGTTTTAGTTTATTTATTTATTTTGAAAAATAATATATATATATATATATATATATATATATAGTAAAAATATTAATTAATTTTTTGCATACTAATAAAATATAGAAAAGTTAAATAGATAGAACTAAAAATATACTTAAGAAAACAAAAATTATTTATAAAAATCAAAATTAAAAGAAAACGTATATCTTTTGTAAAAAAAAATCTTTAGAACAAAACTTTCACCAAAATGTGGCTCTATTTTTGTAGTTTTCAAATCTTTTAAATAAAACTTACTAAAAAATAAGATAAAACCAAAATATTAAATTTAGATATAAAAGAAATATTTAAGTACTAAATGGCATAAAATCCTGGGGGTCAAAAATTACATGTGTATAGTTTGCCCCTCTTTGACTGGAAACAAGAAGAGTTTGCAAACAAAGAAGTAGACAACGTGACAAGTTTTGATCAAACTCTTATTTGAAAGGAAAAATATGCGACCGAGTCCTGGTTTTGAACATCCTACATATCATGGGTTATAAGAGAATTGGGTCACATATAGTTCAAGAATATAAAATGGTGAGTTGGAAGTCATGTGAGGTCCCATCGAGGCTCCAGTTCGCAGCTCCTATTTCATATGAAAATGAAAGACACAAAATTAAAAGAACATACAAGTACAAGATCCTATCTATGTAGCTTCACTTGAATGTTGACCTGGGTATTCAAGCCTTCTCAAGTAGTGAGATATTCATTTTCATCTCAACGAACTTCAAGGTTTACTTGTTCTCCATGTAGGCTCCTTCTACTTGGGCTTGAAAATAGACTTTGTTCTTTAGGTGAGCTCTTGCTACTTCAATTAAAAATGAGCATGAAAGTTGACAATGCTTTCCAGATAAGATCCAAAGCTTGAAATGTGGATTGACTTCATTCCACAAGCAGATCCTTGAAATCAAAACAAACAAAAGTAATAGACAAGATTTTTTGCCCCAATTTAAACTAAAGAAAATTTTATGAGTATTGAATAAAAGATAGTGCTTAGCTTTGAATCGAGACTCTGAATGACTTGAATTTTATTGCAATGCATTCTTCAGATGGATTTTGATTTGTATAAAGTAGCTCCATTGATCATGAAGATCCACTTAAATTAAATTATGCTAATCTCATTATCCAGGAGGGTCCTGTTAAACTAAATCCCCTTATATATGAGGGTCCTGATAGTCCCATTATGTAGGAAGGTCCTGCTAAACTAAATTTCATTATGTAGGAGGGTCCTGCTAGTCTCAGTATGAAAGAGGGTCTTGCTAAACTAAATCTCATTATGTATGAGGGTCCTACTAGTCCCATTATGTAGGAGGGTCCTACTAATACCATTATGTAGGACAGTCCTGCTTATCCCATTATGTATGAGAATTCTGTTAATCCTATTATGTAGGAGGTTCCTGCTAATCTCATTATGTAGGAAGGTCGTACTAGTCCCATTATGTAAGAGGGTCCTGATAAACTAAATCTCATTATGTAGGAGAGTCCTGATAATTATGTAGGAGGATCCTGTTAATTCAATTATGTAAGAGGGTTCTGCTAATCCCATTATGTAGGAGGGTCCTGCTAATCCCATTATGTAAGAGGGTCCTGCTTATCCCATTATGTAAAAGGGTACTACTAGTCTTATTATGTAGGAGGGTTCTGCTAATCTCATTATGTAGGAGGGTCTTGTTAAACTAAATCACATTATGTAGGAGGGTCCTGCTAGTCCTATTATGTAGGAAGGTCCTGCTAAACTAAATCCCATAGATCAACAACACGAATAAAAATATTGCCCATTTTTCACTAAAAACAATTGTGATTTATATAAGTAACTGTGAATTTTGAAAAATAAACTCAGACTAGGAAGTATGTATCGTAGAAGAAAAATAAAAAATAATTGTCTTGGACTAGGAAGTGTTTATTTTAGGAGAAAATAATAAATAAGAAACAATTATCTCATACTATGAAGCGTTTACCCTAGGAGAAAAGGAAAAATAAATGTATCAGACTAGAAAGTGTTTATTATAGGAGAAAATAAAAATAACTATCTCGGACTAGGAAACATTTATCCTAAGAGAAAATAAAAAATAACTATCTCAGAATAGAAATTGTTTATCCTAAGAGAAAAATTAAAAATATTTTTGCATGTATGTAAAGCAAACAATTATTTTTTCAACTATGTTTTCAAAATTGAGTCTTCAAGATAACATTTATGTCAGCAACATGACCCCTATTTAGGAAATGAATGAAAGAAGAAAAATTGTGAGTTTCAAAAATGGTGTTCGGTTTGTGGTGTTGGCTTTGATGATGACCGCTCTTATTATTGTCATATTCGACCCTGATTGCAGCTTGAGTGGACCTTCTTCATCACGCAGCTAACCTTTTTGTAGTCCTTACCTTTGAAGGCCTCTCTAACTGATTTCCAAAACTTCATACGTCATATTTGATGTATTGTTCCCCCATTCTAACAATCACTGAATCTCAAACTTGTCAACTACAATAAATTATTCTGAATGTCATTCCTTATTGAATCATGTCACCTTAGATGTGTTGGCCAGACTTTAATCTTTACAATTAGAAAGTTGGTAGCAAAATTTGAAGTCGTTTCTTGCTTGTTTTGACACATATCGACCCAAAACAATAGTAAAATTAATGCAGAAATACAAATAGAAAAAATATTATTTAACACGAGGTGTCTTGATCAAAAAATAAGAAAAGAAGAGGCTCTTTGAAATGGTGTAGTTAGCTTTAATGATCATGACATGTATTTTGAATTAAATGGCCTAATCTTTCCAATCAATCTAAACTTAATTCTTGTCGAACTTTCAACTTTTGAAGTCAGACTTCTATAATTCAACTTTTGCGCTAAATTCAGGGTCACATTTTACTTGTGGTGCCTTGAAAGGTTCTCACCATCAAGTGTCTCTCATTTTGTTTATCTCTCACTCAGCATCGCCTTACAGTGCCCATGAGGATTTTCACCAATAAGACTCTCTCATCTTTAATTTTCTCTTGACTCACTGATGTCTTACGGTGCTTGTGAGAATTTTTATCAATATAACTCTCATTTTTCACTCCTTATGCAAGTGCCATGATATTTTTATTTACATGATATCAACACTAAAAGCTTGCTTAACTTGTCATTCTTAAAATTTGATCAGAAGGTCTTTATTTGGGTTGTAACGTGACTTTTCAATAGGATTAGAAAGAAACAAAAGAAAAAGAAAGAAAGAAGAAAAAAAAAGGAAAGACATGAATGCTCAAAGATAATACTTGTAATAGGGTTAAGACTTAAAACTTTTGGAATCAACTCTTTTTATTTTTTGCAAAAAATAAAAACTCTTTTTTCCCTAGTTTTTTATGGGAACTTTATAGATTTTTTTGGTTGGACCAAACATCAGAATAAGGTTGCCTACGTATCTCGTCAAAGCAAGAATTAGGTCGAACGTAGTTTAGGAAAATTGTTCCCTTGTGATTGTTGGGCTTTTTTTAACTTTTCTTTTCCTTTTTTTTCTCTTTTCTTGACTTTTTTGTTGTGACTCATTTCTTTTTCTTTTTTGACTGTATTTTTATTCCAAGAGAGGGGTATGAAAGAAAATAAAATTAATGCTCAAAATGAATAGCAAATGACTACATAGTGTTTGGATAGCAGAATGAAATGTCTTCATCATATCGATCATTAAAAATGTCAAATACAAGCAGGCCCTTTAAGATAAGAAGTGAAAATCATACAACATACGCATCAATGGATATGTATATCATTTTATTTTATGCTTGTCAATTAGAAAGCTCAATTTGATCAATATCTTCTTCATAACAAATGACATGTATCAATTTTGCTGGAACTCATCGTTTAACTTATTTCGATACTAATGAATGTGTAAAAGTATTTCAGTCCTCTGTATCTTTATTCAAATGTTCCTTTTTTCATTTTCAACCTCTTTGGTATATCTATTTCATGACTAGATATGATTTTAGCATTTTGCCAAATTCTGCATGTATATCATGTCACCAAAATCGAATAATAAAGATATTTATATATAAGAAAAGCTATATAAAATGAGATAAAATGACACAAAATAGAGGTTATGTTTCACTAATTAAAAGATAATAGGACTTGATAACAAGATAACAAACAAAATTTTAGGTTATAACCCTACAATAACCCAAACTACGGCAAGACATAATAATAGGGGGAAAAGGATAGAAGGGTTTAACTCACTAAAACAACACAAACTCAAAATCTAATTGCATAGAATAAATGACAACAAAATAAACTACCAATACACTCCTTTCTAGAGAAGAAAAGAGTGTCTTCCCAATCGTAAAGCTTGAAATTTTATCCACTATTTTGTACATCAGTCTTTACAGAAGCTCCACCAATTGCAATTCTCTTTTCTTGAGATTTGGGAGAATTTTCATACTCTTTGTCATCATATATCATTTCAATAAAGTGTACATCATTATGTTCCGGCAGAGGATTCTAAGTAATGTTTGGGGGGTCATCATTTTGGACCATAATCATCTTTGATTGGATTATCTTTTCTACCTCCTTTTTCAAAGTTCGACAATCTTCAGTACTGTACCCTATGGCATCAGAATGGTATGCACATCGTGTTGTAGGATTGAAGCATTTTGCACATGGATCTGCATAATTTTGAGGAATTGACTCTATCATATTCAACTACTTCAATTTCTTGAATAAATTTGTATAAGATTCTCTAATTAGTGTGAAATTATTCTTAGGCCTCTGATCTCCTCCAAATTATTTTCTTGGAGGGGCCTTATAGGGTGCTCAAAAATTGTGAGAAGAAGGACGATCGTAGTGATGTGTTTCTGAAGCTCTTTATTGGGGAGAGTTTGGTGGATATTTGTAATGACCCTCATGGTCATTTTTTGAAATTTTTGTAAAATAACCATTTTACCCCTTCCTTTAGATGTTCCGGGTTGTTTCTGATTATTATCGGGTGTTGATTTCTACAAAAAATCCGATGAAAAGTTAAGTCTTTGGAAAATTTTTAGTTTTCATAAGTTTAAGTATTAAAAAGTAGTATTTGAGGTCAATCAGAGCTACAGGTCTCAGAACAGAATTTTGTCGATTCCAGCAGCTCCGAAATGTCAAAATTGTCTTAGGAGACTTTATGGAATTAGTTTTGGAGTTGTAAGAAAGTTTTGAGGCCTTGAGTTGAGAAATTAAGGAATTTTAAGCCAAGGTTTGACTTTGTTCAACTTTTCGAGTTTTGATGCTCAGAATGGAATTTTGATGATCTGTTGGATTCGGGAGATGGTTTTTGATTTAGAAGAAGTATTGGTTGAATTTTTAGAGGTCCCGAGTCTGTTTTGGTATTTTGAAGGCCTAAGTTGGTCTAGTTGCGACTTTTTGAGTTTTGGGTTAATGAGATCTCGAATTCAAATTCTGATGGTTACATAAGCTCTGAAATGACCAAATTAGGCTAGTAGCACTATTGGAATGACTATCAAGGAAATCGATACGAGTTTGGGGTCATTTGACGCTTTTGACTTTGAAAGTTAGCCTATGGTTAACTTTGGTCAATATTCTTGAAAAACGCACTTAAATGAAAATTCTGACAACGTGGTTAGTTCCGAAATGTTGATTTTGGTCTAGCATGACCCTTCGTTCGCTTTCTGAGGCCTCCGAACTAATATCGAGGCCCGTTGTAGAATGTGGCTTAAAATGGCTCTTGGGTGTGCGACCCACTTTCTATTAAAATAATCTCGTATGGGAATTATGAATGCTTCATTGAGTCTGAAATGTCGAATTTAGTGAGGTAGCATATCTGGTTTATTTTTATCGAATTTCGAATGAATCCCGAGCACCCCATCGGAGATTTTGGAAAATTTCAAAATCTCAAAAAAATTGCAGCAGCAGACGCCCTTTTATTTTGGGTTTTTCTCCAACTTTAAAACCATTTATCTTGAATTATATAGCTCCAAATTGGGTAATTCAAAAGGTAAACTTGTGAGATTTTTCGTGGAGAACTCATTGGAGAGCTTGAAAACTGATTTGGAGCATTCGATTTAGGTAAAAATCATGATTTTATTCTCAGTAGTGTCCATTTTCAGATTGAGTTTTTGAAGAACTTTGAGAAATTATTTTTTGACATATATAAATCCTATTTTGGTGATTCAAGGGTCTAAATTCAAGATAATTTTATGAGAAATCTCGTGGTGATCTCAGAAATGTGAGGGGAAGTTTCGTTTGAGGCAAAAATACATTTTTAGTTACTGATTTAGTCATTTTCAGAATAAAATTTTGTTGAATTTTGGAAGAGTGTATCTTGGTCAATAAAACTCCATTTTGAGTGATTCTTGAGGTTAGATTGTAGGATTTTTCACAAGTATCGTTAAGTATAAATTTTTTTGTTGAAAAAGTCTTATTTTTTCAGAATTTGCTGATTTTGATGCTGCCATTTTTTGTCCTTTAGCCAGAATTTATGAGTTTTGGTATCATGCTAGTCCCGCGTATTTTCCCACCCCGAATTATGTTATAAATCTAATTTGTGAGCTTGGGGTGACATTTGGACCTGTTTTGGGGGGTCAAATCCAGAATTCCATATGCGGGTCCTACAATTCTCTTTTTAGGCCCCAAAATTGGTCCGTCTCTAAAAATTATGAAATTAATGTCTAAACCGTCGTATTGACGTCATGGTTCTATTTTTGACAGCGTGGCAGCATTTTGAGGTAGTTCAGAAGGAAAAAGCTCTGGCATAGTGATTTGGAGCCCGCATGTTTAGCCTATAGGTAGGCTACGGTTTACCTTTCTTTAGATTTAGATGGAATATGTGAAAGCATGTTGAAATAGTTAGAATTTGGGTTGGGTAGTTTGATTGTATATTTTAAGTGTTAGAAATCATGCTTTAGGCTTGTTATCGGGTTTTTTGGATATTTAGAAGCATGTGTATCTTGTCGTTATTTGTTAGTATTATAAGGAGAGTTTAATGAGCATATTGTTTATACTATGGAGTATGTTCACCTTAGTATAGTATGTAAACTTGCTTTAAATGCCCCGACATCGCTCTAGTGGACTTAGATCCTTGTAGAATGGTGTAGCGGGCTAGTGCCTGATAGTTTGGCCTTAGTTAGGCGTTATCCTTGCTCTTAAAAATATCCTCATCCATAAATTGGTATAATCGTGACTTTTGTGATACGTCGGCCACACTAAATTTCGTGATCATTGACTTTGGCTCCGGTTCAAATTTTGGCAGCATATCGGTTGACTCATTTGGGAAAAGATTTTTGGTACTGTTGTATTCTAGTTGAGAAGTAGAATGTTTGGCATCATGGGATAAATTATTTGTGAGCATCTAGGTACCAAGTCCCGGCCTCCGTTCTGAATTATCGGGGAGCATTTGGGTACTCAGCCCTAGCCTCTACCGGCGTGCTAGTATAACGAGCATCCGAGTACCCAATCTCGGCCTCGATCATATCGATGTATTACAGCAAGAATCTGGGTACCCAGTCCCGGCCTCAACTGTATTTATGTATTATGGCAAGCATCCGGGTACCTAGTCCCGACTGTGGCCACTTTGAACATTCGAGTAAACATTTGGGTCCCAATCCCGACCTCAACCCCTAAGTCACTACTAGATCAATTGACTCTTGGAGAATCTGGGTTTGGAAATGATATAGTATTCGGCTCGTAACATTGTAGATTCTTGATTCCTAGCATTGGTAGTTGTAGCTATTCTGTGTACTCGGCGGGCTTATGGGGGTTCGTCCGGGTTTT
Organism: Solanum dulcamara; assembly: GCF_947179165.1. Lineage (NCBI taxonomy): Eukaryota > Viridiplantae > Streptophyta > Magnoliopsida > Solanales > Solanaceae > Solanum > Solanum dulcamara. The sequence continues at coordinate 57,205,256 of NC_077242.1, forward strand.
TATTTAACTTGCACACGAGTGTCTCGGTTGGGATTATAGGGGACCAGTTGGGTATATTTAGTTGTAGTTCTCATAGGTAGTACTCTTTCCTCTTTTTGATGCTTATGTTGACTCCTATTTAGGTTATTCTTCTTTTTCATATTGTTTTTACCTTTTCTGTTCATTCGGCCTATGATGCGTACTAGGTACCTGTTGCCTTGGTACTCATACTACACTCTGCATCTACTTTCTTGATGTAGGATCGAGTACCAGTTACTACCGTGGATAGATCAAGCATGTCGTAGTCAGTTTCGTAGACTAGGGTGAGCACTTGGTATTTTTGGATCATTCCTACCTCCTTTAGTATGGATGACCCATCTTTTGCCTTTTGAGACTAGCCAATTGTTGCATATATTTTTGGTCCACTTTTGGGATTTGTACTCGTTATTTATTTTGTAGCAGCTCTGTACTTGTGACTTCCAGGTTTAGGGAGGGATCTTTAGTTGTTTATAACATGTTTTGGTTTACTTCCGCTTATTCTTTCTGCCTATCTTTATATTTCGCCACTCTTATTTAGTTTCTTTCCTCAAACCCATTACTTGAAGTTTCGGGTTGACGGATTGGTTTACCTACTGGTGGGTTATAGTAGGTATCATCATGACCTAAGGAATTGGGTCATGACAAGTTGGTATCAGAGCCTCAGGTTCATTGGTCTTACTTGTATAAAGCTAACGTCTAGTAGAGTCTCGCAGATGGGTGCGAAGGCGTCCGTAACTTAGCTTTGGGAGGCTACAGGATGTCATTACGAACATTCTCTATGTTGTATCATTTCATGCAGTGTTGTGTCTTATTGATTTCGTCAGCTGCACCAGTTATAATCCCAGCACTACAGGCAGCGATTCTCAAGCTCCTCACGGCTATTGGGGGTTGTTCCACAGGCCCCGACCCTAATAGCGAGCATACTAGCACCGCAGGATCCACCCATCTAGCCAACACTTGAGGTTCAACTGCCTCCACCAGTTGTTGCACCCCCGCCAGCAGTTACGGAGGGTATGATGTCATTACAGGATCAGAAAATATTAGGGGTATTTCACAGGTTGTCACCCCCGACATTTTCTGGAGCCATTAGTGAGGATGCCATGGAGTTCTTGACTACCTGTCAAGAGAAGCTCCATTCCTTAGGTGTTGTAGAGTCTAGAGGAGATGACTTCACTTCTCACTAGTTCAGAGGGAGAGCCAGTCAATGGTGGCGCTCTATTTGTAGTCCAGACCAGCTAGGTCACCACCATTGATATGGGCCCAGTTCTCAGAGGCTTACTTGGCTCGATACATCCCTAGGATTGTTTGGGACCAACTTCGAGATTAGTTTACTCAGTTGGAGCAGGGCCATATGACGATTGTAGAGTACGAGGCTAGATTTCATCAGCTTTTCTGATATGCCACTATGACTCTACCCACTGAGGAGGAGCGGGTACGATGTTTTATGCGCGGATTGAGACCTTACCTAAGGTTGGGGATCGAACACTTTATTTTTGTAGGACGCTCTTTTCTAGATGTGGTAGATTATGCCCGTACGATCGAGATTATTCATTGTCAGGCCCAAAGGGGCAGCGATAAGAGACCCAGGCATCAGGGTAGCTATAGTGGGTCCTATTCTAGAGGCCATGATAGTTATGACAGGCCCCGTCAGCAGTTTCAGTAGGATAGGTACCAGCAGGGTCAGTCCAGCCAGTCGATTCAGGCTGCCCTGCCAGAAGTTGAGAGTAGTCAGCCCCATTCGGGGGGTTCCACCACAGGGCAAAGTTTGAAGGGATCAGGTTCGCTTCCTTCTTACCGCGGATGAGTTATCACAGGTCGCTCAGCTTCAGGATGCTTCGATTGTGTCTCATTGGATCACTAGGCTAGGGAGTGTCCCGGCTAGGCTAGACCCTTGGTAGTAGCACCACCTCCACCAGGAGGTATAGATCGGGGTCACGGCCACGGCGATAGTCAATAAGGTATTCGGAGAGGTTCTTGGGGAGGAAGGTCAGGTAGTAGGGCGAACGTTCGTGAGGGAGGCTGACAGGGCCACTTCTATGCTGGTTTAGCGAGGGCAGAGGCTGAGGCATCAGATGATGTTATCATAGGTACTATCCTTATTTGTCAGCAGACTGCTTTATCTTTATTTGATCCAGGTTCCACGTATTCCTATGTGTTTATATATTTTTCTCCATGTTTGGGTATTCCTTATGAGTCACTTGTGGTCCCATTACATGTTTCAACCCCGGTACGAGATTCTTTAGTAGTGAATCAGGTTTGTAGATCCTGTGCAGTGACTATTCAAGGGCATGAGACTCGGGCAGATCTATTTTACTTGATATGCTGGACTTCGATGTTATTCTGGGCATAGATTGGCTTTCCTCTCATTATGCGGTTTTGGACTGTTATGCCAAGACCATTATATTAGCCATGCCTAATATTTCCCAGGTCTTGTGGTAAGGTATTTATAGTCGCTCACCGACTGGGAGCATATCCTTTATGCAGGCCCGACGGCTAGTGACATCCGGGTGCTTAGCGTACTTAGCATATGTCCGTGATGTGTCCAGCAAGGCCCCTACTATTGATTCAGTCCCTGTGGTTAGGGAGTATACTAATGTCTTCCCTACTGACCTACCTAGTCTACCCCCAGAGAGAGATATTGACTTTGCCATAGATTTGGAGCTAGGAACTAAGCCTATTTCTATACCACCTTATCGTATGGCCCGTACAGAGCTCAAGATGCTCAGCGTATAGCTTGAGAATCTTCTAGGTAATGGATTTATTCACCTGAGTGTGTCGCCATGGGGTGCACCCATCTTATTTGTTAAGAAGAAGGAGGGAACTATACGAATGTGTGTTGAATACAAGAAGCTGAACAAAGTGACAGTGAAAAATCGTTACCCCATGCCTCGTATCGATGATCTATTCGATCGGCTTCAGGGTGCAACCATGTTTTCTAAGATTGAATTGAGGTTTGGTTACCATTAGTTACAGATTAGAGCAGCCGACTTCCTAAGACTGTTTTTCGGACTTGCTATGGCCACTATGAGTTCCTTGTGATGTCTTTTGGGTTTACCAATGCCCACGCAGCTTTTATGGACCATATAAATCAAGTATTCAGGCCTTATCTTGACTCCTTCGTGATTGTATTCATCGATGACATTCTGGTATACTCACGGAGTAGGGAGGAGCACGCGCAGCACTTGAGGGTTGTGATCCAGACTTTGAGAGATAAACAACTTTATGCTAAATTCTCAAAGTGCGAGTTTTGGTTGGAATTTGTGGTATTTTAGGGACACGTGATGTCCAGAGAGGGTATCAGAGTGGATCCATCAAAGATTGAGTCTATTCGTGGTTGGGCTAGGCCCACATCTATTATGGAGATTCGGAGTTTCGTTGGATTAGCTGGGTACAAGAACAACAACCCAGTGAAATCCCACAACGTGGGGTCTGGGGAGGGTAGAGTGTACGCAGACCTTACTCCTACCAAGGTAGGACGGTTGTTTCCGAGAGACCTTCGGCTCAAAAAAGGCATAAAAAGGGGGTCAGATAAGGTTAAGAAATTCAAAGCGCTATAGGAAAATAAATAACGAAGGCATCACAGATAAAATAGAGTAATCACAAGTACTGAAAGTAATAAATAGTAACAGAAATAGCAGAAATGAGAGCACAAGGAATTGTAATATGTTAATTCACCTATGAATAGGGAAGAATAATGAGACTATGTACTAGCCTTCTATCCTAATGTGGGTCCTCCACACCCTCCTATCTAAGGTCATGTCCTCGGTAAGCTGTAACTGAGCCATATCCTGTCTAATCACCTCTCCCTAATACTTCTTCGGCCTACCCCTACCTCTTCTGTAACCATCCATGGCCAACCTCTCACACCTCCTCACTGGGTCATCTGTGTCTCTCCTCTTCACATGCCCAAACCATCTCAGTCGCATTTCCCGCATCTTGTCTTCCACCAAGGCCACTCCTACCTTGTCCCAAATAGCCTCATTTATAGATGATTCATTGAGGTTTTCTCTACTATTGTAGACTCATTGACCCATTTGACCCACCAGGATGCTCTTTTTGTGTGGTTAGAGGAGTGTGAGTCAAGATTTCAGAAGCTTAAGGAGTTGCTTACCACCGCTCATGTTTTAACTACCAGTTAAGGGAGAGATCTTTTCGGTATATTATGATGCTTCTGGTGTTGGTCTTGGGTGTGTACTGATGCATCGTGGTTGAGTTATTGCTTATGCTTTCACACAGTTGAGAGTGCATGAGCGCAACTACCCCACCCATAACCTAGAATTAGCGGCGGCAGTTTTCATGCTCAAGATGTGGAGGCACTTCTTATACGGAGTTCATTACGAGATATATACAGATCGCCATAGCTTATAGTACATTAGGAGTCAGAAGGATCTTAATTCTAGACAGCGGCGTTGGATTGAGCTACTAGCCGATTATGACATCTCTATCCTCTACCACCCAGGCAAGGCGAATATAGTAGCGGATGCCTTGAGCTGGAAGATGGGAAGTATGGGTAGTTTAGCTTACTTTTCTGCTACGGAGCGACCCCTAGCCTTGGACATCCAGTATTTAGCTAATCGGATGGCCAGGTTGGAAATCTTAGATTTTAGACCAATTTTGGCTTTTGTGGGAGCTTGATCATCTCTACTAGACCAGATTCGAGGCTAGCAGTTTGAGGATGGAGCATTGGTAGAGCTTTGAGAGTTAGTATTGCGAGTCGAGGGTGGCCAGGCTTCTATAGATTCGAATGGCATACTATGGTTTGATGGTCGCCTTTGTATTCCCAGAGTTGGAGACTTCATTCAGTTGATCCTTTACGAGGCCCACGAGTCCAGATATTATATCCATCTGGGCACTACGAAGATGTATCAAGATTTGAGACAGCATTACTGGTGGTGTGGTATGAAGAGAGATATAGCTGAGTATGTATCCCATTGTTTAAGTTGCTAGCAGGTTAAGGCCGAGCATCAGCATCCTAGTGGAGTCTTTCTGAGATTACCCATTCTTGAGTGGAAATGGGAACGGATTACCATGGACTTCATGATGGGATTACCTCGGACATCCAGAGGTAATGATGGTATTTGGGTCATCGTTGATTGATTCACCAAGTTAGTGCATTTCTTTCCAGTACGGTCCACTTTTACTATAGATCATCTAGCTTGAATCTATATTCAGGAGGTGGTCCGTCTGCACGGGGTACCAATATCCATTATATCAGATAGGGGATCTCAATTTACTTCTAGTTTCTGGAGGGACTTTCAGAGAGAGTTGGGCACCCAGGTTGATTTTAGGACGGCATTTCATCCACAGACCGATGGTCAGTCAGAGCATACTATTCAGGTTCTGGAGGATATGTTGCGAACTTGTGTATTAGAGTTTAAGGGTCATTGGGAGCAGTACTCAGCTTTGGAAGAGTTTGCATACAACAATAGCTACCACTCTAGTACTCAGATGGCCCTGTTTGAGGCCTTATATGGTAGGCATTATCGCACTTCGGTTGGTTGGTTTGAGTCTTCAGAGCCTAGGCCGCACAATATCAATTTATTCAGGATGTCATAGCAAGAGTTCGGGTTATTTAGGATAGGTTGAGGATAGCTCAGAATAGGAACCAAAGTTATGCTGATCACAGGCGTTGGCCCTTGTGCTTCGAGGTAGGAAATTAGGTGTTCTTGCGGGTGTCTCCCTTAAAGAGCGTGATGAGATTCGACAGGTGGGGTAAGCTTAGCCCCAAGTATATCGGGCCCTTTGAGATTTTGAGGAGAGTTGGAGAAGTTGCTTATGAGTTGGCTTTGCCACCAGCATTTTCAGCTATACACCCTGTTTTTCATGTTTCTATGCTGCACCGTTACATCCCAGATAAGTCTCACGTGCTTCAGTATGACTCTGTTGAGTTGGATGATCGCCTGACTTTTTTTGAGGAGCCAGCTGCTATTCTAGCTAGAGATGTTTGCGAACTTCGTTCTAAGTCCATCCCTGTGATTAAGGTCTAGTAGCACCATCGTCCAATCGAGGAGGCTACATGGGAGACCGAGCAGGAGATACACGAGCAGTTCCCCAGCTTATTTGGCTATCTAGGTATACTATTATCCCTACTTTTGCGGATGAAAATTCTTTTAGTAGTAGATGTTGTAATGACCCTCAAGGTCATTTTTTGAATTTTTTTGTAAAATGACTATTTTACCCCTTCCTTTAGATGCCCCAAGTCGTTTCTGATTATTACTGGGTGTTGATTTTTAAAAAAATCCTATGAAAAGTTAAGTCTTTGGAAATTTTGAGTTTTCATAAGTTTTAAGTATTAAAAAGTGGTATTTGAGGTCAATTGGAGCTATAGGTCTCGGAATGGAATTTCGTTGATTCCAGCAGCTCTGAAATGTCAAAATTAGCTTAGGAGACTTTATGGAATCAGTTTTGGAGTTGTAACGAAGTTTTGAGGCCTTGAGTTGAGAAATTGAGGAATTTTAAGCCAAGGTTTGACTTTGGTCAACTTTGAGAGTTTCGATGCTCAGAATGGAATTCTGATGACTCTGTTGGATTCGAGAGATGGTGTTTGATCTAGAAGAAGTATTGTTTGAATTTTTAGAGGTCCCGAGTCCATTTTGGTATTTTGAAGGCTTAAGTTGGTCTAGTTGCGACTTTTCGAGTTTTAGGTCAATAAAATCTCGAATTCAAATTTTGATGGCTCCATAAGCTCTGAAATTACCAAATTAGGCTAGTAGAACTGTTGGAATGACTATCAAGAAAATCGATACGAGTTTGGGACTTTAAAAGTTAGCCTATGATTGACTTTGGTCAACATTCTTGGAAAACGCGCTCGACTGAAAATTCTGACAATGTGGTTAGTTCCAAAATATTGATTTTGGTCTAGAACGACCCTTCGTTTTCTTTTCAAGGCTTCCGGACTAATATAGAGGCCCATTGTAGAATGTGGCTTAAAATGGTTATTGGGTGTGCAACCCACTTTCTATTAAAATGATCTCATATGGGAATTATGAATGCGTTATTGAGTCTGAAATATCAAATTTAGTAGGGTAGCATATCTGGTTTATTTTTATCGAATTCCGAATGAATCCTGAGCACCCCATCGGAGATTTTGGAAAATTCCAAAATCTGAAAAATTGCAGTAGCAGCAGCCCTTTTGGGTTTTTCTCCAACTTTAAAACCCTTTATCTTGAGTTATATAGCTCCAAATTGGGTAATTGAAAAGGCAAACTTGTGAGATTTTTCGTGGAGAATGCTTTGGAGACTTGAAAACTGATTTGGAGCATTAGATTCAGGTAAAAATCATGATTTTATTCTCAGCAATGTCTATTTTCGAATTGAGTTTTTGAAGAACTTTGAAAAATTATTTTTTGACATATCTAAATTCGATTTTGGTGATTCAAGGATCTAAATTCAATATAATTGCGTGAGAAATCTCGTGGTGATCTCAGAAACGCGAGTGGAAGCTTCGTTTGAGGTAAAAATGCATTTTTAGTTACTGATTTAGTCATTTTCAGAATGAAATTTTGTTGAATTTTGGAAGAGTGTATCTTGGTCAATATAACTCCGTTTTGAGTAATTCTTGAGGCTAGATTGTGGAATTTTTTGCAAGGATCGTTATAGTATATTTTTTTGGGGTTGAAAGAATCTCGGTTTTTTAGAATTTGCTGATTTTGATGCTGTTATTTTTGGTCCTTTAGTCAGAATTTATGAGTTTTTATTGCATGTTTGTCCTGCGTAGTTTCCCACCCCGAATTATGTTATAAATATGATTTGTAAGTTTGGGGTGATGTTTGGAACCTTTTTTGAGATTCCACAATTCCCGTTTTAGACCCTAAAATTGGTCATCTCCAAAAATTATAAAATTAGTGTCTAAACCATCATACTGATGTCGTGATTCTATTTTTAATAGCGTGGTAGCATTCTGAGGTAGTTCAAAAGGTAAAAGCTCCGGCACAGTAATTTGGAGCCCGCGTGTTTAGCCTACAGGTAGGCGACGATTTACCTTTCTTTAGATTGAGCTAGAATGTGTGAAAGCATGTTGAAATAGTTGGAATTTGGGTTGGGTAGTTTAATTGTATATTTTAGGTGTTAGAAATCATGCTTTAGGCTTGTTATCGGGTTTTTCGGATATTTAGAAGTATGTGTATCTTGTCGTTATTTGTTAGCATTATAAGGAGAGTTTAATGAGCATATTGTTTATACTATGGAGTATGTTCACCTTAGTATAGTATGTAAACTTGCTTTAGATGCCCCGACATCGCTCTGGTGGACTTAGATCCTTGTAGAATGGTGTAGCGGGCTAGTGCCTGATAGTTTGGCCTTAGTTAGGCGTTACCCTTGCTCTTAAAAATATCCTCATCCATAAATTGGTATAATCGTGACTTTCGTGAAGCATCGTCCATACTAGATTTCGTGATTGTTGACTTTAGCTCCGGTTCTAGTTTTGGCGACATATCGGTTGACTCATTTGGGAAAAGATTTTTGGTATTGTTGTATTCTAGTTGAGAAATAGAATGTTTAGCATCATGGGATAAATTCTGTGAGCATCCGGATACTCAGCCTCGGCCTTTATCGACTTGCTAGTATGACGAGTATCCGGGTACCCAGTCTCGGCCTCAATCATACCGATGTATTATGGCGAGCATTCGGGTACCCAGTCCTAGCCTCGACCGTACTTATATATTATGGCAAGCATCCGGATAGCCAGTCCCGGCTTTGGCTACTTTGAACATTCGGGTGAGCATTTGGGTCCTAATCTCGTCCTCAACCCCTAAGTCACCACTAGATCGATTGACTCTTGGAGATTCTAGGTTTGGAAATGATATAGTACTTTGGCTCCTAACATTGCAGATTCTTAGTTCGTAGCCTTGGTAGTTGTAGCTATTTTGTGTACTCGGTGGGCTTATGGGGGTTCGTTCGGGTTTTTATTTAACTTGCGCATAAGTGTTCCGGCTGGGTTTATGGGGGCCCAGTTAGGTATAGTTAGTTGTAGTTCTCATAGGTAGTACTATTTCCCCTTTTTGATGCTTATATTGACTCCTATTTAGGCTATTCCTCTTTTTCATATTGTTTTTACCTTTTCTGCTCATTAGGCCTATGATGCCTACTGGGTACCTCTTGTCTTGGTACTCATACTACACTCTACATCTACTTTTATGATGCAGGACCGAGCAACAGTTACCACCGTGGATAGATCGAGCCTATCGCAGTCAGCTTCGGAAACTAGGGTGAGCACTTGGCGTTTTTGGATCATTCCTACCTCCTTCAGTATGGATGTCCCGTCTTTTGCCTTTTGAGACTAGCCAGTTGTTGCATATATTTTCGATCCACTTTCGGGACTTATACTCGTCGTTTATTTTGTAGAAGTTCTATACTTGTGACTTCCAAGTTTTAGGAGGGATCTTTAGTTGTTTATATCATGTTTTGGTTTACTTTTGTTTATTCTTTCTGCCTATCTTTATATTTCACCACTCTTGTTTAGTTTCTACCCTCAAACCCATTACTTGAAGTTTCGGATTGACGGGTTGGCTTACCTACTGGTGGGTTATAGTAGGTGCCATCATGATCTAAGGAATTGGGTCGTGACAATATCCATATGATTGTGCACTATAGACTGCATATTAAGGTGGGACAATAGAGTATTGGGTGTCTTACATGGGTGATAGTGATGGGATTGAGATGGTGCATATGGATAAAGTGGACCCCTTGGACTTTTTTTGTGCCTTACATAACAGTTGCTACATCCTCCTTCATTTTCTTTCCCTCAAGACTTCTCGATCCATTTTTAATCACTTGGGTCATGTATTTCAAAGCAGTTTGACTTACAATCTGTTTATACTTATTGTTATTTTCCACTATTTTTGTCACGACCCAACCCCGTAGGCCGCAATTGGGGTCCGACCTGGACACCCGTATCCATACTTATCGGATGTAGTCAATTTGAACTTCAAATAGTATGCTAACTTACATAAGAACCCCAATGGGTCATACGTCTCCATTTACATATAGCCCTATCATTTGTCTCCTAGGGAGTCACCACTAATCATATCATGAAAGGTCACGCAAGCCGACAAGGCTGCCATTACATATTAACATTCACAACACATCGTGTAGATGCAGCTGAACAAAACTTATATACAACCCACATACGCATATGTCTATAGACCTCTAAGAGTGTCAATGGTATCATATGGCGGGACAGGTCCTACGCTGTACCCCTAAATGAACGAATATATATATCAAAAGATTAGTACCAAAATTTGGGCTCTGGCATAATAGAGCACTTCTAAAATCGCTGAGTGGAAATCCTAAGCTGGTGGATCTCTGAAATGCGAGTCTGTACCTGCGGGCATGAAACGCAACCCTCCAAGGAAAGGGGGTCAGTACGATATATGTACTGAGTATATAAAGCATAACATAGCATAAATGAGATCATATCTAAAGTAGAGGTTCAGGAGACAAATATGATACTCAAGAAATCACTGTACCTGTGTCTTATGAAATAAAATCATGCATGATCATATCATATATCATATCCGTCCCATTATGCACTCGGTGAGTCTGTCATATACATGTATCATATTTGGCCCATCATGGGGCCCGATACCATCATCACGTCATCATGTCATTATATCATATCAACATATATTTATATACCATACTCGGCCCTCTAGTGAGGGACTCGATGAACAATGCAGTGAAACTGAGCACGATAACGTACTCGGCTCAGGATTCGGTGAAAGATATATTAACAGTATGCACAAGCAGAGTAGTGAGTAACCATATGCAAATTAAATCATCATCTGAGACTCAATAGAATAGTTAAGTGAACCATCACTTGAAGATCAGGGTAGTAATCGTCTCAAGTACCATCTAAATGTCATTAGGGATCATATCAAATGGAACCTCAGGAATCATAGACATGTATCGAGATAATGCTAAGCAGCTTATGGAATCAAAGATATTTGTCATCGTAGAGTCCTTAGGAATAGGAGCTTATACATCCAATTACTATTCATCATATAGAAGGCTCGGGGGTAGTAGCTCAACTACTTTAAGAGTTTTAACATCCAAAAGTGAATAAGAGTCATGAATCATACTCGGAGCTTATGAATGGAATTATCCCCAAAGCTCATATCACATATCACTTATATCTAAGATATGCCAAAAGAAAAGAGGGATAGGCTTTACATACCTGTTGTAGATCAACCTCAATCAAGCTTGCCTCGTTACCTCTTTAACCTATTTAACACGAAAGTAACACTATTATGAATAACCTTCGACTTTACGGCTTCTAAATCTACAACCAATTACTTATAGAAATCATTTCCTCGTTCACACTTCTCGACTAGTATATTGATTAGTTAAGAAGTTAACGGAAATCGAGCAGCATTTCTCCTATAACTCGCCCTATCCGAACTTCTAATTAACCTAAGATTAGCATAGCCATACCAGCAACAACAACAACCACCATCCATATACAATAAAATTACTTCAACATTATTCAATACAAGTTCCAAACAGCCAACCCAAAACCACAACATCAAAATACGGTTTTTGATCTTTATTTCATAAAATCACAACCACACAGAAAGGAGAATAACGTGGCTGCGAATAAAAGCACTTATACTCATTTATAATCATATTTCCATCCCTTTAACATATCCATATTACCTTCAAATACAATACCATAGTAACGACAACACTAACCAACCTTTAATCCAACTAGAATAACTTCAATTCTGTTCATTTACAACATCAACAATAACCATGTAATCTTCTTACCTCCAACTCCACTTAGTTATGGGGTTTTCTCGCTTTCAAGTTCATTTAATTCCTTCATCCTCATATAATAGCAACAACCACGATGTTAGTTAAGATTGATTTATCCTTTTTACTTCAAAATAGCCCCTATAAGGTTTTCAATATCCTTCAACTGTAACGTGTATAATTTCATATTACCAGTCCATATTTACACATCCACAAAATGTTTAAATCCTTACTAAAATGTGAGAAAAGCGAATCAAACCTTACCTTAACAAACGAGCTTCCTAAACTTGCTGAAAGTTGTAGGTTCATGTTGAACCTTCTTGCTGCCCCAATGATTGATTTACATTGTTAATCACCTTCACTTGATCATAAAATACCTTAGAGAATTAATTTACGGAGCAAGACTTGAAGTCTCTCCTTTCTTCAGCCATGGCCGAAACTTTCCATGGCTTGAACTCTATTTCTTTGTCTCTAGGTTCTTGAAGTTAAAGATGAGAAAACGAGGTTCTTAGTCACTAATTCAGCCTATATACACCACCTTTAAAAGTGACATGTGTCATCCCCTAAGGGTGACATGTATCCATCCCCTACACGTGTCCAGCCCCAAGGGTGACACGTGTTCAGCTCCTATAGGTCCATCTCAGCCATGCACCAGCCAGCTGCTGCCACATATATTGGTGGGGTCCACTTTTTTAGTAGGTGCATCACCTACTTGAACTAGGTGCATCACCTACTTACTCTTTTTCGTAGGTTCATAATCTCGTCTTACTTTAAGAACCTATGTGATCCTTGCTACTTAAGCTCGATATGTACTCAAGTAGCTTAATTATGTAGGACATTCAAATCGGTAGCTTACACAAGTAGGTCGACTACCACGACTCACTACTTAGCCTCCAACTCCTTTCAAATCCTTCCAAACCTCTTTCCAACCATCACTACTCACATAGAACTAGCCTATGCAAAATATGGGGCATTACATCATCCCTTCCTTAGAGTTATTTGATAGCGTCATGAATAACATGGATCACATGGTAACTTTAGAGAAGATAAATAAATGTTCTCATGTACCAAGAGTGTAGGGTATAACAATTTCCCTAATCTTAAAAACTTCATCAGGTTTTTGCGCTTGAAGAAAAACATCAATCATTTCTGACTCCTTCATTGGTGGCTTAACCCTAGCATCTTGCTCTCTCCACCTAATCGCATATTCACGAAAAGTATCAGTGGTCTTTTTTCTCATATTGTCAAGTGAACTACGATCTGGCACAATGTTAATGTTATATTAGAACTGTTGAACAAAACATCGAGCTAAATCATCCCATGTATGCCAGTTAGAAAAATCTTGATGTATGAACCATTCTGAGGCAATTCTAACCGGGCTTTCCCCGAAATAAGCCATAAGAAATTCCTCTTTGCCCTCATCCCCTCTCAATTGAATGCAATATCTCTTCAAATGAGCTATAGGATCTCCATTGTTATCACATTTCTCAAATTTTGGAGTCTTAAAATCGATTGGTAGATGAACGTGAGGAAACATGCACAAATCACTAATGAGACATTTTTGTGACCTCCCAGTCCTGCATATCTCTCACACTCTGCTCTTAACTTTTCATTTTTCTTGTCATCTCCTCATGTTCCTCGCTCTTAGCAGTTTTCTCAATCTCTATAAGAGAAAAATCATGACAAATGTTGGATTGAAGATCATTATTGGATTTCTTTATATATGGTGGTTGAGAAATTACATTACCCTGTATAGTGGGCATGAAAAGTGGATTAGTTAAGAGGGGTGCATTTTGAGGGTGCAATGTGAAGGTTTCCGCGGTATGGGATACATAAACGAATGGGATAAAACCAGATGAATAAAATGGGTCACTTGTCGAGACTTGAATGGGAGCCGACATAGTTACATTAGGAAATTTAGAAATTGAAGGTAGAGTTTGTCCATTCATCCAGGCTTGATACATCTCAGCCATTTGTTGTCTCACCATCCTTGCTTCCTCTTCTAATGCTAATTCACGTTGAGCAAATTCATTTTGAACTTTTTCATTATCTGACTCTGATCCATCTTTACGAGTCATTTTTTCTTTTTCCTTCGACCTTGTATTGTATGAGTGAGACGCCAGTTTAACTACAAACCAACCAACCACCTTTTAAGTTAACGGTGTGTATGGACAATGAATCTTGTTAGGATTAGATATTCTTCAGTTATAACCACATGTAGCACTTCATGTATACAAATGTCTTTTTATTTATAGAATGAGCTTAGAGAACCAGATGTTTAATCTCGACTTGCTCAACTACACCCATTTTTTATTTATTTAACAAAATAATTTGAAAAATGCATTGATCGAACTTGCTTGGGATTGCCTACGTATTTATGCTTAAGAACATGAATAAGATCTTTGCGTAGTTCGATAGTTTCAAAATAAAGCAACGAAGACAACTCTTATTTTTTAATATTTTTCTTTTTGAACTTTGAAAGAAAAGTAATTATAAAGACTACAAAAATAATCTTCTTCTTTTTTCTTTCCTAAGGATAAGTAAGATTTTTATTTAATTTTTTTTAGTTTGAAGTTACAAGAAAAAACCTACAAATAGCAACTCAAATTTTTTATTTCAAGTGTGTTTTAAAATAGTGTTGGCTACAACATAATTTTTTTCTTTTTTTGAAATTTTGGAAAATGAAAGACAAAACCCTCTGTTTTTTTTTGAAATTTTGGAATAATGAATAAACATTTTTTTATGAATTTTCGAATAAGGATCAAAACTAAAATTTTAAATAGGGATCACCAAACCCGAGGAGGATTACTTACGTATCTTATCGAGGTGAGAATCAGGTGTGCGTAGTTCACAGAGTTTGAAACATGAAGAAAGAAAATACTCATCCAGAAGGTAATGGGTTACTCCTACAACACGTCCTTGTATAATGCTCAAGGCTCTCATTTTAATTTTTGAAGAAGGATAAGAACTTTTTTTTTGAATAAGAGTGAACAAACTTTTCATTTTTTTTTATTTTGAACGAGGATTACAAACTCTTTTTTGAATTTTTTTGAACTTATATTACCGAACTCGTGGAGATATGCCTACGTATCTCATAAAGGTGAGAATCGGGTGTGCATAGTTCATTCAGATTGGATAGTTAAGAAAAAACTTTCAGATATTGAAACTTGACTTGACAAATACAATCTTTTCAAATATTATGAAAGAAAAATCTTTTAAATTTTCATTTTACGAACTATAAAAAAGAAACTAAAAGGAAATCTTTCGTGATTTTTATTAGGAAGTTCAAAAATCTTTCTTTTTTTTGAAATTTTCATTTTTAAGAAATGCATAAGAACTTCAAAAATAAGAAATCTTTTTTGTGTTTTCTCACTCTATTTGTTGTTTCAATAACTCTTTTGCTCATTTTGGTGATCATTCTAAAATTTGTCAACATAAAAAGACCTTACAAATAAAATGATCTAGGTAATTAAATAAAAGAGGAATATCTGTCCTAAACAAATCGATCCCTGTGTCATATTCCACTACATCAAATGCAAATGATGTAAATAACCAAAGCCTATTAAGGAAATTCATGTATGTTAAGTTTTGCTAGGTTCAAACCTAAAGAAGATAGGTGTCTAGACTTGCTTACCCGAGAGGACACTCGAGCCAGGAAGGGGCAACTTGTCGGTAACAGCGCTATTCCGACTTCATTGTTGGTCCAACTCCGCCTGACATGTGTGACAAAAGAAAATTCTATACTGGGTGTCAAGACACTCCAGCTTTATCTCAATAGAAAGTAGGACGCATAACTGCATTCCTTGCTACCCTACTTTTCAGAGACTCAGATGGAATGCGAGAGAGGACACAATTTAGTGCAATTCAACAATATCAAAGTGATAAATGAGCAGCAAGTAGCACGTTAGGCCATCATACACAAATATATCCAAAAAATAATAAAAGCAAGTAAAATTCAATATAACAAAGTTCGAATTCTAGTTATTCCCCAACAGGGTCGCCAGAGATATCACACCCCTTTTTTCGTTTGGAAGGATTTTTCCAATTTAAGTGAGGATATTGAAAAGAGATTATTTTTTATTTGTTTAGCGTAGCCACTTGGAATTAATTTTTGGTATTCCAAGCCACCTTATTTAAATCCCTAATCAAAAGAAAGTTGACTATTTATTTTATTGGTCTACAAACTAGAAATTCGAGTAAGGAATTATGTTGACCAAGGGAAAGGTATTAGGCACCCTTCGAGTCTCATGATTCTAGAACGGTCATCTTTATTAACTTATACTTATTTTATATTATTCTATATATATTATTACAGGCTACAGTTTGCTCATAGTTATTATTGTTGAGCTTATATTGGTCTCGACCTAGATGCGTAACCGCATTCTCGGTCTTGGCATACAACGACTTAGAAGCATAACTACTTTCTTCTCTCGAGTGCATTACACCTAATATATTCTATCTAAAAAAATTAAATTTTTTTTAAGAAGGTTAATTATTAAAATCATTTGGTCAAAGTGCGTCACCGCATCCTTGAATTATTTTTTGTAGGTGTCTCAATAAGATGTGCAACCATATTTTTTCTTGAAATTAATTTTTGCTTTACTTTTTTTTTTTATGAAGGAGCTATGCTTGTCTAATTTTAGTGGCGTTGATTCATCTCTTGTGAATTTAAGATTACTATCGTTTCTCCTTCTTTCTTTTATTTTTTTTCTTACAAGTAACTTGATGTACAACAAAAGTGGTCATAAAATTATTGAAAATATTAAACATAATATGAAATTATTAGTAATATCATAATATATGTTATACGAAAAAATGAGTAAGCATGGCATATCATTTTAACTCTTTTATAAATGAATATCAATAGTCGTATATTCACAAAAGTCATATCCAATAGCCCACTTTATTTAATAATTTAATACTAGCTTAACAAATTTTAAACCAATTCAACCAAATAAACTCCTTGTTCAATATTATAAACTAATCTTACTAATTTAACATACTTAAGCTAATAATGAAAGATAACAAGTAGTCTCAATATATGCATCATTTTTAAACACCCAAACACACATTTAAAGAATATTCACACTAAAAATAAATTAAAAAAATAATTATCATCAAAATATTTTGACATAGACTAAACTTTACGGAAGAAAAATATCAGTCACACTCGAATTAAATGCACAAATATATAAGTTCTCGAACAAACTATTCATACAACTCAAGTTAAGCATTTCCATAATTAAACAACATTACATATTGACTAATTCATGCAACCATTTTAATAACATTGTTCATACTTTGATTCACAATAAAAGTATTAAAAAATAATAAAAAGAACTGTTAAGAATCTATGTGATAAATAAACTAAAAATAGGAGCAAGAGCGTTGTCAGCGGAAACTCGAAATGGGAACCAAAATCCAAACTTCAACCCACAAATCTTCACAAGAAATGCTCTCTCTTTTTTGTTGTATTGTTCTGTCTCTTTTTTTCTCTTGCAGATCATGAATCCTTTTTCTTTGTGTGCAGATGAATAGTTTTGTTTCTTTTTGCAAATTTTCTTTTTGTCTTTTTGCAGATGGTGTACATAAGTTGAGGGAAAGAAAATGTGAGTGAGAAGGTTTTAGTTTATTTATTTATTTTGAAAAAAAAGAATAAAAATAAAATAATACATATATATAAAATAAAAAATATTAATTAATTATTTTCATACTAATAAAATATAGAAAAGTTAAATAGAAAGAACTAAAACTATACTAAAGAAAACAGTAACTTATTTATAAAAATCAAAATTAAAAGAAAACATATATTGTTTGTAAATTTTCTTTTCTTTAGAACAAAACTTACACCAAAATGTGGCCCTATTTTTTGTAGTGTTCTCAAATCTGTTAAACTAAACTTACTAAAAAATAAGATAAAACCAAAATATTAAATTTAGATATAAAAAAATATTTAAATACTAAATGGCGTAAAATCTTGGATTCGGTAAAAAATTACGAGTCTACGGTATAAAATAGAATAGATATAATAATAACCATGCAAAGGGATGAAATTTAGGATATTGAGAATATTAGAATAGTTTGAAAACTTAACTTTTAGATTGCTCAGCCTGAATAATAGTCGTTTCAAACAAATACTTGTGTAATAATAACCGCTCAAAGGGATGAAAGTAGGGAATTGAGAATATTAGGATGCATTGATATCGTAACTTTTGAATTGCTCAGCAATAATAGTTATTTTAAAGAAATTTTCAAACAAATACAAATGTACACAAAGTGATGAAATTTTGGATCGAATAACAGTTGTTTCAAAGAAATTTTCAAACAAATCCAGATGTAGTAATAGCCACACAAAGGGATGAACACGAATATTTGAATTGCTCAGCCTGGATAATAGTTATTTCAAAGAAATTTTCAAACAAATTCCACGCATAAGGATGAGATTCAGGGTACTTTGAATATTATGATACATTAAAATCCTAACTTTTGGATTGTTGAGCCTAAATAATAGTCATAAATAAACCACGCAAAGGAATGAAATCCAGGATATTGTGAATATTAGGATGGACTGAAATCTTAACTTATGGATTGCTCAATTTGAATCATAGTCGTTTCAAAGAAATTCTCAAACAAATATACATGTAGTAAGAGATGAAATTTAGGGTATTGCGATATTAGAATACACTGAAATTCCAACTAGTTATTTTTTTCGAATCTTTTCTAACAACAAACAAGTTAGAAAAGAATTGGATCAATAAATAAGAAAAAGAAATCCAGTGTTTGAATCATATTATTTTCATGAAGGGTAACATACACCAGTAAATGTGCAAAAAACTGAGAGAGACGTTGTCGTCAAGTTCAACGTCAAATAAAGAAAAAAATAAGTAAGAAGAGGTGAAATAGAAAGAAAAACTCTTGTTACAAGGAAATGTCACTTAACCATTAAAATTTTGGAATAAAAACATGGACACAATCCCTTTGAATGGGTGGCGCTTAAAAATACATAACGAAGTTAAAGTAAAAATAGATGGGAGGGGGGAAAGATCACAGAAGACAAAGTTTTCCCCCTTTTATCTTAGACAATTTTTATGTGGTTAAAGGCCAAAATCTCGTCTTTCTTCTCTAATTAACATGGGATATCTCAGCCTGCCACTCCCTTTCTTGTGTAGATACGAATAGGTTTCTCAAACTGTATAATGCTGCTGGATCGTTTCGATATCCAGACCTTTCAGCTTCACCACTGATTCAACATGACCCTTGAGTGTGTGAAGCTCGCGAAGCCTACAACAGAGAATACAATCTCCATATTATAATTTGTTACAAAAAGTCTAAAAGGACAAGAAAGTAGAATCACTAGGAAAGTTAATAATACCTGGCCATCTCTGCTCTCCTCTTTGCTTGTTCAGCAATTTCAGACAGTTCTCGGTAGCTGTTCTTTTCATTGAAGAGGTTTGAGGCTTCGGGTGGTTGAAGTCCATGTAAAGTTCTCTGAGCAAGTGCCCATTGAGCTTCCCTCTCTTCTTTTCCATAGTCTTTCTTGGTGGTGAAAGCAGTCTGTTTTTAGGCCAAGTGGTTAGTTAGTGTTCAAGGAAACAATTGAATATAAAGAAGAGGAGTTGATGTGGAGAGTAAAGTTTACCTTGTTGTCAAGCAAGTTATTCCAAGCCTTTCCACTTAAGATGTAGCGGATGGCGAATTTCATTATGTCAAGTGGGAAGTAGGTAACAATACTGAAAATCCAGATGACACCAGCCCATCCCCACCCACATCCTTTGACTCTTGCAAAACCCCAGTTAGCATAAACAGCAATCAAAGTGGCAACCTGCACAATCAATTCATATGTTTAGTGAAGAACTAGAAAATGGATATCTATAAAATTAGTCGAAGAAGTCCAACAACTTACCAGTTGGGCAATCAAGAAAGCAACCATTAACAGAGCTCCTGGGCGTTCAAGGAAGGACCAGCTGCGTGAACGGGTCACGAAAATCAAAGCCTGGCTGATAATACTCACTTGCAGATACAGAGCAGACATCATTTCGTCATCGCTTCCCCTAATATTCTTCACACCAAATTTGTCCTATAATGGAAACAACACCAATAGAAATCGTTATAACAAAATATTTGAAGTAAAAGAATCATACTATGCATCAAGAAACTTACCGAGAAGAAATCAGTGTCATGCATGGCCCAAAAGAAAAGCACAGTCATCAGCGCTTGGTAACCTCCAAGAACAACACCAGTTGCAAAGATTTCATTCAACTTCCAGCTATCAGGCATTGGAGATGGTTTCACTCTATCCTTTGAGATTGTCATAATGGTTCCTGGACCAAAAAAGTGTGTTAGTCTCTGGCATGTGATTGCATGATTTTGTACAATGTGATTGCATGATGTTGTGATTCATATAAATGGAATTACCGTCATTTAGGATGGCAATGATCAAAACCATAAATGCAGAGAAGTCGTACTTCCATATCAGAGCAATAAGCATGAAACCAAACTGCAGACAAGAAAACACGAGCAAACAAACTCAAACTTCAAATGATTTAATGAGCTATTTGGCTTTATCACATTTAATTTCAACTTAGAACATACCACAATACGGATTGTGATGGAAACTGCATATATCTGCCAACACAAAAGTTGAACGAAATTAATGGGGCTTGTTATAAAAAAAGTTAGGGGTCTTAACTTGAATAAATAATATCTAAGATTGACTTACTGTGTAATTCTTCATCCTCTGGAAAATAGCTCTACTGGTCAACACAGCACTGATGATAACACTTAGACCTGGTTCAGTGAGCACGATATCAGAGGCGCCTCGTGCTGCATCAGTAGCATCAGCAACAGCAATTCCGATATCGGCCTTCTTCAAAGCAGGAGCATCGTTCACACCATCACCGGTCATTCCCACAATGTGCTTTCTCTCCTGCAACTTCTTCACAATTTCATATTTGTGCTCTGTGAAACAAGAAAATAAAAGAAAATGGTCATCATCTAGATTAAGGTTTGGTAGTTGTAAATACTTCCAACAAGATAAATCGATACTGACCAGGAAATACTCCAGCAAATCCATCTGCCTTCTCAATCAACTCTTCTACAGGAAGTGAAGCAATAGATGAATCCTTGTCTTGACCAAGTAAAGATGCTGATGGGTACATGTTTGTTCCCATTCCAAGCCTACGGCCAGTCTCCTTGGCAATAGCCAATTGATCCCCAGTGATCATCTTAACATTTACACCAAGGTTGAGTGCTCTACGAATGGTCTCAGCACTATCATGCCTGGGAGGATCAAAGAGGGGTAGCAATCCAACAAATGTCCATGGACCTCCAGGGCTCTCTTTTGATTTCTCTGGCACTTCCTGCAAAAAGTTAAACCACGATGAGACTGCTGTGCATTTATTCCAGACCAAAATCTGCAAACTTAAATTCAGTATTACAAACCTGTCTAGCTACAGCCAATGACCTCAACCCACGCTCAGCGTATTTATCAATCATTGCATGAACCTTTCTCCTGACATCTTCCTTACAGTTACATAGGTCCAAAATCTGATGCAAATTGTAATGTTAGTAACAAGTGTATTTATAAATCACACTTATAAAGGAAGCCAATGTAATTGTAACAGAAAACCTAGGTACCTGCTCAGGAGCTCCCTTGCTGGCACGATGCCAGTTGCCATTGTTGTCAATATATGTTAAAGCAGTTCTCTTGTCCACTGGATTGAAGGGTAAGAAATGCACCTCCCTGATACCAGCTCGTGCCTCTTTTGGATCAGCAAGCATGCCAACCATGCAAGCATCAATTGCATCCTGATTTTCAACTCTAGAGGCCCTTGCGGCAAGGAGGAGCACATATTCTTTATCTACTCCCTTTGCAAACACCTCGACCAAGGTTTTGTCGACGCTCAACTTGTTAAGAGTCAAGGTACCTGTCTTGTCACTGCACAGCACATCCATTCCAGCCATTTCTTCAATAGCAGTCATTCTTTTGGTGATGGCACCCTGCTGGGAGAGCCTATGAGATCCAATAGCCATAGTGACTGACAACACAGTAGGCATAGCAATGGGAATACCACCAATAAGGAGCACCAAGAGATTGTCAATTCCATCCCTGTACTTCCTGTGCTGGATTGGATACATGACAATAATCTCAACCAGCATACCAATAGCAATTGAACAGATACAGAAGTTTCCTATGGCTGTCAGCACTTGCTGGAAATGGCCAACATTGTTGGTGCTGTCAACAAGGTGTGCTGCCTTGCCGAAGAAAGTGTGAACTCCAGTGGCAATGACTACAGCTTCAAGTTCACCTTGTTTGCAGGTTGATCCAGAGAAAACTTCATCTCCAGGATTCTTTGTCACAGGAAGAGATTCTCCTGTAAGGGCAGATTGATCAATCTTTAAAGGATCACCTTCAAGAAGACGAGCATCAGCAGGAACGATGTCTCCCAATTTGACACTTATAATATCCCCAGGTACCAGAATAGCAGCTTCCTGTTCACTCCAGCGCCCATCTCTAAGCACCTTGGTTTTGGGAGCAAGTCCAGCCATAAGAGCTGCAGCAGCATTTCCAGCATTGTTTTCTTCAATAAAACTGATAGTTGAATTGATCACCAGCAAGCAAACAATACCAACAAAGTCTTGCCAATCTGGGGGCTTTCCATCTCCATTAGCCAGTGCAATGGCCATGATAGCCGCAGCCTCCATAACCCATGACAGAGGATTCCACATAAACCCCAGGAACTTTAGTATTTTGCTTTCCTTTTTCTCTTCCAACTTGTTCGGTCCAAAGATTTGAAGCCTGTTGGCTCCTTCGTCCGAACTCAGGCCCTCCCGCGTACATTTCAGTTGTTCAAACACTTCTTCAATGGGGATTTTCTCCTGCAATTTCAACAGCGGAATAGCTAAATTAGCCTACTCATTTATCTTCGAATTGTTTTTACACCACAATTACTAAAAACCTAGTCCAGATTTTCAGTTCAATCCATAAAATGAAAAAGGCCAATAGGACTTGGAAGTGATCAAGTCCTAAACTAGGTCCATTTCATCTTAAATTATAAGGTTTAGCATTATTATTGTAATTTCTTGTCCTTTGATTTCTATTGCTATCTGCTTTGGTTATGCTTCTTCTATTATTTCCTTTGCCTATATCTTCTGTTTCAAACTGTTTTGTTATGAGTTACTTTGAGCCGAATTCTTTTAAAAACAGGTTATCTATCTCCACCACATAGAAATAAGATTTGTATAGCAGGTATATTGTTGTTTCATGTCACAAAAAGAAAAGTAGAAGGTTCTATCTTTATAATATAAAACAAAAAGTGACAGGTCTAAAAATTATCATTAGTTAAGTAGGTATTGATAATAATTATTGTGTAGATTCAATGGTTCATAGTTATTTTATTTTAATTATTAAAAGTATCCTTTTCCATACCTGTAATTCACATGAATAAACAAAAAAAGTCCTATGTATGTGTGAATCATTTAAGTTGACTTTCCACTTTATGGGTCCCACCATAAATAAGTGGACCCCAAAAAGTGGAGTTTCCAACCCTCAGACAAATGGCCTTCAATTGACAACCATGCATAAAAACGGAGGAGATAACGGTCAACGCGCCAATTCGCATGGTGCATCTTCGCGTGCTTTTCACGCGCTCCCACCGTTGTCTCCGCCTACTCTAAAGGAGGGCATCTTTGAAATTTTGACCAAATTGGGGGTTAATTTAATTGGAATAGAAAGTAATTGCGGAATCCAATAAAAACTGTCAGCAGTCAATAGTCAGAGCCATTATTTAAGGGAAAAGGTAGGCAGAAAAAAATGGAAAAATAAGTCAGAGCCGTTAATAAGGTTGAAATTCTCAATCCACACCAAGTGCAGGGTACCACGGAAAAAAGTACAAATAAAAATTCCCTCCAATATTAATCACACACAAACTTTCACTAAAAGACATGATTTAACCTGTATAATAGGTTTACAAAAATAATCTACCATCCGTCGTGGCATCTTTTAAATTTTAAATTTTAAATAAATCTATTTTTGATCCTAAATTTTTCATATAGCTTCTATAAGCTGTTTCACTGTCGAAAAACGAGTAATAGAGTACCAAGTAGTAGTATTTTTTTTTTCTTTTTATCAGTTTTTATTGACAAAAAACAATATTCCCTTTTCATACATAATATTTTTCAATTATAATTAAGAGTGCAAAAAAAAAAGTCTTTTTATGCTTTCAATTGAATTGGTCTTATATAAAATAAAATAAAAAAAACATCAGAGTCAAGAATTGAGGATTTTCAAAAGCTAATGATTTTCAGTTGTTGAGAAATGGGTATTAAAATTGATTTTCTCCCAGTATACTTGTAAAAGTGTTCCACTAACAAAGTATGATAATGACTGCTTGGCATACTGTGAGGAAAAAGGAAGTTGTAGAATCAGATGCTCCAATTTATTACACTTTTTTGGGACATAAAAAAAAAAGGAATCTGATTTCTTTTCTTGTTGAGGGATATAAGGGTAATTCTAATATTTATTACTTCTCGCTTACTGTTTTTCTGTCTTTATTATCGTGCTATGACAGATAATCCTAACCAACAAACACGTGAAAGTAAATTGAAAGTATTAAGAGTTTTTCTTTTTGTGAACATAATTAATAACACAAGAAAAAAGGCAAATTAACAAATCTTCTCTCATACCCTTGAAAATATTTTTTGTCTGAGCATGTGAATATGTATGTATTAAGCCAAAAATAAATACTTTATACTCCATATCCAAAATTCAATCGTCCATATATATTCTAATTCAGAAGGACATAAATTTGATCTGATAATTAGAAAACCATAAAAGATAGCATTTATGCCTTAAAATAAATCATAATATTCTATAATTAGCATTATATGATTTGGACACTATCATTATATATTTATTTTTTTAGAAAAAAAATAGTGATACATACAACATGCAAACAAAACATATGTTACATATACACTCATATAATGATGTAATACACAGATCCATAAACACAGGTAGCAGTTAGGAGGGCAAGAGGTAAAATTACACTATATACAAAATTAAAATTGGAACTTTTTTTTCTATAAAAATTAAATATTGAATTTCCTTGTCTTCTTATTGTACAGTTTATATTACTAATTTTGAATAGTCTTAATTTTGCTTGGTAACTGACAGACATGTGAAATTGTGTCTACACATATGACAAATTATATTCTGTAGATACATATAGAATACACACACAAATGGCATACACTTAAAATAAAGTGTGTATATATATTCAAACCAAATTTATGAAAAACAACAAAGTGAAAAAAGTTTAGCAAACTAATAGAATAATGGTTTTTAAAAAAATAAAAAAGTAAAACAAGTATGCTATACTGGAAAGCAAAGCATCTCGTTTCTCATCCTATTCAATTTGGAAAAGAAATCAAACAAAACCATGACTCTAATTACACAACTAAATTAGAAAAAAAAAATCAAAATTGGAGATTTCCTCAAATTTCGAATTGAGATCTCTAGCAATTAACCAAATTGAATCAAATAAAAAACGAAAAGATGAAGAAAGAAGAGAGTCTCACCAGATCAACAGTCTCATTTTTTATCTCTTCGAGGCTTATAGCTTTCGCCATCTCGGAAAAATCAAGCCAAAAAACAGCAGCAACGCAACGACAATAAAATTAGGCAGAATAACGATTGATTTCAGTGAGTATGAATGATTAGATTCATCGATCGAGATTTGGAGTTAGGAATGAACAGAGGTTTTGTTACCCTCTGTGCGATTCTATTTGTAAGGGAAGAAATTTTGAGGTATAAGATTTTGGGGGATTGGCCTCCTTTTATACTACACAACTGTAAACACCCCCCTCAGCTATTCCTATTCTTACTTCTATTTGCCTTAGCTTTCTCTGACTTTTAATTTTAATTTTTATTATTCTATTCTATATCTGTATAATAGAGAGACGGAAAAATAAAAGGAAAAAAGAGTTATCGTTTAATTAAATGAGTATTTCCTCTTCTTTTCTTTTTTTTTAGTAAAGTATTGTGAATTATCCCAGTTGGAATTAAATTAGGGTTTTATTTAAAATTATTGGGCTCACTCTGTCTCATTATTTCATAACAATACCAATATGGGTCTCACTTTTAAGTTTAACCACAAATACTTATTAATTTTCAAACTTTAGCCAAATAGAAAAAAAAACATTTATCAGTATACTCTCGATGTGTACTAACTATTTATACAAGCATATTTTTCCCTTTTTAATGATTGGAACAAGCAATGTAATTAGAATGAAATCCTTTTATCTATCTCAATAGCTCAACAATTTGGAAATTCAGCCACTTTAACCACAAATACTTATTAATTTCAAACTTTAGCCAAATAATTGTATTCACAATTATGGGAAAAGAAAAACATTTATTCGGAATACTCTCAATGTATACTACTATTTATACAAGCATTAGTTTCCCCCTTTTTAATGATTGGAACAAACAACGTAATTAGAATGAAATGCTTTTATCTATTTCAATAGTTCTAACAGTTTGGAAATTCAGCCACTTTATTCACTGTTAAGCACAATTTCAAACTTAAAATTATTTTAAAACTACTTTTTTTTTTCCCTTAACAAATGGTTACAAGTGTAAAATTACATTGTGTGATTTATTTATTTCTTTGTTGTTACCCTATGATTAGCATTTGATAGTTCTCTTGTGTGACTGGCTTCAAACGTTGTCCAATTTGGGTGGTGGGCCACATAATAAAGTAGTTTACTAAAATGCCCCTCCGGATTCTTTACTCAACCTGTCATATTCCGTTTGCGTTATTTATGGCTGACTAACTGTTACCTCTGTCCAAGAATTGCATCATTTTGGGGCACTTATTCAGCCTTTGATCTTGCTTTAATATTATTTTCCTTTTTTTTTAATTAATTAGCAATTACTACATTAGCATTACTTTTACGACCCAAACAAGTAACTACGATAATATTCTAAAAAAATTTAGAAAAATTAATAACGATTATTCTTTGGATGCGTACTAGGTAAACTCATTCATATTTAATAGCTCACAAATTTCATAAAAAGATATAATCCATACTATGCAAGTTCAATATGACGAATTCGATTAAGAAAATATTGACGGATGAATGGATCATTAGCCTCTTTTATCGGATATTATTTTCTATATCAGCTCATCCACTTTTACGGATAAAATATAATAATAAAAAATAATTAGTTAAAGTTGAATCCAAAATTACATATTATTAGGTTTTCGTGTCTTTCGGCAAAAAAACATATAAGAAGGGGCAAGGGGGTGCACTCACTCGTATCAATTATAATCAATTAGTGAATTTGTGTATTTACTCACCAATTTTAATTTATCTTTTATGTATTCTTCAATTGCAACACTGTCGTTGTTTTAATTATATATTTTTTCATGATTGATAACAAATGGCAAATGAATATTAATAACAAACAAATGACCCTCCTTGGTTTTGACTCTCCCATCTCATATATCAAAAGAATCATATGTCATTATGCGGTAAATGCGCAAAATTTTAATCCTTTCGAACTTATTTATTTTCTTAAGATATCTAATAAGAAATTAAAATTTTATTTAATAAGAAAACTCAAAAATAAGATAAAAAATATTCGTATTTGATCATATATTCATATTCTCAGTACCTTCTTGATATTTTTAAACCTTCTTTTTTTTTTCTCTTTTTGTTAGATTTCTTGATTATCTACCATCTTTTTGTGTTATTTTTTTCCGTATCATTTTCCATTTTAAAAAAAAAATCTTATGTAATTCTATCCTTCTTTACATGTATAGTGTTTGTCTAATGTTGACTTTAAGCCATAAAGTTCTTAAAGTCAGTCAAAAATGAAAAGTTAGGATTCCTAACTTTTTTTTTCCAAAGTGCTTAAAGTCATTTTCTTTGACCATGAAAATTACTTTTATATCCCTTATATTATAACTAAATTCCCAAACTACCTTTTTTTATTCTTTTAACCCTAAAATTCACATCATAAGCACTTTTATCCAAACACTCAACTGCTTATTTATAAAAATAACTTTCAACACTTCAAAGTTCTAAAAGCACTTCATACGTAAAAGTTACATTTTTTAAGCCCATCCAAACGGGCTCTTAGTCATTTGTTCATTTGTTTTCTTTTGTGTATTCCATCCCATCAAAAAAATCAGTAGTTATCATTATCCCTCCTTGAATTAATTAAGTTAGTTTGTCTTTCTCCTTTTGGTAATTTTAGGAAAAACAATAAAAAAATGAATTATTTTTAATTAATCTTTTCTAAATATTTATCATGATTTATGTGCTATATTAAAAATTAAAAAAATAAGTTCATAAATATTTTTATTTATAATTGATTATTTTCCTTATCTCTCATAAGGGTTGTACAGGGCAAACCGATAAACCGCACCAAACCGACAAATCGAACCAAACAGGGAAAAAAATCCGACTAGTGGTTTGGTTTGACTTGGTTTGGTGTTTGGAAAAAAAACCCGACCATTATAGGGTTGGTTTGATTTTAATTAAAAAAAGTCAAATCGAACCCAAACCGACCCGGTTATAAATATACTATTTTTAAATTATGTTATACATAAAAATATTTATTAAAATATAATTTATAAATATTTTTTAAAAAATTTTCATAATTTTTGTTTTCTTTCTTACATTTATATTTGGACTTGAGAAGC
Organism: Solanum dulcamara; assembly: GCF_947179165.1. Lineage (NCBI taxonomy): Eukaryota > Viridiplantae > Streptophyta > Magnoliopsida > Solanales > Solanaceae > Solanum > Solanum dulcamara. The sequence goes on from NC_077242.1 coordinate 57,233,734, forward strand.
CTATCTAAATAATATACAAAAACAAAACTCATCTTATAAATTTATATTATAAAGTTAAAACTTCAAACAGTGTTCTGCGTCCATCTTATATATTGATATTTTGTACTAGAACTCTTTTTAAGAAGCACTGCTCTATGCTTTTTATTAGATATTATGAAAAACTCAAAAAATCCGGAAAAACCCGAAAAAAACCGAGAAAAATTAATATCGAAAAACTCAATTTTTATTGATTTGGTTTGGTTTATAGATTTAATAACCCAACACAAATGGCTTGATTTGGTTTGTAAAAAATCCGAACCAACCCGATTCATGTACACCCCTACTCATAAGTATCAACAAATGTATTTCAATGTTTCTAAGAGGTTAATCATTGATAAGAACTTTTGTCAATGATCTTGCTCTTATAATTTTGTACGGCATTTTCCGATCTACCTTATTTTTATATATGTTGTTTAATTTCTATCATTCTTTTAAAAAAAATATATATACATATATAACATTATAAAATTAGAGAGCTCGAAACATCAAAATTTTAACATCCTCCTTGTTCATCCTATAAAAAAAAATTGTAAAACATTTGTGGAATTCAAGTAGCGGTAATCTATATAAATAATTTTAGATTTACATTGCTCTTTCAATCAAATATCATATTCGTGTAAAATAATGTATTCGACGTCTCGATATATCCGATCGATATATTGCGTAAAGTGATGTATCCGAACGATACATCTGGTAAAGTGATGTATCCGACATCCCGATACATCACATAAAGGGATGTATCCGACATCCCGATACATCACATAAAGGGATGTATCCGACCGATACATCGCGTAAAGTGATGTATCCGAGAATAGAAGAGAGTAGAGATTTTTGTAATTTTTTTAAATAGTAGAAAATTTTAGAGAATATGATAAAATAAGTTATATATTAAAGTAATTTTTTCAAATTTAAACTAATCGGATCAATAAATTCTGATAGCAAATAATTAAATAAAAAATATCGTAAAGGATGTGTTTGGTATGAAAAAATAGGGACAACTACACAAAATAGACTTAGTTGTGAAACTATTTATCCAAATTTGACCCAACCCAAATTATTTATCTTTAATAAACCCATGAACCAAACTATTTACCCTCTTAGCCCACTTTCTCCTTTCTTATTTTGCACATGATGTCATCATGACATCATCAGCACTGTTATGAATTAATCCTCTGTAATACTCCATCGATATATTGATACCATATCGGCATCATATAAGACTAAGCTTAATTCTCTGTCATACTCCGTTGATATATTGATATCCTATCAGTATCATATATATATATATATATATATATATATAATTGGGATTTTTTTAAAAGAAATAAAAATGAAACAATTAAGTGAAAATTATTTAAGTCACAATCTTATTTATTAAACTCTAAATTAGTAGAAAATATATATTTTTGTGATACTCCTTCGGTATATTGATACTATATTGGTATCATATAAAACGAAGTTTAATCCTCTAAGATACTCCGTCGGTATATTGATATCCTACCGGTATCATATAGGATGAGAGATGACATCAGCGAGCAAATTTTAAGATAAATCTATGCCATTTTAAAATAAAAAGAACATATGAAAATAATATGACATTTAAAGATAAATATTTTTCATTTTTAAAGGCAGAAGTGTTCTTTTCCCCAAAAAATATATATTTCTAAAACATAAGTGATTGGCTTTAAAAAAATTCCACCTAAGTAAAATATCTATCAAAAATATCGCCTAGATTGGTTGACTGAATTTGTAAAGAAATGTCAATAGTTGAGTGACTTTATAGGTAAAATATTGATAGTTGAATTACTTTTCTATTACAAAATAAAAGTGAATGACTTTTAGGATAAAAACTATAAATCCAGAGATAATTAACTCGAACAATTCAATATGAAAATTGGCAGTAAAGAACAATTTTGACAATGTACAATTGTACGGTTAGCTTACAATTTATCTTTCCCATTGTTTCCACTCATTAACAATACAATTAAGTATTTTGATTTTTTTTGTTTTTTTTTTGAAAAAAGACAATGTATATCACAAACAAATAGAGTACATATATGAATATACAAGAAATTGATGATATACATTGGGAAGATATTAGCATATATACATGTGGAATACACAAAGAGGTATGCCTAAATATAAATACATCTTGTTTATCTTTTCAAGATCCACCAAGGAAGAGGAAGGAGAATACGAGGATGAGGAGGAGAATGAAAAAAGAGCTTTAAATTTGTTCTTCACTTCAATCTATAAATCAGCAGAAAAATCATCTCCGATGAAAAATTATACTATTTATATATAATTAAAATAATTTTTTTATAACAGGTCTCGACCCCCCTTCAACTAGTTCATGTATATATTTCTTTAGATTATGAACCCCCTTAATAAAAATTCTGGCTCCGCTACTGATTCTATTCCATATCTTGAAGCTTTAGATAACTTGATATTGTATTTTATTTTAACTTTGTGGGATGGTCCAAGTTGAGACCCTAAGGGTTCATGAAGGTTTTTAAACGCAATCAATTATTTTAGAAGGTTTAAAAGCTAAAATGAAAAACGTAATAAATCTTTTTGAGTATTAGTGAGTCATTAGGTTATTTGACGCTTTACATAGGTTTGTAATGTATTTTTGAACTTGTTGGCATTCTCAAATTTGGATCTGAGGGGCTCTGGATTGATTCGACACCTTTCGAACCCATTTTACAGAAGCAAATTTTATGATATTTGGTGTCTTCTTTGCAATTGAGAAGGTACTAATCACGATCACGAAGTATAGAAGGGCGAAGGACGGCAATTACAAGGTAGACACGCGATTGCGAAGGGTTCAAACTTTTCTCAATTTTCTAACATAATCGCAGGGAGATTGTCCGCGATTGCAAAGAGTTACCTCATGGAATCATGTAAATTCGATGGTGGAATTCGTAATCGCGTAAGAGGCACGTAGATATTTATCTATGTCTAATATTAATTGAAATTTTGAATATATATGTTTTATTTAATTAAAATAAAAGTTTAATTAAATTTTTTTATAAAAGATATTTAAAATATTATTTATCTATAAAATAAGCTTAATATTAAAATACAATAGATAATCTTTAAGGAATTTATTATAAATATATTCAACAATTATCTTTTTTATATTTTAATTCTTTTTTTAGTTCTCTTTCATCCTCAATTACGTAAATAACTTTTTGAATTTTAGTTGTAATTATTAAAAGTATTGATATGAACAAATTATTGTAATCAAATTTTCATATTCCTTTATTATTCCAACATTATAAATGCTTGAAATTATTTTTCACTTCATACATAAAATTAATTTGTTCTATAGTTAAGCCCATACTATAAATTAAAATAATTCTAATATTTTAAAAGTAAAAAAGACACAAACGTTGATAATTCAGAGGGTAAAATAGGTATTTAAAATGTTCAATTGCTCAAAATTGGTGGAAGTGTTAGTTTTTAAAAGTAAACTTGGAGGGGCAAATGATTTTACCCATTAAAAACAAATAGATTATAAAAAAAAAACATAAATTATATGAGCAGTTAATTTTTTTAGGGTTTCGGCTTAGTTAGTCCGGAGCCAATGAAGCCTTAATAATTGGTTAATGTAAAAATGTTGGAATTAAGAGGGTCAAGGTTAATGGTATAGTCTTGAACATATATTCCTATTGGTTAACAAGAAAATTAAGAAATGAATTAGAGAGGTGTTGAAACATGGGATAGAATCTTTTTTCACATTTATCTAGCTGAAAATTATTGGAGACAAGTTTCCCACTCTCTATGGCGCCAATTATTCTCCACATTCAATGATTATTTACGTAAATAAATAATTATTTTACACCTACACTAGCTATTATGTAGCTTCTGCGATATAGAAAGGTATGAACATCAAATCACTTGCTACGGTTACTCTGAAATACAATTCTTCAAATAAAAAATGAAATCCTCTTTCATCCATTTTAATTTTTATGTTGCCATATTTAATTAAAAACAAAGTTTACTAAATAAAAGATTTTTTTTGACACATAATTTATATAAAGTATGAATTATTATTATTTTTTAGGAGAGGCAAAATACAATTGTGCCACATAAAATAAAATAAAAAGAGAGATTAATATTCATGTAATATATAATAGGAAAAATAACACGAATTAGCAATTATGTACTAGTTAATTAATATACATAGCTATAGTTTAAGTTAATTTTCACTCGCAGTAAATCTTTTTCAGTAATTAATAGATATAGCTATAATTATCCATAATTTATATAATTAAGCTCTCAATGGTATAAATTCAGAATTTTTAAATTGAATAGATCCATATTTTATATATGCTTACCCTACCATGTATATAATTATAATATTGATACATTTGATTTGTATAAGTTCTGAAAAAAATCCTAAAATGTATAAATATAGAATTTGTATGTACTTACTCTGGTTGTATATTGCTAGCAAATTATACAAATGAATTTGTATATTCACAGTAAATTACACAAGTGGTATGCAAATTATACAAACAACTGTTATAATTATAGTTACTGAATGTATTACCTAAACTGTAGCTATTTCGACTTATTAAGATTTTTTATAGTAGTTATTTGTGAAATTTTCACAATATAATATGTAAATTGTTAGAATGAAATTTAATAGGGAAAGGGCATAAGTTCCTCCAAAGTTGTACCGAAAAATCAGTTACACACTTAAACTATCATTCGACCTATTACACACCTAAACTATCTAAAAGTAAATTTATTATCCCCGTACAACTGACGTGGCAAAAAAAAGAGCAGTGCGTCAGAAATTTTATAAAGTACAAAAAAAATTAAAAAAAACAAAATCACCCCACCCCCACATCATTTCTTCTTCACACCACCTACCCTCCTCTTCTTCACACTCACCTCCACTTACTCCCATTTTGAATCTTGATTTTTTTCTTTCAAAATCCATTAAAGTGAAAAAATTAAAAAAATAAAATCACCTCACCCCCACGTTCTTTCTTCTTTACATCCACCTACCATCTTCTTCTTTACACCCACCTCTATTTACTCTCATTTTGAATATTGATTTTTTTTCTTTCAAAATCCATTTAAGTAAAGAAATTTAAAAAATAAAATAACCACCCCCACGTCCTTTCTTCTTCACATCCACCTACCCTCTTCTTCTTTACACTCACCTCTATTTACTCTCCATTTTGAATCTTGATTTTTTTTCTTTTAAAACTCGTTAAGAAGAAGAAGAATTCTTCTCCCCATTTTGATGGAGAAGACGATTGGGGTGGGGGTCAAATGAATGGTTAGTAATTAATTAAGAGTTAATTAGTATAAAATATAGTTAATAAAAGAAAAGTTAATTAATAAAGAAAAAAAAGAATATAAAAAATCGGATAGGTAGTTAATAATTAATTAGGAGTTGATTAGTATACAATATAGTTAATAAAAGAAAAGTTAATTAATAAAGAAAAGAAAAGAAATATAAAAAATCGGATGGGTGGTTAATAATTAATTAGAGCTAATTAGTATAAAATATAGTTAATAAAAGAAAAGTTAATTAATAAAGAAAAGAGAAGAAAAAATATAAAAAATCGGATGGATAGTTAATAATTAATTAGGAGTTAATTAGTATAAAATATAGTCAATAAAAGAAAAGTTAATTAATAAAGAAAAGAGAAGAAAAAAATATAAAAAATTATAATTTCTGACGTGGCACTGTCATGGCGCCACGTGACAGCGAGTGTAATACACCACATTCTATGAGAGTGGTGTTATGTATTCAGAAGGTAATAAATTTATTTTTAAATAATTTAAGCGTGTAATAAATCACTATAATAATTTAAATGTATAATTTATTTTTCAGTATAATTTGAGGAGGTAATTTATGTTTTTTCCCAATTTAATAAGAATGTATGGCCCTCTTGGGTGATATGAATTGTCTAGTTTAGTGAAACGATAACACATGGGGCATACTCCTCCACTAGGGCACTGCTACACCAGTATAGATCACCATAACATAGGAAATGACCAATCTACCCCAACCAAAGGTTGAATTAAAATGTTCATGTGATAATATACTAATTACCACCTACCCACACTTTCATGGGGTCCATTATTTTATACTAGTTAATAACTAGATTAGTCATCTCAACATATGGGATGTTCCAAACCTCAAAAAAAATATTAGACTTTAATCAAGTGGGTGCCTCCCCTCCAAAAAATAATTTGAGATACTTTTTAAAATTTTAAAAGTATGTTGGATTTAATTATACGGTATTCAAAATTTACTGATCTAATTAATTATTATTAAATTTGCTAGTCAGTAGAATAATAATTTGTTGTAATTCAAACATTCCATTTATGTTGGCTCTTTGTCATTGTTTTATTTTTCTTTCACTTTCGGCCTACTTGTTCATGGAGGACCATTGAGTTGAAGGAAATTCCAATTGGCTCTGTCTCTTCCTTGAATCTATCATCAATTCTGACAACCATTGGATATCATTAAAAGGTACACTTAAAAGTCTGCAAGAAAATTTCCAAGACAGAGATGCTCACCTTGAATGGCTAAAACTCCTTGCTTTATTTTTGATTTTTCATCCGGCGTTTGAAGTTCGTGAAGTTTTGAATGAATTCAAATTGCACACTGTAGGATTCATTCAAGATTAACGTTTCCAACAAAAAAAAATTCATATTCAAGACTTAAACCCGAGACCTCCAATTAAGAATAAAATAATTTTACCACTACACTACAACCCAGGTTGATGCTTTATATTATTTGAATTCTACTACTACCTCTTTACTTTTCTTCATAATTTTCCTCTTCTTTCCCTAAATTTAAAGTCTTGGTCTCTTCACATTATAATGACAATAAAAATGTGAGATAATGTAGGCAATACCTATGAGAAGAAATTATCATTATATATAAATTATTTTTAATATCTACCGATTATAATTTGTTTAGGTTCAAGACATAATTATTATTATTAGTTTGGTGTAAATATAGGTTATAAATTCAGTAGAAAGAATTAAGCACGTGCAGATTCTGTATTTCTATTTTAAAAAATCATTTAAAATATAGAAATATATTTTCAAAATTTAATAAGTAAATAAATTATGATTTAGAACCCATAATCATAAAATTCGTATAAATATTATTTGATTTTACAAATAGAGTGTAGTAGGTAAGGGATGAGGATGGATTTGATGCAAAAGATTTTCATCTATCCGGAAGATACACTTTATGTATACAACAATAATCCAGTGAAATCCCACAACGTAGGGTCTGGGGAGGGTAAGTGTATGCAGACCTTACTCCTACCAAGATAGGACGACTGTTTTCGAAAGACCTTCGGCTCAATAAAAGCATAGAAAGAGGTTAGATAAGGCATATATGGGAAAACAAATAACGAGAGCGACAGATATAAAATAGAATAATCAAAGTACAGAAAGTGATAGATAATAACAGAAATCAGAGCACAAAAAATTATAGTGCGCTAATGCGCCTACTAATAAGGAGGAATAACGAGATTATGTACAAGCCTTCTACCCTAATGTGGATCCTCCGCATCCTCTTATCTAAGGTCATGTTTTCGGTAAGCTGTAACTGCGTCATGTCCTGTCTAATCACCTCTCCCCAATATTTCTTCGGCCTACCCCTACCTCTACTGAAACCATCCATAGTCAACCTCTCACACCTCCGCACTGGGACATCTGTGTCTCTCCTCTTCACATGCCCAAACCACCTCAGTCGCATTTTTCGCATCTTATCTTTCATCGAGGTCACTCTTACCTTGTCCTGAATAGCCTAATTTCTAATCATGTCGCTCCTGGTATGCCCACACATCCATCTCAATATTTTTATTTCAGAAATTTTCATCTTTTGAACATGAGAGACCTTAACTGGCCAACACTCCGCCCCATATAATATAGCCGGTCTAACCACCACTTTGTAGAACTTGCCCTTAAGTTGTGGTGGCACCTTCTTGTCACATAGCACACCGGAAGAGAGCCTTCATTTCATCTACCCTGCCCCAATACGGTGTGTGACATCATCGTTAATCTCCTCGCTGCCTTGCATGATAGAATTAAGGTACTTGAAACTACTTTTTTTTTGGATGGCCTGGTCACCAAGCCTAACTTCCGCACCAACCTCCTAAGGTGTCTCACTGAACTTACACTCTAAGTACTCTGTCTTGATCCTATTGAGCTTAAACCCTTTAGACTCCAAGGTATGTCTCCAATCCTCCAGCTTAGTGTTAACTTCACTACGAGTCTCATCGATCAGAACTATGTCATCTGCGAAAAGCATATACCATGGTACCTCACCTTGAATTTATCGCGTCAATCCATCCATCACCAAGGCAAATAAAAATGGACTAAGAGCTGATCCTTGATGCAACCTCATCCCGACTGGGAAGTGCTTTGAGTCCCCTCCTACTGTCCTTACCCTTGTTTTGGCACACTCATACATGTCCTTGATCACCCTAATGTACGTCATAGGTACACCTTTAGCCTCCAGACATCTCCATAGTATCTCTCATAGAACTTTATCGTAAGTCTTTTCTAGGTCGATGAATACCATATGCAAGTCCCTCTTCCTCTCCCTATACTGCTCCACCAATCTCCTCAAAAGATGGTTGGCTTCTGTAGTTAATCGTCCCGGCATAAATCCAAACTGGTTCTCTGAAATAGACATGCCTCTCTTGACCCTCATCTCTATCATTCTTTCCCACACTTTCATAGTATGGCTTAGAAGCTTGATACCTCTATAGTTGTTGCAGCTCTGGATATCTCTCGTGTTTTTGTATTGGGGGATCATTACGATTGACCACTATTCTTCAGAAATCATTGTCGTCTTAAAAATGACATTGAATAACCTAGTCAGCCACTCTAAACCAACCAAGTTCGCGCTCTTCCAAAATTCTTAGGAATCTCATTAGGTCCGGTCGTTCTTCCCCAGGGCAACCTACAAACAACACCGTTAACCTCCTTAACCGTAATACTCCTGCAATACCCTAAATCATGACGCCTCCTTGTATGTTCCAAATCTCCCAATACAATCTCTCTGTCCCCTTCTTCATTCAAGAGTTTATGGAAGTATGACTGCCATCTCTATTTAACGAGGGTCTCCTCTACCAATACTTTTCCATGCTCGTCCTTAATGCACTTCACTTGATCCACATCACGTGCCCTTCTTTCCCACGCCCTAGATAGCTTGAACAACTTCCTATCCCTGCCTTTCTCTTTTAGTTCAGCATAGAGGCGTTCCAAAACTGTCATTTTTGCCATTGAAACTGCCAACTTCGCCTCCTTCCTCGCTATCTTATAAAATTTCCTATTCGTCCACTTCTCCACCTCATCCTTATTTTCTATCAACTTGGCATACGCCATCTTCTTTGCTTCCACCTTCTCTTGTACTTCTCCATTCCACCACTAGTCCCCTCAATACCGACTACGACTACCTATCGAGATTCCTAACACTTTCCTTGCTACAACCCTAATACAACTAGCCGTCATATACCACATACTATTCGCATCCCCACTACTATCCAGGCCCCCATATCCTTCAATTTCTCTCCCATCTCCAGGGCCCTAGCCGTGGTCAAACTCCCCCATCTAATCCTAGGTAAGTCATCCTCGACCCTCTTCTTCCTCTTCATCTTGATCCCTAAATCTATGACCAAGAGCTTATGTCGGTTGTAAGGTTATCGATCGAAATGACCTTATAATTTTTGCATAAACCTTTATCATCCTTCCTAAGGAGTAGAAAATCTATCTGAGTCTTAGCCATCGAACTACGGAAGGTTACCAAATGGTCCTCCTTCTTTGGAAAACTCGAATTGGCTATCACCAATCCAAAAGCTTTTGCGAAATCCAAAAGTGAAACTCCTCCTTCATTTCTGTCCTCGAAGCCAAAGCCTTCATGCACATCATCATACTCTCCTGAAATACTTGGGATCGGAGTGCACAATTGTCACAACCCAACCCCGTGGGCCGTGACTGGGGTCCAACCTGGACTCCCGTTTACGTAACTGTCGACTACAGTCAAATTGGACTATGTATAATGTGATACTGCTCACAAAAACCTCAATGGGTTAAAACTTTTTCATGTTCATATAGCTTCCTAGATATAGGAACCAAACACATGAACTCAGTGGGTGATAAAATATTCATACACGTGTGGCCTCTTTCATTTGCATCATGTCATGAAAGGGGAAAGCCAGCCGAAAAGGCTGCCACAACATAATAACTTTTACAATATATCGCATAGGCATAACCAAAATAAACTCCTAAAAAAACCCACACACATATGTCTACAGACCTCTAAGAATAAGAACGACAACATATGGCGAGACAGGGCCCCCGCCGTACCCCTGCATAAACAAATATATACATCGCAGGAACAGTACTAAAAAGCTAGGCTCCGAAATAATGAAGCACTTCCAATATAGCTGAGCAAAATTCCTGAGCTGGCGGATCTCCGAAATGAACATCTATACCTGCGGGCATGAAACGCAGCCCCCCGAAGAAAGGGGGGCCAGTACGATATATGTACTGAGTATATAAGCACAACATAACTGAGATAACAAATAAACTAGGGATGCAGGAAACCAAGTATAACATTTAATAGGGTACTGTGCCTGCACCTCACAAAATAAAGTCATGTATACCATTATCACATACCATATCTGGCCTGCGCGGGGACTCGGTGTTACAAACACATCATCTATCATGCTAGGTATATATATGCCATTAATGCTGTGGGATGTACAGCCCGCTCCCTGTATATAGAAAGTAAATGCCAGGAATGATGGCCCGATCCATGTATCATATAATAATTCCGAGGAACGACGGCCTGATCCGTATATCATATAACAATGCCGAGGTACGATGGCCCGATCCATATAATGCATAATAATACCGAGGTACGATGACCCGATCCGTATAATGCATAATATTGCTGAGGTACGATAGTTTGATCCGTATAATGCATAATCTGTCGTGGAACGTACGATACGACCCTTACATAGCAAAATGTGCCGAGGTACGATCGGCCCGATCCATATATATCATAAAGCATATACGTGTACGTAAAACTCTGTAAAATATCAAACATCCCACATATATCATCCTAAAGCATGTTTAAGATCCCCTAGATATACGAGCTTACACATCCCAATACTATTTAACCTATATGAGGCTTAAGGGTCATAGTTCAACTACTTCAAGGTCCTTATCATTCAAAAGTGGGTACAAGTCATGAGTTACATCCATAATCTATAAATGGGGCTATATCCAAATCCATTTCCTATAGAACCTTTAGTCTAGTCTTTCTCGAAGCAGGAAAAGACAACCTTTACATGCACCACTTCCTATCACATGGAAGACTTGAAAAGTAATGACTTAACTTATTACAAGAGTTCTAATCAGTAGGAAGTGAACAAGAGTCTTTACTCACCCTCAGAGTTTTAAGAGTGGAATAACTTCAAACTTCATATACGCAATACTTACATCTAAGTCATTCCAAAAGAGAGGAAGAATAACTTTACATACACTACTTCTCAACATATAGAAGACTTGAGGAATAAAAGCTTAACTACTTTAAGAGTCTTAACATTCAACAGTGAACACGAATTAGGAATCATGAATCACATTCAGATCTCATGAATAGAGTTACACCAAGCTTCATACACATATCACTTGTCATATAGATATAACACATGCCCAAAAGAAAGAACAAATAGGCTTTATATATTTATACCAAAACATGCCAAAAGAAGGAATAACTTTACATACCTCGTATGGACTTCTCTTAATCATGTCCACGTCGTCGTCCTTCAAACCTATTTAACATGGAAGTAATATGAGTATCAACCCTTCTTAACTTTCCAGCATCTTAGGTTACACCTTAGTATTACTGGAGTATATTTCCTTAGTCGTTTCCTCGACTAGTTCTGTTATTCGCTAAGGCGTCGACGAAAATTAGGCAGCACCTCCCCTATAATGTGCCCTATCCAAATTTCTGATTAGGTCCCTAAGACCTACAGCCAACCAACAACAACAACCTGCAGCATATTTTTAAGCAATTCACACCAACAATATACAACATAAACTCCAAACAACTTATTCAAAAATACGATATCATAATAGGGCGTCTTAGCCTTTATTTTATAACGCCCTTAATTATATGCAACGAGGGGTCATGTGGCTTCATCCATCAGAACACTAACCCACATTAGAACATATTTAGGCCCTGCAACAACACATCACACCCCTTCAGCAGCACCCCACACGTACAACACCCCATTTCGACTACAAATTTAACTACGACGACTTCAATTTCGATTGTTTCTATCGTTGAGCATTTACACGACTTTTTTTATACTTATAGCAGTATAAAAGGTGTAAAGAACACTACATAACAACCCCATAAACTTAAAATTAGAAGGTAAAACCTTACCTTTCCCAAAATTGGCCAAAACACGCCAAAACCCGCCTCGGAAAATCTCTTGATGTGCTGAAATGGAGTGGACTGTTTGCTGTCCATTTGGTGCTGCTCCGAACCTTAACTTTACATTATTAACACCCTCATAACATTTAAAAACCCTTAAAAAAATGTGGGAGAAGAGAATCAAGCCATATCTTATCAAACGGCCTTCCAAGCACGCTGAAAATTAACTTCGGAACCTCCTTGACGCGGCTGAAATGCTGTGGCTGCTTGTTACTCGTTTTTGCTTCCCTAAATAGGTAAGCTACGTTGTTAACCACCTCCACCTAATATAATAATACCTTATCTAATTAATTTACGGAGCGAAATTGGGACGTACCTATTTTTCTCCTCCAAGCCGTCATGTTTTTCTCTCTTCTTCTAGGGTTTGTTCTTGAGTTTTTGCTGCAGCTTAATGGATCATAACTGAAGTATAAGACACCTATAGGTGTATATATGTGGTCCTAGGAGGTTACACGTGTCATCCCCATATGGTGACATGTGTCCAGCCCCTATTGGGCCACGGGTCCATGTCTTACCCCTAGGCTGCCACATGTCCTTGTGGGCCCCACCTCCCAAGTAGGTGGGTCACCTACTTGACCCTAAGTAGGTGGTTCACCTATTTGCTTGAGGTGCTGCCACGTGTTGCCCCTCCATTGGCTTCCACGTGTCGTCTTTTCCCCTTCCTCAAGGACACGTAATCTCGTCTTATTTTAAGAGCCTATGTAATCCATGCTACGTAAGCTTGGTATGTCCTTAAGCAACTCAAGTTTGTAAGACGTCTAAGTTGGTAGCTTATGTAGGTAAATCGAGTCCTACGACTCATTTCTCAGCCTCCAACTCCTTTCGAATTTTTATAACCCTATTTCCAATCTTCCTTATTATGAAGCATTTCGTTATCCTTTCCTTGGAGTTATTTGATAGCATTATTAACTATCCGACTCACATAATGACTTTTAAGAAACTTAAGAGTCTTCCCAGAAACTTGAGAAGCTTAAGAAGCATTCTAAGGTACCAAAGTACGGGGTGTAACATCCTTCCCCCCTTTAGAACATTCGTCCCCGAATGTTAACTAGCCTCATAAGGTCTTACGAGTGCTTCAGGATTCTCCTGTATTGGCTGCCGTTCATAGGCCTTGTATTAACTCATATGGTCTATTTAAGAAGGTAGATTACCTGTAGGCATAGGGAACAGGTGATATTTCTTTTCCATTTCTTCTTTCCGGTTCCTTTACCACACATCATATTGCACCCTTTACACGAACATGTGTAGGAGCTTAAAGTAGCCCGAAAGATGCTTTAGCATCACCATACTAGTCTATACGTAAACCTGTGTCGTTTCTTACTTCCTTCCTTTACTTACCCTTGAGTTTCCTCATATTCCAGTATAAGAGAGATCTCTCATCCTTTCCTTGTTTTGCTGCTTATACACCATAATATTAGTAGTTAGTAACTTTGTTACCAACGTCTTACCTTCAGTCAAGTATAGCCTGGCTATTCCTTAAAGTATGTTTAAGTTCTCATCGTAATTCTCTTGTTGTATTCATCCACTTTATATGCACATATTCTTTGATGTCATACTATTCAAGTCCTTACTATTAATTCTCCGTACTGTCTCCGGTATCATGGCTTCTATCCGTTTATTGCTGACCTTTAGATCTTATTAACTTGTGCTAGTATAGGATCTCACTTGAAGCCACTTCCCCCCTTTAGGGTGTACCCATGTCACTATCTATTGTGTTCTACCTTACGCCCTTATTTCCAATTTTCCAATACGTATGATTCTTTTCTAATACATTCGGTATACTGCACCATACCTATGCATTCCTTTATATCTTCCATACCTTTGGTTGCCCAGGTATGACAACGTAACACAATCATGAGGTGCCAATCCAGTCTAATTATGGGTACTCAAATGACGTAGCAATTTATTCGAAGCCACTTTCTCACAAGGCTTTACTTATTTTCATATCTATCCTTATTATATTCACATCATATCCTGTTCGCATTCTACCCATAGTATAACACTTCTTAACCTTTTTCATGATTCTTACTGTGGGTTACTTACCCTTCTTGGTTAGTCTTATCCTTAATATATCATTCTATCCAGAACTACCAATCTTTCCTAAATCATTTTCCTTTTATTTCAAGGAAAATTTGGGCAGAGTTTCCTCTGTATTCCTTACTATCTCAACACCTGCACGTACAAAATACCAGCAATGCCTCACAGGGGCAATACGCATAAAGATACATATATACGTATCATATCACATCATATCGCAGCCTTATAGGGCGCCCAATATCAACAATAGTATAAACTGATGGACTTATCTCGTATGTCCAACTCGAACTACACCTGTTTAGACTTTCCGTCTACTTTTCCTTTCAATTTTCAACTTTACATGTCAACCGTAATTCAATACCTTACCTGGCACCTATCATTCGTGCCTTGCTTACCTGCGTGTTGTGTAACTTCCAATATCGTCAATAACCTCCTTATATTGATGTTGTCCTTCTGCTGAAATCCCAAGTTAGTATGAGGAATTTCATTCTCTATGACTCGGCTCTATCACACGATCGTAGATATGAAAGAAAGGTAACATCCTAAATGTCCTGTAGCCTCTTGTCTATAGATGTGGTACACAACACACCAATAAACAAGACTCTACTAGACACGGTTTGTAGATACTCCAAGAACGAACTGCTCTGATACCAGTTCTATCACGACCCAACCCCGTGGGCCGCGACTGGGGTCCAACCTGGACTCCCGTTTACGTAACTGTCGACTACAGTCAAATTGAACTATGTATAACGTGATACTGCTCACAAAAACCTCAATGGGTTAAAACTTTTTCATGTTCATATAGCTTCCTAGATATAGGAACCAAACACATGAACTCAGTGGGTGATAAAATATTCATACACGTGTGGCCTCTTTTATTTGCATCATGTCATAAAAGGGGAAAGCCAGCCGAAAAGGCTGCCACAACATAATAACTTTTACAATATATCGCATAGGCATAACCAAAATAAACTCCTAAAAAAACCCACACACATATGTCTACAGACCTCTAAGAATAAGAACGACAACATATGGCGAGACAGGGCCCCCGCCGTACCCCTGCATAAACAAATATATACATCGCAGGAACAGTACTCAAAAGCTAGGCTCCGAAATAGTGAAGCACTTCCAACATAGCTGAGCAGAAATCTTGAGCTAGCGGATCTCCAAAATAAACATCTGTACCTGCGGGTATGAAACGCAGCCCCCCGAAGAAAGGGGGGTCAGTACGATATATGTACTGAGTATATAAGCACAACATAACTGAGATAACAAATGAACTAGGGATGCAGAAAACCAAGTATAATATTTAATAGGGTACTGTGCCTGCACCTCACAAAATAAAGTCATATATACCATTATCACATACCGTATCTGGCCTGCGCGGGAACTCGGTGTTACAAACACATCATCTATCATGCTAGGTATATATATGCCATTAATGCTGTGGGATGTACAACCCGCTCCCTGTATATAGAAAGTACATGCCGAGGAACGATGGCCCGATCCATGTATCATATAATAATGTCGAGGAACGACGGCCCGATCCGTATATCGTATAACAATGCCGAGGTACGACGGCCCGATCCATATAATGCATAATAATACCGAGGTACGATGACCCGATCCGTATAATGCATAATATTGCCGAGGTATGATAGCCCGATCCGTATAATGCATAATCTGTCGTGGAACGTACGACCCGATCCTTAAATAGCAAAATGTGCCGAGGTACGTTCGGCCCGATCCATATATATCATAATGCATATACGTGTACGTAAAACTTTGTAAAATATCAAACATCCCACATATATCATCCTAAAGCATGTTTAAGATCCCCTAGATATACGAGCTTACACATCCCAACACTATTCAACCTATAGGAGGCTTAAGGGTCGTAGTTCAACTACTTCAAGGTCCTTATCATTCAAAAGTGGGTACAAGTCATGAGTTACATCCATAATCTATAAATGGGGCTATATCCAAATTCATGTCCTATAGAACCTTTAGTCTAGTCTTTCTCGAAGCAGGAAAAGACAAGCTTTACATGCACCACTTCCTATCACATGGAAGACTTGAAAAGTAATGACTTAACTTATTACAAGAGTTCTAATCAGTAGGAAGTGAACAAGAGTCTTTACTCACCCTCAGAGTTTTAAGAGTGGAATAACTTCAAACTTCATATACGCAATACTTACATCTAAGTCATTCCAAAAGAGAGGAAGAATAACTTTACATACACTACTTCTCAACATATAGAAGACTTGAGGAATAAAAGCTTAACTACTTTAAGAGTCTTAACATTCAACAGTGAACACGAATTAGGAATCATGAATCACGTTCAGATCTCATGAATAGAGTTACACCAAGCTTCATACACATATCACTTGTCATATAGATCTAACACATGCCCAAAAGAAAGAACAAATAGGCTTTATATATTTATACCAAAACATGCCAAAAGAAGGAATAGCTTTACATACCTCGTATGGACTTCTCTTAATCATGTCCACGTCGTCGTCCTTCAAACCTATTTAACATGGAAGTAATATGAGTATCAACCCTTCTTAACTTTCCAGCATCTTAGGTTACACCTTAGTATTACTGGAGTATATTTCCTTAGTCGTTTCCTCGACTAGTTCTGTTATTCGCTAAGGCGTCGACGAAAATTGGGCAGCACCTCCCCTATAATGTGCCCTATCCAAATTTTTGATTAGGTCCCTAAGACCTACAGCCAACCAACAACAACAACCTGCATCATATTTTTAAGCAATTCACACCAACAATATACAACATAAACTCCAAACAACTTATTCAAAAATACGATATCATAATAGGGCGTCTTAGCCTTTATTTTATAACGCCCTTAATTATATGCAACGAGGGGTCATGTGGCTTCATCCATCAGAACCCTATCCCACATTAGAACATATTTAGGCCCTGCAACAACACATCACACCCCTTCAGCAGCACCCCACACGTACAACACCCCATTTCGACTATAAATTTAACTACGACGACTTCAATTTCGATTGTTTCTATCGTTGAGCATTTACACGACTTTTTTTTATACTTATAGCAGTATAAAAGGTGTAAAAAACACTACATAACAACCCCATAAACTTAAAATTAGAAGGTAAAACCTTATCTTTCCCGAAATTGGCCAAAACACGCCAAAACCCGCCTCGGAAAATCTCTTGATGTGCTGAAATGGAGTGGACTGTTTGCTGTCCATTTGGTGCTGCTCCGAACCTTAACTTTACATTATTAACACCCTCATAACATTTAAAAACCCTTAACAAAACGTGGGAGAAGAGAATCAAGCCATATCTTATCAAATGGCCTTCCAAGCACGCTGAAAATTAACTTCGGAACCTCCTTGACGCGGCTGAAATGCTGTGGCTGCTTGTTACTCATTTTTGCTTCCCCAAATAGGTAAGCTACATTGTTAACCACCTCCATCTGATATAATAATACCTTATCTAATTAATTTACGGAGCGAAATCGGGACGTACCTATATTTCTCCTCCAAGCCGTCATGTTTTTCTCTCTTCTTCTAGGGTTTGTTCTTGAGTTTTTGCTGCAGCTTTATGGATCAGAACTGAAGTATAAGACACCTATAGGTGTATATATGTGGTCCTAGGAGGTTACACGTGTCATCCCCATAGGCTGCCACGTGTCCTTGTGGGCCCCACCTCCCAAGTAGGTGGGTCACCTACTTGACCCTAAGTAGGTGGTTCACCTGCTTGCTTGAGGTACTGCCACGTGTTGCTCCTCCATTGGCTTCCACGTGTCGTCTTTTCCCCTTCTTCGTGGATTCGTAATCTCGTCTTATTTTAGGAGCCTATGTAATCCATGCTACATAAGCTTGGTATGTCCTTAAGCAACTCAAGTATGTAAGACGTCTAAGTTGGTAGCTTACGTAGGTATATCGAGTCCTACGACTCATTTCTCAGCCTCCAACTCCTTTCGAATTTTTATAACCCTATTTCCAATTTTCCTTATTATGAAGCATTTCGTTCTCCTTTCTTTGGAGTTATTTGATAGCATTATTAACTATCCGACTCACATAACGACTTTTAAGAAACTTAAGAGTCTTCCCAGAAACTTGAGAAGCTTAAGAAGCATTCTAAGGTACCAAAGTACGGGGTGTAACAACAATCTACACATGATTTTAGTTACTTATGTTCTTCTAAACTAGATACATTTATCCAATTTTGACTTTTCAAATTAAGTTGGGTATTTATCTAATTTTGGTATTTGTATAGAAAAGGATAGAAAGACTCGTAGGTAATGTAAAACTTAACCAACCGTAAAATATTTGAATTTTAAGTTGCAATATAATAGCTCAACTTCTATTTCTTTCGAATTAGTAGACTAGTAGTTGTCAAGAAGTTGAGTACAAGGACAAAGGATATTTTAAAGCCTGTGATGAAATTAAGTCAAAAAACTAAAATCCAATCAAAACAGACTCTTACAACGTTGTGATCATTTATTCAAAGCTTAGAAACGTTAATTGAAGGGTGAAGTAATTGTACGTAGCTTTTGGTCAAATCATCTTCTTTTTTTTGTTGAAAAGATAGAACATATATTAATGAGGAAATCACACCACATGAATATTAATGGAATTAATTCTCATTAGTTATCCATTTGATTTCATCAGTTTCCATATTTCAAAACCATTGTATTTCTTTACTACAAATCCACCAAAATCTCTCTCTCCCCCCCCCCATAATTCTCCATTTTTTCCTGATTTTCCTGATAAATTTCATTGTGGTCTTCTCCCTCTTCTATTTTATGGTCTATGATAACTTTTAGGATTTTAGCGAGAGGAAAAGAGCACTCATGGGGTGTAAAATAAGAATAACAATT
Organism: Solanum dulcamara; assembly: GCF_947179165.1. Classification (NCBI taxonomy): domain Eukaryota; kingdom Viridiplantae; phylum Streptophyta; class Magnoliopsida; order Solanales; family Solanaceae; genus Solanum; species Solanum dulcamara. The sequence continues at coordinate 57,253,190 of NC_077242.1, forward strand.
ATGTGATAAAAGGATGTAGACGAAAAATTCAATTGTTTTGGATTAATTTACTGTTTTTTATTAGTAGTAAAAACTTTTCACTATTTTCCGGTACATATTTGTTTCATTATGTATTGTATGGAATGGACATATAATATGATATGTTACCTTTTTGAATGTAAACGATATGCAGTCTGGAGCTAACGAGTATACATATAGTATGTATGGAATGGGTACACAAATAATATGTATGGAATGGGTATACAAATTGGTTTACTTGATCTTTTTTTATTGGTGGTTCTATTCAAACATGTTTTAGTTTATGTAATAGGCATAATGACTATGTAAATTAGTAAAAAAGTTGGTCTGTGTAAATTGGTATGCAAACTATTGCTCAACAAATTTTATATTGTTGAAAAATAATTGTGGAGGTTCCTTTCAATTCTATTTTACTTTTTCCCTACCCACATTCTTTTGTCTTTCTAATTATAGCTATAAATATGCTATATTCTGTAATGTAAAAAAAAATACGGAAGAATACAAACACAAATATTTCTCTTTGCTTCTCTCTTTTATTAATCTCTCTTTCTTATTTTGTTAAGTTAGTTTATTTTAAAACACGTTATCAGCACGAGTCTCCATCGCTTTGAGCTATATTTTTAAGAAGGTAACAAAAGGGGTAAGAATTTTATTTTCTTAAAATTTATAATATCTCAAAACTTGAATTTGTTGCTCTTGATATTTCTGGAAAAGACTACTCATTATGGGCACTAGATGTCGAAATACATCTAAAATCGATGGATCTGGCAGACACCATCAAAGATGACATTATGGCATCTAGTCAAGACCGTGCCAAAACCATGATATTTCTCCGCTACCATCTTGACGAGGGGTTAAAATTACAATATCTCACATTAAAAGACCCCCTTAAACTGTGGAAAAATTTAAAAGAAAGATATGACTACCTGAAGTTGGCCATGTTTCCACAAGGACGTCATGATTGGCTAAATCTAAGATTAATGGATTTCAAAAATATAACTGAATATAATTCTGCCTTGTTTAGAATTATAGCTCAGTTAAATTTATACGGAGAAGAAATCACTAAGCAAAATAAACTTGAAAAGACATACTCCACATTTCCACCCGCAAATATGCTCCTATAGCAGCAATATCGCAATTTTTTTAAAAAAATATTATGAATTATTTTCTCACTTTCTGATTGCTGAACGCCACAACGAACTGCTAATGAAAAATCATGATAGTCGGCCCGTTGGTTCTTTGCCACTCCTTGAAGTGAATCAGACAAATTATAACCAACGAGAAAGAAGTCATGGCCCCAGTCGTGGTCGTGGTTATGGTCGAAGAAGAAATTATAATCATGATGTTCGGCTAATACCGAGAAATGATCAGCAGTACAAAAAGAAGAGTAAAAAGCAGAAGCTTTACCAAAGAAAAAATTAGAAAGTATATGTCATAGATGTGGAGGTATGGGGCACTGGTCGCGGACTTGACGGTAATTAAAACATCTGGTTTAACTATATCAGGCATCCTTGAAGTGGGAAAAAATAATCTAGAGACAAATTTTATCTCTGAAGATGATATTGAGCCTATGCATCTGGATGTAGCTGATTTCTTTAATTTTCTAGAAGACAATATGAATATTGATAAGCCTATAATATTTAAATAATTTCTTTTTTTATTTGTGTGTACTAAATGATATTTGTAGTCCATGTAAATAAATAAAATTTGTGTAATGAGCCATGTATTAATTATAATATTTACTTTATTTCTTTTTGAAGAAAAATATGGACATGCCTCAAATTTTATTTGGATCAATGATCAATCACGAGGATATTTGTGTAATTGATAGTGGAACAACTCATGCTATTTTTAAAGGCGAAAAATATTTTTCCAACTTGCTTAGAAGAAAAGCAAATGTTACTATAATTTCTGGTAATTCAAAAATGATTGAAGGCTCCGAAAGAGCTACTATATTTCTGCCTAAGGGGACAAAGATTGTTATAAACGATGCACTATTCTCTTCTAAATCCCCAAGAAACTTGTTAATTTTTAAAGATATCTATAGAAATGGTTATCATGTTGAGACACTAAATGAAATGAATACTGAATATCTTGGTATAACCTAGAGTGTCTCAAACCAGAAATATATTTAAGAAAAATTATCAACTTTGTCATTTGACCTATATTATGCAAAAATTAGTGCAATTGAAGCACATTGATCGTAAACCAGAAGTTTACTGATCTAAATACATTTGTGCTATGGCATGATCGAATAAGTCATCCTGAATCAATAATGATGAGCCGAATCCTTGAAAATTCAATTGGACATCGGTTAAACAACCAGAAGATTCTTACGAATGATGAATTTTCATATGCTGCTTATTATCAAGGCAAATTAATTGCTAGACTATCGACCCTGAAGGTTGGCATTATCTCCTACCTTTTTAGAGCGTATACATGGAAATATATGTGGACCTATTCATTCACATAATGGATTGCTTAGATATTTTATGGTCCTAATAGATGCATCATCTAGATGGTCTTATGTGTGCCTCTTATCATCTCGCAACCTGGCGTTTGCGAAGTTGTTAGCATAAATAATAAGATTAAGGGCATAATTCCCAGATTATCCAATTAAGGCTATTCTCCTTGATAATGTTGGGCATCTATGTTGGGTTTGAGTCACCCTCCATAATTCGATACCTTGAACCGTTGACTGGAGACTTATTCACTGCTCGATTTACAGATTGTTGATTTGATGAAATAACTTTCCCGTAATTAGGGGGAGATAAAAAGAAACCCGAAAAAAATTACGTGAAATTTTTTATCACTATCTCATTTTGATCCACGCACCCGCACATGTGAGAAGGAGGTCCAGAAGATCACCCACTTATAAAAAATAGCAAATCAAATGCCAAATGCATTTACTGATTTGAAATGGATAACTAAGTCACATATCCCTGTAGTGAATGTGCCTATCCGGATTGATGTCCCAAAAGAACCATCTACTAGTATCATAGCTTCTGAATTCCAAATACGCCTGAAGAGTGGTAGACCATTGGGTTCAAAGAATAAAAATTCTAGAAAGAAAAGCGTGAGGAATAATAAAGATGATACTACAAAAGAACCTACTGAAGAAGATCAAGATTTGAGTAATCCTGATATTTCTAAAGAAATCAGTGAACCCAGACTCAAGTGAATGAAGAATTTTCAATTAGTTCTATCTGTGATGAGATAAATTTAGATCGATCGAAAATTACGGTGGACAATAATTTTACATATAATGTTGTACTTAACCTCATGTAAGATAGTGAAAGTCTTGAGCCTAAATTTGTTGAAAAATGTTGACGTAGATGTGATTGGCAGAATGACAAAAGACAATGCAATCAGAATTAGACTCACTTGCTAAACGTGAGTTTTTTGGACTTGTAGTCCAAACCACTGAAGGTTTAAAACCAGTTGGATATAAATGAGTTTTTGTGCGAAAACTAAATGAGATAAATGAAATTGTAAGATACAAGGCACACCTTATTTCACAAAGATTCTCTCAAAAATCCTTGGTCAACTATAAAGAAACATATTCACCTGTTATGGATGGTATAACTTTTTGATATCTCATCAGTTTAGGTGTACATAAAAATATTGAAATACATCTAATGGATGTAGTTACAACTTATCTTTATGATTCACTTGATAATGAAATTTACATGAAAATCTCAGAAGGATTAAAATTGCCTGATGCATTTACTAAGTTTTGGGAGATATTTTCAATGAAACTGCAAAGAACATTATATGGTTTGAAACAATTAGGGCGTATGTGGTATAATCACCTTAGTGTGTACTTGATAAATGAATGTTATATAAATGATGTCATTTGTACATGTATTTTTATTAAGAAAACAGAATCAGAGTTTGTTATACTCACCGTTTATATTGATGACATAAATCTCATTAGAACCTTGAAGAGGTCCAAAAGGCGATTGAATAACTAAAGAAAGAATTTGAGATGAAAGACCTTGGAAACACAAAACTTTGTCTAGGTCTGCAAATTAAATATTTAGCAAATGGGGTCTTTGTCTATCAATCTGCCTACACTGAGAAAATCTTAAAATGATTTTACATGGACAAATCACATTCATTAAGTACTCTAATGGTTATTCGATCACTTAAAGTGGAAAAAGATCCATTTCGACCTTCAAAAGAGGATGAAGAACTTCTTGGTCCTGAAGTACCATATCTCAGTGTTATTGGTGAACTTATTTACCTTGCTAATGCAATCAGACCTGATATAACATTTTTTGTTAATTTGTTTTCAAGTTATAGTTCATCCCCAATGCAAAAACATTAGAACGGTATCAAACATATTTTGCAATACCTAAAGGGTACTATTGATATGGGTTTATTTTATACTAACAAAGGTTGTGCAGACCTTATTCATTATGCAGATGCAAGTTATTTATCAGACCCACATAAAGCTCGATCTCAAACAGGCTATCTATTTACACACGGAGGAAGCTGTATCATGGCGATCTTCAAAGTAGTCTATTATTGCTACTTCTTCAAATCATGCTGAAATAATAATAATAATTCATGAAGCAAGTAGAGAATGTGTGTGGTTGAGATCGATGAAACAGTTCATCAAAGAAAGATGCGGCTTGAAAAATAATGTCAAAGTACCCAAAATTATATTCGAAGATAATGCTGCGTGTATAACTCAATTAAAAGGTGGCTTCATAAAAGGAGACAGAAAGAAACATATTTCACCAAAAATTCTTCTTCACACATGATCTTCAGAAGAATGGTGATATTGATGTACAACAAGTTCATTCAAGTGATAATCTTACAGATTTATTCACAAAGGAATTACCAACATCAATTTTTGAGAAGCTAAGATATAAGATTGAAATGCATCGTCTCCAAAATATCAAATGAAGTTTTCATCAGGGAAGTAAAATACGCGCTGCACTCTTTTTTTTTTAATCAAGGTTTTGTCCCACTGGGTCTTCCTGGTAAAATTTTTAATGAGGCAACACTCAAGGTGTATTACCAGATGTGTGTACTCTTTTTCCTTCATTAGGTTTTTTTCCACTGAGTTTTTTCTAGTAAGGTTTTAATAAGGCATAAGATATATAGGTGTTCAGAATAACAATGTATATTTTTCCTTTCACTAGAATTTTTCTTTGCATGGACATCCAAGGGGAAGTGTTGAAAAATAATTGTGGATGTTCCTTTCAATCCTATTCTACTTTTTTCCTACCCACATTCTTTTTTCTTGCTAACTATGACTATAAATATCTCATATTCTACAATATATAAAACACACACAGAAGAATACAAACACAAATATTTCTCTTCTACTTCTCTCTTTTATTAATCTCTCTTCCTTATTGTGCTAAGTTAGTTTATTTTAAAATATATATGTTGTTTAATTATTTTAGTGTATAAAATGAATATTGTAATGACCTATTCCGTAATCATCAAAAATATTTGCGGTAAAGATATACGAATCTCATTCGTCATAATGTTAGGATCAATTCCTTGATATGCGAGTACATTAGTTGTGAATTAAAGTCGTACAATGACACTATCACAAAGTTAAGTTGAAAGTGTTTTTCCAATTTAGTTTCGGGCTTAAGTTTAAACTAACGTCAACTTCAAACAATCATATCTCTCAGCCTATAAAAATTAGGTCGCCTGTGAACTATCAAATTAAAGGTGTATGAGTCTTTTTTCCAACGCTATCAAGTTTGCTTCTTTTGGAGTTTGAAGTAAAAAATTATGACCATTTTACTGAACACTGTCTGAGATAAGGCCGCCATAACGGGACAGCCACAGTAGGATTAGGCCGCCATAGCAGGATCGCCATAGCAGACTACTCGCTGTTAAATGCTATTTTCAGACCTCTATTGTTATTTTACTCCCAAAGCTCATCCAAGGTCAAGCTAGGGTAGAGAGGGGCAAATTCTTCAGTTTTCTCCTTCAAGGTAAGTCCTTCCATCAATCTAACACTCGTTTGATACTTTAATTCTTAGAATAACATTAGATTGATCATGGTGGGGATATCTAGATAGAATTTTCTGGTGTAAAAAAATTAATAGTTTGACAATCTCTTGAAATTGAATTCGTATTGATAGATTAAGTCCTTGGGGCTAGAAATTGATCTAACCATTCCTAAATATATAGTTTTTGAGTAGATTGGAGGGTAGAACTAATGAGTTTGAATTTCAAAGTAATTATTTGGAGAGTAATTTATTAATTACTCTTATGCTTGTTATTATTAGAGGATTTAGCCTCTGGAAATGTGAAGAAGAAGGAAGATCATCAACGACACAACTTATTTGTTGCAGTAGCTTGAAGCCTAGGTAAGTTAGGTTTTCTTATTTGAGTAGTTGTAAACTTGTTCCCACGAATACTATATCATAGATTGACAGGAGATTTCATACTTAGGCCTCCGGGCACGGAGTTTGGACGGTTAAATGATTATTATTACTGTTTAGGACAGGAATGTATTTGTGTATGGGTCATGATTATCCTAATACTAGTGGTAGTGGTCAGTACTTGAATATAAACCTTGGCAATACCTATTGAGAGGGATGATGACTCTTGTTAGATTAAGTGCAGGGAGATTGCTGGGTTGTTATGAGATCCTGAGACTTGTGATAAATAAAAAGGAGGGTCCATTCTTGGGATATTGATGTATATAGTGGGATATGCCCATATGTATAATTGTAGGTGATGAGTTATATATTTTTTTGTTTGTGTTATGTATGCATGTTAATTGTATCGATGGTATTGCATACATGTATGTGAATAAGGAAATATGTAATGAACCTAATAAAATGACTATGGTGATCAATTGCATGCAATGAATCTTATACTTGATTGTGCAAGTGTGTGAACTATTCATTATTGATTGTGATTGTTATTGTGGTTGTTGGATCAGGTGTCACGCCGACACAAAATTAAATCAGGTACTACGCCACCAGTACATATTGGATCGGATGTAATACCAACACATATTGAATCGGATACCACATCGGTACATATTTGATTAGGTGTCACACTGACACATACTAAATATTGGATCGGATTTCATGCCGACACATGTTAACAATTTGGGTCTGGGTTCCATAAGAGGACCAACTATATATTATTGTTCAATAAGAGAACCAATTAATTATTGTAACTGTGATTAATTATAACCATTATGTAAACTGATTCAAGTAAAGGACTAAGAGTTCGAGTGATACTATAATATGAAGTAATTGTGTATCCTAATTATATATGTGATAAGAGAGGAACTGACACAATTGTAATGGAACATTCCCATCCTATGTAATAATTGATATGAAAGGACCGAAGTTCTAAGTGTTATTGATTTTTGTACTTTAAAGGTATCATTTGTGTTATTATGTTGTGGTTGCTCGATGCATCCGTATTATAAGAATGAGGTTGTTGGCAAGAAAGTGGAGGGTAGTTGCTTGGTTGTTTAGTAAGATTAGTGTTTTAGAATCAAATATTGATGTCCTGTGGGTACTTATGGATACACATGTTAAAGGGAGGGATTGGGAAAGGATACCGAGATTCTATCTCCAGGCAGACTACCCCTTGCAGAAGGAATCCTGCTATGGCGAGGCTGCTATAGCGGGTAAGATTCCACCATGGCAGGTAGTGTGGATAGGATGGAGAGGAGCCTTAGACTATCTAAATCTTACTCTCTTGCAAGTGAGCTGTCAAATATTCTAAGGTTAGTTGTCAGTGTAAAAGCTTGAGGAAGGGTAGTAGAATGGTTAGATAGAGTTAGTGGTGGTCGTATTTCAGAAATTTCTCTATGTGATAGAAGGGCTATGCCTTGATTTGTATTATAGTTGGAAGCAAACCAAATACAAGGGATATGTGCTAGTCTTGAAGAACACATGAAGATTAATGGGAATGGTAAAAGTTTATGCATTAAAGTTTGGCGGGTGTACTTCTTTAAGTACATGTTTTCTTCTTGTTGATTTTTTTATATTATGCGGTGAGTATCAGGTTAACCGATGATGCCTACCAGTATGTGTTGTTTGTATTGATAATACTATTGCTATGCCACTTCGCATAGTCTAGTTGCAGGGTCAGTGCTGTTGCATATGTGAAGATAAAGATAATTCTTTAACAACTTTTACTTTTCCTTCCTAATGGTGGAACCTGTGTCATTACTTTATTTATACATTGTATCTTTAGAAGTTCCTGTACTGTTTAGACTAATATCCTTGGGGTGTTAAAATATTTCTTATAATAAACATTAAAGTTTTAAAATTTAATTATGGTTTCTTCTTTTCCTTTTAGACTATTGTGTTGGTATTTTCATTAAACTTTTGCATATTATCCATTTGGAGATTAAAGATTCTCCTACCTAGGTGTTAGATTAGGTGCCCAGATGGTCCGATAGATTGGATCATGATAAGTTGGTATCAGAAGTTAGGTTTTTGGTCATTTAGTATAAGAGAAAATGTGAAATAAACTATTGCGGATTGGTATGTTGACGTCTACATCTAATCTTCAAAAAGCTATGAAGGAGTCTAGGAAGTCATCCCATTTCTTCTCTCTTTTCGTGCAATCTATCACTTATGGTATGAGTTAATTCCAATTAGTATCTCTAGATTTTAATCGGTATCTCTACAAAATGAACTAGATGTCGTAGTCGCGACTGAGGAGACACAAGCAAGGGAAATAAGAGCCAAGAAGGTTCTAATTGGTATTTGTCCTTAGAGGCTATATAAATTCATAAAGGATCAACTAATGGTCACACATGAAGTGAATTAAGTTAATAATTTTGACTTATTAGTGTGATGTGGCTTGAAATTGTGATTATGTACCTAGTGTTGCTTGAATCACTGCTGATATGTGAAGTGTACTTGCCTAATGATATGATGTTTATTATATGCATAGTGTTGACTAAAATATCTGCTAGTGTGTGAAATGTACTTGCTTGAATGATTGAAATTATATGAGATATGATTTTTTAGATTTCTGTGAACTTGTGGTCAGAAAGAGAGTCATAAATTGGTTATGAGCAATGGTCTAGTGATAAACTACGATGAGATTAATGAAAAAACTTCTGACGTAGTAAATGATATATTTATGTGAGGTAATGCAACTCTAAATTGTGCGTGGACTTACCATTGGTAAAGATGGTAAAGAAAAAGAATGATTTATGACTGTAGGAAAACTACAATTTTAGGACAGTCGGGATTGGTCAGAAACCATGTGAGAAAAGGGCTATTATAGTTTAATAGTGAAATTTGTTGTTATGAAAGGTTTTCTTAACGTGCTTCATAATTGATTTAAAATAATGTGATGCTGAGTTCTTGTTGAAGCATTGCTTGGTTTGGTCTTGAAATTATGTTAAAGATCATAATGTGTTTTCATATGCTTATTAAGTCAAGATTTGAGAACTGGGAGTCTAGGCTATGTTATACTTGTGAGTATAATTGTTTTAACTGTTAGATTGAGTTTATTGAGGCTCAATAACTTAGTTATTTCTAAATTGTATTTCTAATTATAATGATGTTATTGGTTGATTTAAATGGTGGTTGTTAAGTTAGACAGATGACCGGGGGTCTGGTGTATGGATAAGTGTTATGACTAGTCATGATTGTCTAGTATTTTTAGAACTTATTTGATAATGGACATAACGGTTATTGATTTGATATGGATAATATTGGTGGGTTGAGGTAACTTATATATATTTGAACATCAGAACTTATTTGACTCGGTGACTTTATCCTTGATTGAGTAACGACTTACATTGCAGTGATAATGTGTAGTTGATGAGAAATTATGACATTGTGGCTAGACCAAATATGCAGGTATTGGCAAAATTATGAATGTCCATTAATGAAAATAATCACTAACGCAATATTTGGCAAAATAATTTTTATATGACTAAGTAGTGTTAGGCATTACTTATAGGCTTATTTTATGAGAATGATGATTGGATAATAGTAGTCTTGGAAAGGATACAACGAGATTACAAAAAATCCGATATAGGTTAGATTTTTCATGATCGATGATCTTTAGTAATAGGGTCGATTGAGGGAGTGGGGTTAGTAAATAGTTTCTAGATCACTCATATCCCTCTTATAGGTCATGATAATACTTTGTGGTTACTTCTCATTGAGTGGGAGTGATGTGTTCGTTATAGCGTTGGTTAGAGTGTAAGTTACAGAGTAAATTTCTCCCTAGTATAAGAGTGGACAAGAATTCAGGCTAGGATGGACTCTAATGAATTTCTGTGTTGCATGATTTGGAGATATTTGGTTTCTTTAGGTGTAGAATTTGAGAAACATTAAGGTGGTATCATGATATGTGAGGGTCATAGTATCCCATGAAAACTGTTGGAATGGAGTCCGGGTTAGTAGAACTCCGAGTATAGCATTTGATTCAAGAGGGTTAGTCTGGGATGTCAAAATCTGAATTTTGTGTTGTATAAGTAGCCAAAATTGAGACTACTGTGATTACTGTCTCGACTATACCTCCATGGCAGGAGGTAGGCTGTTATGGAGGAGATGCTATAGCGAGAACGGGTGCCATAGTGGGATCTAATTTTCGTGGAACAAGAAAAATCTATGTCTTTGCCTGATTTGTTCATCTTGGTATATTGATGAGGCTCCGAATTACTTGGGCGCTTGGAGAAAGGGTTTTTCTACATAGTTTCGTGCGACTCAAAGGAAGGTAAATTTATTTACAAAGGAGGTCCGACTTAGTACGACATAATTGTTTTTGGTTCCACTTAATGCTCCTTACCTAGTCTATCAGTGAAGTCCTTATATGTTCAAGCACCCGGGAGGATGTGCTTATCCCTATGTTTTAATGGTGTCAAGAAACTCCTAGATTGGCTCATGCCCTCTCCTCCATGTTGTCGTTCAGGAACGAACGATGGGTAAATTGATATCTATTATAACGACTTATTTCATCGCTACTAAAAATATCTGCAGTAAAGGTATTCAAATCTCATTAATCATAAAGTTATGATCAATTCCTTGGTATGTGAGAACATTAGTTGTGAATTAAGGTCTTACAATGCCCCTATCACGAAGTTAAGTTTAAAGTGTCTTTTTGATTTAGTTTCAAACTTAAGTTTAAACTAAGGACAACTTCAAACAACTGTATCTCCCAGCCTATATAGTATTAGGTGGCCTATGACCTATCAAATTAAAGATCTACGAGTCTTATTTTCAACTTCACTAAGTTTGGATCATTTGGAGTTTGTAGTAAAAGGTTATGAAAATTTTACTAAATATTGTTCGAGTTGAAGCCTCCATTGCGGGACCAACATAGTGGGCTACTCGCAGTTAAATGTTATTTTCAGACCTAAAATGTTATTTTACTCCCAAAACTCATCTAAGGTCAAGCTAGGGCATGAATAGGCAGTTTCTTCAGTTTTGCACTAATCTCCTCCTTCAATGTAAGTCCTTCCATCAATCTAACACTCGTTTGATTCTTTAATCCTTAGAATAATATTAGATTGATCATGGTGGAGGTTTAAAGTTAACCTAGATAGAATTTTTTGGTGTAAAAAAATTAATAGGTTGACTATCTCTTGAAATTGAATGTATTGATAGATTAAGTCCTTGGGGCTACAAATTGATCTAATTATTCCTAAATATAGAGTTTTTGAGAAGATTGAATTTCAAAGTAATTGTTTGGAGAGTAATTTATTATTAGAGATTTATCCTTAATAAACGTGAAGAAGAAGAAGAAAAAACATCAGCGGCACGACTTGTTGTAACAGCTTGGTGCCCAGGTAGGCTAGATTTTTTAATTGAGTAGTTGTAAATATGTTCCCACACATACTATATCATAGATTGACGGGATATTTCATACTTAGGTCTTCGAGCATGGAGTTTGGTCGATTAAATGATTGTTATTACTGTTTAGGATAGAAATATATTTGTATATGGTTTATGATTAGCTTGTGACTAGTGGTAGTTGTCTAGTACTTGAATGTAAACTTTGGTAATACCTATTGAGAGGGATGATGACTATTGTGAGATTAAGTGTAGGGAGAGTACTGGGTTGTTATGAGATCCTGAGACTTGTGATAAATAAAAGAGGGGTCCAGTCTTGGGTTATTGATGTATATATTAGGATATGCCCATATGTATAATTGTAGGTAATGGTTTATTTTTCGTATGTGCTATGTATGCCTTTTAAGTGTATCGATAGTATTACATGCATGCTTATGAATAGGGAAATATGTAATGAACCTAGGAAATGAGTATGGTGATCAATTGCATGCAATGAAGATGATACCTGATTGTGCATGTGTGTGAACTATTCATTGTTGATTAGGATTGTAATTGTGTTTGTGGTTGTTGGATCAGATGTCACACCAAAACATAATTAGATCGGGTACCACACTAGTACATATTGAATCGGTTATCACGTATGTACATATTAGATCAGGTGTCACGCCGACACATACTAACTATTGAATCAAATATCACGCCGACACATACTAATAGTTTGGGTATGAGTTTCATGAAAGGACAAAGTATGTGTTATGGTTCATTGAGAGAACCTATTGATTGTTGTTACTGTGATTAATCATCCCATTAATTAAACTAATTCAAGTTAAGGACTAGAGTTTGAGTAATGCTATAATATAAAGTGATTGTGTATCCTGATTATATGTGTAATGATAGAGGATCTCACACAATTGTAATGGAATATGCCCATCTTGTGTAATAATTGATATGGAAGGATTGAAAGTCCAAATGTTATTAATTTTCGTACTATAAATGTATCATCTGTGTTATTATGTTGTGGAGCTCAATGAGTGTGTATCGTATGCATGAGGTCGTGGGTAAGCAAGTCGAGGGCAGTTATGGTTATTTTAATTAGATTATTGAATTAGACTCAGATATTGATGGTGTCCTATGGGTACATATGTTAAAGAGGGGATTGGTAAAGAATTTGAAGATTCTGTCTCCGAGCAGACCGCCCTAGTGGGAGAAATCTCACTATGGCAAGGCCGCCATAGCACGTTAGTTTCCTTCATGGCTGGTCAATGCGGATAGGATGGAGAGGAGCCTTAGACCACCTACTTCCTAGTGAGTTGTCAAATATTCTAAGGCAGGTGCTAGTGTAAAAGTTTGAGAAAAGGTAGTAGACTGGTTATATAGAGTTAGTGGTGGCCATTTTCAGAAACTCCTCTATGTGATAAGAGAGCTAAGCCTTGATCTGTATTAGAGTTGGCAGCGAACCAACTAGAAGGGATAAGTGTTAGGCTTGAAGAACATTGGGAGGTTAATGGGAATGGTAAAAATTTGTGCATAAAGGTTTGAAGGGTGTATTTCCTTAAGTTCTGGTTTTCTTCTTGTTGATTTCCTTATCTTATGCGGTGGGTATCGGGTTGACCAATGATGCCTACGAGTACGTATTTTTTGTATGATACTACTCTTGTTATGCCACTGGGCATAGTGTAGTCAGGATCAATGATATTCTATAGGTGAAGACGAAGATGATTTTCGAACAGATTTTACTTTTCTTTTCTATTGGTGGGAGTTTTGTCATTACTTTATTTATACAGTATATCTTTAGAAGTTATTGTACATGTTTAGAATAGTATTCTTGTGGGTGTTAAAATATTTTTTTGTAATAAACCTTATAGTTTTCAAATTTAATTATGGTGCCTTCTTTCCCTTTTAGACTGTTGTGTTGGTATTTTTGTTTAATTCTCGCATGTTATCCATTTGGGGATTAAGAGTTCTCCTACTTAGGTGTTATAGTAGGTGCTCACAGGGCTCGATGGGTTGGATCATGATAAATATGCAAGCTGATATCTATGGATTGTGATATTCAATTTAGGTAATATAAGTTTTTATACGAATTTCATATATTATGTGCTTATGTATTTGAATCAAGATTTCATACCATCTATCTCTTTGTTGAATCAAAATTAAATGAACACTACCAAACAATAAATTCTAGTGCTTTTCAAGCTTTATAAAAAAACTGACAAAAGAATCATGGAATGAAAGCATAAAAAATGTATTAGAGACAAGTAGGGAAGAAGAAAATATCCGTGTATGAAAAATTAAAAGAGAAAATCATCTGGGTATATTAAAATAGAAAATCATATGGATATATTAAGAGAGAAATCGTGTGAGAATATTAAAGGTGGCAATTGCACGGGCTGCATTAAATTTGGGCAGGTCATAATGAGTCAATACACAAATGGGTCAAGACCCAAATTCAATGCAAATTTGCTTGGATTAAAATTGGTGGGGTCAAAATGGATTGGGTAATGGGTTATAAAATATGTCAAGATCCAACCCAACCCAGCCTAATTTTTACTAAATTTTAATTATTTTATAGGTTCTTTTTCAATATTTTAGTACGTAATAATTTATTTTTCTTTATCATAGCTATAGATGGGGATGACAATGGGGCGGATATTATTCACAACCAGCTCTGCCCCGCGTAGCATTTTTTTCTACTCTCAATCCGCCCCACCCCGCTCCACATAAACCTGCCCCACTTAATTTTTTTTTCTCACTTTATTATTTACATATACAAATATTTCAAAGTTTTACAAATCACCATTGTTATAGTTAGAATAATTTAACAGTTGATTAAAAACTATTTTATTAGGCTATCAACTAGCAACGTTTCTCTTTTCATTCATTTATTTTGATTTCTTCTCTTAAGATTATGGAGATCAACAAGCAAATCAATTAAGGATAGGAATTAAGTTTGGATGACTAAAGAGATAGCATTAAAGTGATGAATAAAAGAAATTGCACAACAAGAACTAAGAAGAATATGTGTGCATAAACTACACATACAATGCATGATTATTGGCAATACTTATTTGTCTACACATGAAAGGAGACCCGCCCCCACCCTGAACCCGAGTAAGTTTTAAAAAATAAGGCTTTGACTCACCCTGCCCCGCCACACATCCTCTTATAGACTGACTCACTCCGCCTCACATATCCTTAAATCCATCCCGCCCCACATCCTTAGTTTTTTTTCTCACTTTATTATTTATATGTATAAATATTTCAAAGTTTTATAAATCACCATGGTTATAGTTAGAATAATTTAACAGTTGATTAAAAACTATTTTATTAGGCTATGAACTAGGAACTTTTCTCTTTTCATTCATTGTTTTTGATTTCTTCTCTTAAGATTATGAAGGTGAACAGGCAAATCAATTAAGGATAGGAATTAAGCTTGGGTGACTAAAGAGATAGCATTAAAGTGATGAATAAAAGAAACTGCACAACAAGAACTAAGAAGAATATGTGTGCATAAATTACACATACAGTGCATGATTATTGGTGATACTTATTTTTGTACCCATGAAAGGAGACCCGCCCCCACACTGAACCCGAATAAGTTTTAAAAAATAAGGCTTTAACTTGCTCTGTCCCGCCACGCATCCTATTATAGACTGACTTGCTCCACCTCACATAGCCTTAAATCTACCACTCTCTATATCCGCACCGCTCCATTGTCATCCTTAGCTATATATAATATATCAAATTTTAAAAAAAGTTTTTTAAAAATATTTTGTACGATATTTTTCTCGAGTCAATTTGGATTAGATAGCAACCCAATATTTAATGGGTTGGAATGAGTTAGATTGAAATAAATTGAGCTAATAAATGAAAGGTTTAGTAAGTTTTCCAAACTTAAACAAATAGGTGGGTTGGGTTTGATTTTTCCACCCATGATAATATTAAGGGGAGATATTTTAGGAAGAATATCATGAAAGAGATATCTTTTGGTAAAAAAAATTAGGGAGAATTATTTTTTTCGATGAATTATGGAAGAAGATCAGGAGGAGAGTATTGGGGAGATATACTTTAAAAAGGTTATTGAGGAGAGATATTTTAGAAAGCAATATTTTTTGAAATATATTTTTACCTGAGTTTTTAACCCCTTTGTTAGATTTTGATAAAATTCTCCATTTATATATTTAAGAATAGAAACTCCTACAAGAAGTAGGGATTGCAGTTTAGTAATTGTTGCTGGACCAAAAGGTAAGTGTTACTGATACGTCTAAGTTACATCTCTAAAAGAAATATGAGGTTAGAGTCAATCCCACGATGGATAAGGTTAAGACTTAGCTTAATTGTTATTATTCCTACTTTTAGTTGTGTTATTTTCGTAAAGAGTGGGGGCCCGGGGGGGGGGGGAGGGGAGTTGTATAAAAGTAATTGATTATAATAATCGCAAGTAACAATTATCAAAGTAATAGATTAATTTATTTGAATTCAATAAAAGACAAAACTAGGGTGTATGTGTTCGTTACGAATTCTTAACTCAGTAGAACCTTATAGAGGTAAGACATTGTGGGGTATGTGTCTAGATGCTTGAATGCTATCAAGTGAAGTATGATTACCAGATACCAAATGGTATGACTTAAAATGTTCCTATTCTTGAGTATAAGTGGGAGCATATTGCGGGATTTTGTGGTAAGGTTAACACAGACTTCGAGGAAGTTTGATGCTATTTGGGTAATTCTGGCTAGATTAACTAAATCCTTTCATTTTGTTTTGATTTAGACTACCTACACTTCAAATAGATTGTCTAGAATTAACATTCAAGATATAGTTTGTTTGCCTAGGGTGCCTATTTCTATCATTTGATACCAAGGTACTCAATTCACATTTTATTATTGGAGGTCTATGCAAAATGAGTTAGGTACTCAATTCATATACTTGTAGCATGTCCTCAAGAACCTGAATAGTCTGCACCGACTGACGAGTTATCGATGGTCTGTTTAAGGTGCTATAACGTATTGGCAAGGTTACTTGTGAATTGTTTTGAACGACAGGTTTAAGCATTCGTTTTATGTCTCAATGTTGTAAAAAATGTAATTCTGATGGTTTACGTTATTCAATGGGACTCGATGTAGTCGGATCAAAATTTTGCATTTGAGGAAAAACCAATAACTATTTTAGATAAACAAATTCAAAAGTTTAGATCTAAAGAAATAAAATTTGTGAAAGTGCATTGGAGACATTGTCCAGTGGAGGAAGTAATATAGGAGATAGTGGAGGAAGTCATCTAGGAGACTTAGGCAAGCAATGAAGATATCCCTATGTAATGACCCATAAGGTCATTTTTGAATTCTTTTATGAAATAACAGTTTTACCCCTCCCCTAGTTGTCTCGAGTCTTTTCTGGTTTGTATCGAGTGATAATTTTGGAAATATTCTATGAAAAGATTGAGTTTTTTGAAATTTGAATTTCATAAGCTTTAAGTGAGTAAAAGCAACATTTTAGGTCAATTGGATCTAAGAGTTTCAAAATGGAATTCCATTGATTCCAGTAGCTCTAGAATGGGGAAATTGGTCTAGGAGAGTTTACGGAATCAAAATTGGGGCTATAACGAAGAATTGAGGCTTGAGTTGGGGATTTGATGAATTTTAGGCCAAGGTTTAACTTTGGTCAACTCTCGAAGTTTCGACTCTCGGAATGGAATTTTGATAGCTCCGTTGGATTCGGGGATGGATTTTAGTCTAAAAGAAGTGTTGGTTGAATTTTTAGAGATCCCGAGCCCATTTTTGTATTTTGGAGGCCTAAGTTAGTTTAGTTACAACTTTTCGAGTTTCGGGTCAAGAAGACCTTGAATTCAAATTATGATGGTTCCATTGAGTCTGGAACGTCAAAATTAGTAAGGTAGCATATATGGTTTGTGTGTTCAGTATTTCAAACGAATCTTGAGGGTCGATTCTGAGAATTGAGACTTATGAATCCCGAGGGTCGATTTTTAGAATTGAGACTTAGTGTTTTTACTGTTGTTTGCTTTTATCTAGTGCCTGAAGCATTGTTCTTCGTGATCACGTAGGCTTAGTCGTGATCGCGAAGTGTAAGCTCGATCACTCATCGCGACCGCGTGGGCACTGTTGCGATTTCAAGGGTCAATTAACGAGTTGACCCATTGACCATCAACGATCGCGAGGTACTATTCATCGTGATTGCGAAGAGTATAATGTGCCTGAATAGTGTTTAATCCCTAAATCGCGAATTAGGACTCATTTCCTCCATTGTTGGAACTTGAAGAGCTCGGGAGGGACGATTCTTAAAAGATTTTTGAGGGATATTGGCTGGGTAAGTCTTCTTATCATGATTTCATCTTTTTTCCTCAATTATACACTAATTTTAGCTTGGATTTAAGGTTTTTGATTGAGAAAGTTTGGGGTTTTTCAAGAGGCCAAAGTTTTAATGATTTGATGATTCTAAGTTAGTTTTAAGTCCAAATTCAATTCCATTTTCACTAATAGTTTCTAAATACTGCAAGGATCATTTTTATGTGAAAATTTTCAAATTTCCCTTTTGTTTTAAAAATTAGATATTTCAGGCTGCTCGGGTCAATTTTTTGCCAGTGTTAACATATCGAATTAGGTCTATTTAGACTGCTATTCTTATTGAGATTGCTTATTTGAATAGATTATCTTAATTCAGAACATCAGCATAAGGGTAAAGCTCAGATTCTAGCGTACTTCCAGGTTGAAATTAAGGCAAGTGAATTTCTAAACCTATGTCTAAGCTTGTAGGATCATGTATTCGTATTTTACGTATTTAGAGTGATGGAAAGTGATTTTGGGGATTAGTTGAGGTTAGTTGTTGTTTAAGCGGATTGATATGGAAATAATAGCTTAATAGATGACAATTGAGAAGATTTATACATGTTGTATTCGATATGAGTTGATACTTGATTTATCATGGATATTTGAATATACTGTTGTGATATGAGTTCATATTTGACTTATTGTGGATATTTAAATATACTATTAAAATATGAGTTGTGATTTGTTGATATTATTATTCCATCATTGTATTTAACATGGACATTCCCTATTTGAATTGGTTCTGATACTTTGAGATGGAATTTGATTCGATGATTATGCCGAAGGAAAATAGATCTGGTGAGAAATGATTTATGCCAATGGGAAATAGTTCCGGTGATGCTAAAGGAAAATAGTTCCAGTGAGAGATGAGTTATGCCAAAGGGAAAT
Source organism: Solanum dulcamara (assembly GCF_947179165.1). Classification (NCBI taxonomy): domain Eukaryota; kingdom Viridiplantae; phylum Streptophyta; class Magnoliopsida; order Solanales; family Solanaceae; genus Solanum; species Solanum dulcamara. Next base: position 57,272,208 of record NC_077242.1, read on the forward strand.
GGTTTCGGCGGATACATGGTCCATATGTAACCCATATGGGTTTCGGCCTGCTAGTCAGTGGGTGTGTATCATTTAGGACAAATATGCATAACTATATGTGATATGACATTGCATTTCATTACATTATACATTTTTTCCATTTTGGACTATTTTACCCCTACATCCCCCTGATCTATATTATTGTCTGTTGAGATCCTATTTGATATTTGAGTTATACTGTTGTGAAAACTTATATGTATTTCCATACTGTACTGTTAGAACTGTTAGACTAGGCTAATTTCCATGTAGGTTTTTGTCTCGGGGTTGGATGGTATGACAAAAGTATGTGTGTCTTTATTAGTTTAACTTAGTCTTAGTTATTCTCTTGCTGGGTACCGTGTTAGTGGTACTCACTAGGTTATGAGATCGGACAGTGATCCCATTCTCTCATTTTCTATCCACGGCTTACTGAGTAGATTCATGAGTAGCATTTGATGCCAGCCATCTTTCTTATTCCTATTTATCTTTTACTTTGATCTATTTGAGATATAAAGGTTGAGACTTGTATTTACTTCAGTTTTTTACTTTAGAAGGCTTGTACATGTGTCAACCAGTATATGGGGGAAAATTTTGTAATGATTAAGATTTCTGCTTTGACATTTAAACTACTTATTTTTACACTGTTTCTGCTTTTAATTCTGTATTTAGAGGTTAGGCTGACTTATCCTGTAGGAAAGGATAAGTGCTATCACACCCAAATTTCAGGTCATGACAAATGGTATCTTTTGACTTTTTAGGTTCTCTTTTTCTCTTTATGTTTAAGGATACACATTTATCTTAGTGGTGGATGATATAATGATCTACACGGTCTTTTTGTGCATGTTCCCATATTTGACCCTTCTATAGATTTATTTTGCTAATTATGTCTTGTGAAAATGGGTGATACAATTCTCGAGGTGATCGATGTATTTTAGTGAAGATTTTTGGTTTTGAAAGTTTAAAATTTAGAATGTTTGACGAAAGTGAATACTTTGGTTAAATGAGGTCGGATTTGAATTTTGATAATTTCATTAGTTCAGAGGGTGATTTATGACCTAGTTGGATCTTTGCATGGATTTTGAGGAATTTGGGAGTGATTTGGGTCATTGGAAGGTTTCTAGCGATTTTAAAATATTTGGTTTGACCATAATCAATTTTTCATCAAGACGATCTTGGATTGGTGATTTAATGATTCTAATGGGATTTTGAGTATTGTTGTCATATGTGCAATGGTCCTTCTTTGTATTTGTTAGAGAACAACAATGATCATGGAGAGGGGTGTGGCATGGTCATCACGTTCACCTCCATCTTTTCACATTTGCAAATAGAAAAGTTTGTGGCCAAGTCCCGATTAGATATTGTATTTTCGGAGAAAAGTTTGTGGGCTGAGTCCGGGTTAGGATTGCATTTGCGGTTGTGCTTTACATTTGTAAAGATCCATCTAGACCTGTTTTGTCTCCCAAAAACACATATAAGTATATGTGATCATCAAATAATATAGTAATTTTAAGAAATTAGATATTGAACCCCACATGGACTTATTGCTAAAAATAAATTGATTTAAGCTATTATATTTATAAGAAGAAATTTTTTCCAATTCATTGAGGTTGATTTTGTTATGTATACTACTTTTTATAATAAAACAAGAAGTAACAAAGATTGATATCATAGAAATTGTTCACGGGAAAGTAAGTCTTAGGGCTATAACGCTTGTGTAATCCCGTCATATCCATACATAGTTGCTATGTTAATTTCTACTGTTTTTCTAACCCAGAAGATTGATATTATAGTCATGATCTCATGAGCCTCTAATCATCTATTTAGGTTAGCTTCATCCCTATATTCTTACGTGATGATAATCATAACTAACCCGAATGTATTTATATCGCCTCTACGAGAGCCAAGTAGGCAAAGTAGGTATATTTCTATCCTAGCTACAAATTCGTTCTATATAATACATCTAAATCCCCTTAATCTACGTTCTATCCCTAACTTTCCTCTCTCGAGTCCATTAGAGTTATCCTTTTATCTTGTTGTTCACGAATCAAAAAAATAGTAAGCATAAGATTAAGGGAACAAATATATGGTAGAAACTTTCAACAACAACTATATTTTAGAATACAACGTTAATTCTATAACTATAACCCAAGAAAGAAGGATTTTAACAAGTCATAATCTAATTAAAAAGTCTATAATTCATGTATCAAACAAGAAATAATGCTAAGTAAAAAGATGAAAAGTTAACCCTAAGAGAATTTTGCCTTCGATCTTTCTCTGTACCTCGATAATATTCATCTTTTTCTAAGAATGACTAAGTATATGCTTGTATAATAATTACAAATTCCTATGAGGGTACACCAAATCTGAATAGGGAAAATCCAAATTATGTCCACATCTGGACAATCTCTCATTGGATTTGGCGCCATAGAGTGCCTTGCCTCTCCTTGGATTTGGCACCACGAGGTGTCTTACCTCCTTAGCTTTGGCGCCTCACGGTTTCTTGCTTCTCCCTGGGGTTTCTTTTGCAGGGTGAAAAACTTCAAGAGGGGTGAACTTTGACCCCTCTTCACCGTTGAATTTCATGTAATAACTCGCATGGTCTTAAAGGTCAGTTATGGTCATTTTTTCACAAAATGAATGTTTTAAAGGATATCTATATGATTAATTATGTATGCATTGCATTATATTTTATATTACATAAATATTTTAATGTTTCCTCAATGTTCATGCATGCTTACATACTTAGTACATTCAAAGTACTAACACATACTCTTTTTCCTACATGATATCACCATGTAGGGACCGGTGCTCCTCCTCATTCTCCTCCACGTGGCTAGTTGAGATTTCATTTGAAGACTACTTTTGGTGAGTTCTCATGTTTTGAAAATAATACTCCTTTATCTTTCTAGCTTATGATATGTTGAGATCTTTAGACACTTACTATCACATTATTTTCTATTATGATTGAGGGTGAACTAGAGACTTATCTTAGCCCCGTTAAATCTAAAAGTTAGAGGTATTGTTGGACATATGTAAGTTAAAGATTTACTATTATTATTTCTACTTATTTATTTATTGTCAATTTCTATGTAAGGCTAAAATAATTCTAAGAGGCTTGGGTCGTGATAGTCGGCCTCCCCCATGACCATCTGCCCTACCACCTGGCCCACCTCCCCAAGGACCTCCTCGAGCACTCTGCTGACTATCGCCACGGCCCTGACCCCAAACTACTCCTCCTAGTAGAGGTGGCACTGCAGTCAATAGTTTAGACCGGCCAGGACACTCTCTAGCCTAGTGCTCTAGTGAGCCACAATTAAAGCGTCCTGAAGCTGAGCGGCCTGTGATAACTCGCCTGAGGTAGGAAGGAAGTGGACTCTATCCCCTCGAGCTCTGCACTGCGGTAGAAACCCCTGATCAGGTCTAACTACCCGCAGCTGCTGGCACGAAAGCCTGATGCTTACTATAATATATCAATTCGACCGAGGCCGGAGCTAGATACCCAAATGCTCACCATACTAGAAAATCGGTAGAGGCTAGGGCTGGGCACCCAGATGCTCCTAGATGGAGATTCAAAATGGAGGCCGGGGCTAGGTACCCGAATGCTCACAAATAATCATCCCAAGGTTCCAAGTATTCTCCTTTCCAACTGGACGATAATTAAAATCACCTTCCTAATGAGTCAATTGATACACCGCCGAAGCTTGAACCGAAGTTGAAATAGTATATTCACAAGATCTATTATCGCCTATGCATCTCAAAAGTCGCATTTATGCTGAGGTATGGATAAGGATATTCTTAAGAGCAAGGTTATCACCTAGCATAGGCCAAACTATCGGGGACTAGCCCGCTATACCATATTATAGGGATCTAAGCCCGCCAAAATGACGCGGGGAAACTAAAGCAAGTTTTCAACCTATATTAAGGACAATATCCACCATAATATAAACATATAATCAATCAACTCCTTCTACCATACTAACAAATCATATAAAGGAACACATGCTTCCAATTACCCAAAAAAACCTGATGAAAGCCTAAAATATGATTTCTAAAACCTAAGATACAGAAATAATCTACCCAACCCAAATTCCATCTATTTCAACAGGCTTTCACACATTCCAGCTCAATCTAAAGAAAGAAAAGTCATAGCTTACCTATAGGCTGAACACGCGAATTCTAAATCACTGTGCTGGATATTTTACCTTTCAAATATCCCCAAAACGCTGTCACGCTATCAAAAATAGAATCACAACGTCATTACTATCATTTAGATACTAATTTCATAATTTTCGGAGACAGACTAATTTCGGGGTCTAAAACAAGAAATGTGGAACTCACATCTGGAATAACTGAATCGACCCCAGAACTAGGTTCTAAATAGCACCCCAAGATCAAGAATCAATGTACAACACAATTCAGGTTGGAAAAATAACGCAAGACGATCATACAACAACATGCTCAAAATTTAGACTAAAAGATAAAAATGGCAGCAACTCTTATCAGCAATTACTCAAAAATAGAACTCTCCCAATCCAAAACAATTACACCATGTCATTCCTTGCGATAATCCCTATAAATTAGTCTAAAAAATCACTAAAAATGAAGCCCATATGATCAAGATACAAACAGTCAAATTTCAACAAAATTCTATTTCGAAAATAACTAAATTAGTAACTAAATTCATAAATTTACCTGACACAGCCTCCCCTCAAGTTTCTGAGCTCACCAGCAGATTTCTCACAAAATTATCTTGAATTTGGATCTTTGAATTATCTAATTTGAGCTTGTATAGAAGAAGATATTGAGGTTTGAAATTGACAAACTGAGCTAAAATTTGTTCTTGGTTTTTTATTAAAAGACCAGGACTTTGGCCTTCGCGAACGTGACCTAAGTCGCCTGCGAATGTTGTGGTCAACAAGCTTGGCTTCATGAACATAGCCAGAGATCCGCGAATGCGGCCTAGGCTCCGCGAACGTGGAGGCCAACCACCCACACCTCCGCGAATTCGGCCTAGGTACCGTGAATGCAGCCTAGGTCCCGCGAACACGGAGTTCAATTTCCTAAACCTTCACTAACACAGAGAATAATTTTGTCTACACTAGATATCAGCTAAAAAGCTGATGTTTCTCAAGTTCAAATATTTCGATGGGGTGCTCGAAATTCGTTTGGAATTCCGTGCGTGCAAATGAGATATGCTAACCCACCAAATTTGAAATTTTGTTGTTACGATTGAAAGTGGGTTCCACACACAAAGGTCATACAATGGGCCTCAGAATTAGATCAAAAGCCTCGAAAAGCAAACAAAGGGTCATTTTAGAACAAACTTGATATTTCAAAGCAAAACACACTATCAGAATTTTCATCCAATCACATTTTCCAAAAATGTTGACCAAAGTCAATTATGGGCTAAATTTCAAAGATAAGAGCGTCAAATGGTCTCAAACTTTTATCGATTACCTCGGTGCTCGTGCTGACCATGTTACTAGCCTAATTTGGCCATTCTAGAGCTGATGGAACCATCAAAATTCCATTTTGAGGTTGTTTTGCTAAAGTTATGACCGAAGTCATCTTTTCAAGTTATAAAATCTTTAAAACAAGGAAACTGGTCTAAAACCCCAAATGAACGATCAGGCAACCGCGCTACCGATGCCAGCTGGTCATAAATGACCTGGGGTCGCTATAGAAATATTCTAAATGATTAAATGGAAGAAGTATTAGGAAAATGACCTGGAGTGTCATTACAACATCTAATTCATAGTAAATCATTACCAACTCATGCCCCCATCTCTCTAAGTTATGACTCAATAATTAATTCTGGCTAATCACTTTCTTAACTATTTCACGATTCACATAATTATCAACATCTCTTTTAAGCCTATCTTAAGTCCGCTTCATGTTTTCATGTGTGCTTTCTCTTTAGCTTAGTATTTAGAACCTACAAAACACTACAAATAGTTGTTAGTAAGGTGGGTTCCCTCCATTGAGAGCCTTAGTTTTGGTTTTAGGTGTCATGATCCTCAAACTTGAAATCTACATTCACTTTAGATGTCACCTTTTGTGAATCAAAGTCATATTATTTTCAAAGGACTTTCAAAGCCCCTATTTAAGGGGATTATTACAGTAAAGAGAATGTACTACCAAAAATTGGAAACATGAATGCGTATGTTAGAGTTAGAAAAGGTGAATAAAAGAATTGGAGAATCTACAAAGAAAAAAAGTGGGTAGTATTTCTCGAATTGAAGATGGGAAGTTTCTTAACTTAACACCATTAACCAAAAAATCAACACACAAAGTATATCATGATTCTCCTCAATTAACCTTGAGTGTAACGACCCGCTTCCATTGTTACGGAAAAGCCAATAGAGAGTAAATTCAAGCTAGAAAATCTTGGATAGTGATTTAGAAAATTTGAGCGTAGGTCAGACTTGAAAGAATTCTGAGTCAAGTTAGGTCTATGCTAGCCCGATAATGGGTGGGAGATCAAAACTTTTATTTGATCATTTAAGGTGATAGACAAGACATTAAGGTACCTATACAGCTTCATGGAATTATAATTGGGAGAGTAGAACTTTCGAAATTGATCTTGGTGCGAAGGGTATAATTTAGAACGCCATGGAGAGAGTGTGTGTTGTGAAATAGGAGTTTGGATCTCAAGTTCCAAGTTATATATTTCCATGCATTCTGCCTTGGTGGGGTTTCTCTGACTGGCGGGGCCCATTGTGGCGGAATAGTCCCACTAGCGCAGGATAGAATGTGACTAAAGTCGGAAAAAGGTCTAAAAATGGTTTTATCATTCCCACCTCATTCTTAAAAGACCAAAAATAATCTAGGATAATTTTCTATTGAGTTCCACCATAATATATGTCAAAGGCAAGTAAATTACTCCCTAAACTTGTAATTGAATTTCTAGAACCTATAATTATTGGTGGATGATCATTGTAGGAAGGTTTTGGCCTGAAATTGATGGTGGAGTAGCCTTAGAATGGGGTTAGGATTATGGGTTTGTCCTAGAAAGGAAATTATATTACAGTTCATGTTAATTAGGACATTTTATTGATCCTTTGTATGTATTTATTGTTTAGGCCAAGAACAAGTTGAACAATATTGGAAAGGAAAAGATCCTGCATTTTAGAGTTGTCAAAAGCTTGATTTGAGGTAGGTTATGATTTGTTCCCTGTATGTGATTCATGTACTTGCTAAGTTACTCCACTATATGAATATGTTTATATGAATAGGGAAGAATGCTTTGAATTGGTGACATGATTACTTACTGCTCATAACTTGAAATAATCCTGTTCTTGGGTGCTATGATAGTTTGACTATTCATTCTGATTTTGGATGATTTGTATGTTTGGATTGGGTGTCATGTTTCGATACAAACCTTGGACCGATGTTATATTCCAACACATATATAAGTGTTTGTAGGTCCCATGAGAGTACCCTTATGTGAAGTTACATAATATTGAGTAGTGGTTATGAGCTGATATTAGTTAAGTTTGTTCTATATAGATATATTCATGTATATGCTTATTGTGCTGTATTTACTTGTCCATGATTTGCATACTGGCTAGCTGTGTGATCTTACCAGTACACTATAGATTTTTTGTACTGATATTATACTTGCTCTTTCTTTGTTTAGTATAAGGTATATTCAGCTGGCTAAAGAGAGACCTCACAAAGAAAACCACTAGTTGACTAGAGATCAAGGGTGAGCCAGTTCTTTCAGGTTACCATGAGCTCTTCTTTATTTTAGTCCTTCACTCAGGGCTTGACTATCAAAGCACTTATTTATTTTATGCCTTTTGTGGTTGCATCCTCTTTCCTTTACACTAGTTTTTTCATTAGAGTTTTAGTACATCGACTTTTAGATTCTAGGGGTATTTTCTACATGTTTAGTTGAACTGATTTAGTTATGGAGACTCAACACCCTTCTTTTTATATTTAATATATTATTACCTTAAATTGGTTATCTCTTGCGAATGTTGTTAGTTTGGGTTGTAAAAATAGTTCTCCCACCAGAGGAATAATGTGCATGCTAGTCATGGTGGTTGGAGTTGTGACATAGTTTGTATCAGAGTCCTAGGTTCATTGATCTCATTGTACCAAAATGAGTCTAGTAGCATCTTAAGGAAAGTAAGGAGACGTCTGTACTTTTCTTCGAGAGGTTACATGACTTTAGGAAAAGTTTCTCTATCTTATTTTCCCTCATGCTCTAACTTGATTCAAATTAATATCTGGTGATCCAAATTGGTATCTAACCTATTTATCTCTCTTGTTCGCAGATGGTAAACATACGCTACAACAGTTTCCAGCCCGTAGATCTCATTGAACCAGAAGAGGAGCCAACTATGAAAGGACACAGTCAGGGCAGAAGACGGAGACACGGTAGAGGTTGGGGAAGAGTAGCGCCCATCAGGGGTGAGGATGTAGTTGAGGAAGTAACAGGAGAGGAGGTACCTTCCATACCCCAAAATGAGGTAGACAAAAATATAGTGGTTAAGAAAGAGGAGATTAGTGAAAAGGTTGAGGACGCCCAAGCTGGGAAAACCGTTCTTCCCCCTCTAGACCCCATACTAGCATAGCAGATCAAGTCTCTCTTGAATGGGTTGGCTGGTACTGGAGCCATTCCCACCATGCCCATAGCACCAGTTCCAGTGGCTCACCCATTTGCTATTGTTGCTCCTCTAATAGATGAGGTGGTAGGGTATTGAGCATGTCATGCTCACAAAGTTTTTGAAAATTAAGCCTCTAGTATTCCATTATTTTGGAGTGAGTTATGAGTTCATCCTTGATTGTTATGAGATATTGTACAAATTGGGGATAGTGCACCAACATAGAATGGAGTTTGTGACTTTCTAACTGCAGGGTGAGGCCAAACAGTGGTGGAGGGCTTATGTGGAGTGTCGCTCGCCTGTGTTGCCTCTACTTGCTTGGGTCCAGTTTCATGCCTTATTTTTAGAGAAATATATGCCAGTACCTTAAGAGATTGCAAAAAGGATAAGTTCACGACATTGTAGCAGGATGGTATGTTAGTGGCGCTTATGAGGCCAAATTTTATATGTTAAATTACCAACTTGACCCTTAGACCGAGTATCATATTTGGTTATTTACTAAAATCCCCTTTTGGTTGTCCAGGTATGTTACTCAGCTGGTAACTATAGAAGAGGAGAGAATCCGGTTATTTGTAAATGGGTTAAACCCTGAGTTGTAGGTTTTTTCAGTTCACATGACTTCGTTAGGCAAACGTTTCAATAAAATCACTGATTTTGTGAAGAAGGTAGAGGGTGTGAGGCGATATGAACAGGCCAAGGCTTTGTCAAAAAAGCCCAAGAACACAAGTGACTTTTAGGTATCATATACAAGAAGATCAGGCAGGCCGATAATTATAGCCCATCAGATTCAGTCAGCACTACCCGCTTTTACTGGTAATATTTCAGGTACTCCACATCAACATCCGACCCAGGAAGGATAAGGAGCTTTTTTATGGCCATTTGTAGGTATACCTTTGAGAACAATTGTTTTAATTATGGGGAGCAGGGGCATATCAGGAGAAAGTATCACCACCCTCACAGTACAGGCTCAGTAGATTCACAGGCTAGAGTAGTGGTACCCATAAGCAAAGAAGGAAATAGTAGATGACGTCTACAAGGTGGGCGAGGAGGGAACCCAAGAGGCCATGAAGACTGAGGTAATGGTAATGCAGGTCGAGTAGCAGCGCAACCTGGCAGAGAGGTAGCCCATTAGAATGACAAGGCTCAGTTTTATGCCTTTTCGGGCAAGACCGAGGCTGAGGCATTTGATGCGGTCATCACATATACTAGTCTTATCTGTGACTGGATGGTTACTATTCTATTTGATCCGGGTTCTACTTATTCATATGTGTTAGTGAGATATGCCTTGGGTTTTGATGTACTTTGTGATATACTTGATGCCCCCATCCATGTTTCTACCCTTATTGGAGAGTTTGGTATAGTCACCCATGTTTATTGTGCTTGTTCTGTTATGTTTATGGGATTTTAGACTTGGATTGACTTGGTAATTTTAGACATGACTGATTTTGATGTGATCTTAGGCATGACTTGGTTATCCCCTATTTTGTTGTACTTAATTATAATGCTATAACTGTTATTCTAGAGAACCCGGTGAGGGAAAGGTTAGAGTGGGAAGGGGTGTACAAGCCTAAGCCAGCTAAGGTCATATCCTCTCTCTAGGCAAGAAAAATAGTGGGAAAGAATTGTTTGGCCTATTTGGCCCATATTCAGAATATAGACGTAGAGCCTCCCTTAATTGAGTATATTCTTGTAATGTGTGAATTTCTAGAAGTATTTTCTACAGACTTGTCTGGTATGCCTCCTGATAGAGATATAGATTTTTATATTGACTTAGAGCCGAGCACTTGCCCAATTTCTATCCCTCCCTACTGTATGGCTCAAGCAGAGTTGAGAAAGATTAAGGCTCAAATCCAAGAACTTTTTGATAAGGGATTTATCCATCCTAGTTCTTTTTCATAGGGTGATCTGGTACTGGTTGTTAAGAAAAAAGTGGTAGCATGAGAATGTGCATTGATTAACAACAACTAAATAGGGTCACCATTCGAAATAAGTACCCATTTCCGCGCATTGATTACCTTTTTGATCAGTTGAATGGTGCATCGGTCTTTTTGAAAATTAATCTTAGGTCTGGGTACCCAAAATAACTTTTAGAACAAGATATGGGCACTATGAGTTCTTAGTGATGTCTTTTGGTTGATCAATGCACCAGTAACCTTCATGAGTTTGATGAATGGGGTGTTCAATCTGTTTCTAAATTCATTTGTGATCGTGTTTATAGATGATATTTTGGTGTATTTGAAGAGTGAACAGGAACATGCAGACCATCTTTGCATTGTTCTTGGTATTCTGGGAAAGCAAAAATTGTATGCAAAATTCTCCAAGTGTGAATTATGTTGCCTTTAGTTAATTTCTTGGGACATGTTGTCTCGAAGGAAGGGGTAATGGTAGATCCACAAAAGATTGAAACAGTAAAGAATTAGGGTCGGCCTAACTCTATGACTGAAGTTAGGAGTTTTGTAAGGCTTGCCAGCTATTATCGCTGGTTCATGAGGAACTTTTATTTTATTGCTACTTACTTAAAAAGGTTGACTCAAAAGGAAATATTATTCGAGTAGACTGACAAGTGCGAAGAGAGCTTGTAAAAGCTCAAGACTCTTTTGACCACAACATCTATCTTGACTCAATCGGTTGAAGGTAAAGACTTTATTGTTAGTTATGATGCTTCACATTCAGGTTTGAGTGTTGTGTTGATACAAGATACAAATATTATAGCCTATGTTTTGTGGTAGTTGAGGTTCATGAGAGGAACTATCCGACTCATGACTTGGAGTTGGCAACAATAGTGTTTGCCCTAAAAATATGGAGGCATAATCTTTACGGTGGAAGGTATGGGATTTTTACTAACCACCGCAGTTTGCAACATATATAAAGATTTGAACTTGAGACTGCGAAGATGGATAAAGTGGCTCAAAGACTATGATGTCACCATCCAGTAACATCCCGGTAAGGTTAATGTAGAAACAGATGCATTGAGTCGGAAACCGGTTAGCATGGGAAGTCTATACTATTTAGGAGCCTACAAGCAAACCTTGGCTAGAGAGATTCAGTCCTTGGAGTCCAACTTCATGAAACTAGGCATCTCAGAAAAAGGAAGAGTGATGGCCAGTATTGATCTATGACTCACATTTATAGAAGAGATTAAGGCCAAACAGTTTGAGAATGTGAACTTGAATGAAATTAGAGAAAGTTTTGATGGGCAAGGCCTAAGATTTAGTCCTTGAAGAAAGTGGGATGCTCAACTTTAGGGGAAGGATTTGTGTTCCCCGAGTAGATGGCATAATTCAGAAAGTGTTGTCTGAATCCCAAGGTTTGTGGTTGTCACGACCCAAATATCGAGGTCATGATGGCACATATCTCAAAACCCAATCTGATGTGTAACCCTAAAAATAAAATTCATACCACACTTCCAAAGAGAAAAGTGATGCCACAATTTAAATAAAAAAAAACAATAAAGAGAAAATTATCCCAAAACCTGGTGTCATAAGTATAAAAAGCATCTAATACAAGGTTCGAATCTGAAGATACAACATAAGTCTCTGAATGATACAAAAGACTGAAAAATAAGGATAGACTAGTGACGATCCGAATTTTGGGACCTCACTACTAATCTGAGAATACACAATCTGCTAAAATATCAACTGCCACGTGAGGTACCTCGATTAGTATCTGCATCAAAAAGGGATACAGAAGTAGGAGTGAATACAATTCACATGTACTCAGTAGGTTTTAGCTTACTGAGTATAAGGAATTAATCAAACTTATGAAATAAACTAAGGAACGCTTCCACCTGCATACAAAAAAGTTCTACTTTGGCATCGGTGCCACCAATTTATATATATAGTGGTGCGAGTAAAGTAGACCCATAATAACAACTCATAATCACAATTAATCAGATAATTCAAGAAGCACATATATCAATGCAATGCAATGCAATATGATGATGCAATGATGTGGTGGTACGGTGGAATCACGACTATCTCACAGCCTGTCGTATACACTTGCCGAGCTGTGATACCAAACAGAACCCATGGGGGTCTCGCAGACCATATACCTCAATCATAATATCTCATTATCCTTGCTACCTCCTCGTGGTCAAGGGATCACAATGCATCCACTACCCTGCCGTAATACTTCCTCGGACAGAGACTCAAGATACAAAGGTTTAAAGGTGTTTCATTTTCTTTCTCAAAATGAATTTCCATATTTCTTAACATCTATAATGAATGAGGATGAATGCATCAAAACACATATGACATGGAAGTAATATTCAACTCACATGTGGTAGAAGGTTCAAAGTTTTCAAAACTTAACCTACACATTATATTCACCCTCAATAAATAGTAATAGGAATATTCATCCCTTTCTCAACAATATTTCAATACTCAAGCATTCTCAAAACCCCCAACTCAACCTCTCAGGCGAGCATCACAAGTCAAATAATATACTTAAGCCTCTCTCTTAGGTAAATCACGAATCACATGCTCTCAAAGCAAATAAGATAACAAATAAGGCCTCCACACGGGCTTTGTAATACAAATAAACCCCCACATGGCAATACATTAATAAATAAGCCCCCATACGGGCATCACAATATATATATAACATTCTCAACTCATGCTACGACCTCATCCCAAAGTCTATAATATATTAATGACTAATTACCCTATCTCAATCTCAAAGAAGGATAGCCAAACCTACCTCAATTGCCGAAATCGCACTCGAACACCTCCACCGAACAAGCAACTCTTGAATTCAATGCCCAGAATGACAACCCACTATCAACAATAAAACATACACATCACAAGGAGTCCAATGACACCCATATTGATAGGTTTCAGAATTGGGGGTAAAATAGTCCAAAAATTATTTATTTCTGAAAAAGATCAAATCTGGAAATTTATTGGAAAATCATATTCTACTTGTAATAAGGAACTCATGGTTGAAAAACCCATAAAAATAGAGCTCAAAATGAGTTAGAAATCACCATTTTCCTTAAATTCAAATTAGGGAAGAAACAAAAAAATTTGGGGTTTGAAACTAAACTTTAGGGGTTAAAATCATTAAAAACTTAATGAAAAGGAAAGGTTTTAGGTCAAAAATCACTTACCCAACACTTTTACTTAAAAATCTCTTCTCAAATCACCTCAAGGAGTTCAAGAACTCAAACAATTGATGAAAATATTGAAATAGGAAGAAAGGGGCATTTTCTGCCCAAAAAGTTACTGTTCACGCGTGTTACTGTTCACGCGTGTTTTGTATAAATTTTCAAAAATCACCCTCAAGGTCATTACAATATCCACCACTAAAAAGGATGTTCGTTCTCGAACATAAGATAAAACAAAGTACCTGGGGTCTCAAAAAGCTGAGGATACCGAGACTGTATATCAGACTCTAACTCCCAAGTCGCCTCCTCAGCAGGCCGATGCTGCCACTGCACCTTAACCGAAGCGACCTACTTGGTCCTGAGCCTATGAAGCCTCTTATCTAGAATAACTGTCGGCTCCTCCTCATACGTCAAATCTAGAATCAACTCTACCGCATCATAAGAAATCACATGAGACTCATCCGGTATGTACTTGTGAAGCATGGAAACATGAAACACCGGATGGACAATTGATAATTTAGGGGGTAAGGCCAACTCATATGCCACTCCACCAACAAACCTTGGGATAAGCTTGCCCTTCTTTCCAAACCTCATCACACCCTTCATAGGTGATATTTTAAGCCACACACAATCACCCACCACGAACTCTAAGGGACGAACCCTCCTATCAGCACAACTCTTCTGACGACTCTGAGCTGTCAATAGTCGACCCTGAATCAAACATACCCACTCCACAGCATCCCTAAGTAAGTCAGTATCCAATGCATCAACCGCAACAGAATCAAACCATCTAATGGTTGATCGACATCTACGACTATACAATGTCTCAAATGGTGCCATCTGAATGCTGGAGTGATAACTATTATTATAGGCAAACTCTGCTAAGGGCAAGTGTTGGTCCCATCGGGCACCAAAATCAATCACACAGGCCCTAAGAATATCCTCCAACACCTGAATAGTCTGCTCAGACTGACCATTGGTTTGGGGATGAAATGCTAAACTCATCTCTAGCCGCAAACCCAAACCACGCTGTAATGCCTTCGAAAAATGAGAGGTGAACACTGAACCCCAATCTGACATAATAGAGATAGACACCCCATGCAGCCTAACAATCTCACGAAGATAGATCTTAGCTAACTGATCCGCATTGTAGCTAGTCTTCATCGGAAGGAAATGGGCTGATTTAGTCAATCGATCAACAATCACCCAGATAGAGTCATACTTACCCAATGCCATGGGTAATGCAGACATGAAGTCCATAGTGATACACTCCCATTTCCACTCAGGAATAGACATCCTTTGCATAGGACCACCCGGTTTCTAATGCTCATACTTCACTTGTTGGCAATTTAGACACTTAGCCACAAAATCAATAATGTCTCTCTTCATGCCACACTACTAATAGTGTTGTTTCAAGTCATGAAACATCTTTGCCACTCCTAGGTGAATCGAATATTTGGAACAATGAGCCTCCTTCAATATCATACGTACCCATTTACTCACCTTGGGCACATAAATGCGACCATTAATCCTCAAAACTCCTTCTGAATCAAGAGAGGCTGATTTTGCTTCACCACTCAACACTTTGTCTCGAATGGCCCTCAACTTGTCATCTTCAAACTGGTGTGTACGAATCTGGTCCATCAAAGTAGACCTAGCCTCCACAAAGGCCAAAATACCATGATGTGTAGAAATATCAAGTCGGACCAACTGTCTAGCCAATGACTGAACCTCCAATGCCAAAGGCCTCTCAACAGCCTTAAGGAAGGCCAAACTACCCACGCTAACTGCTTTGCGACTCAAGGCATCCGCTACCACATTAGCTTTGCCTAGATGATAAAGTATGGTGATATCATAGTATTTCAATAACTCTAACCACCTACGCTGCCGCATGTTCAAATTCGGTTGAGAAAACATATACTTAAGGCTACGGTGGTCAGTATAGACCTCATAATACACTCCATAGAGATGATGCCTCCACAACTTCAGAACAAACACCACCGCTGTTAATTCGAAGTCATGGGTAGGATAGTTCTTCTCATGTACCTTCAACTGTCGAGAAGCATAAGCTATAACTCTACCTTTTTGCATCAATACACCACCCAAGCCGACTCCCGAAGCATCGCAAAACACAATAAATGCCATGCCCTCCTTGGGTAAGGCTAGAATAGGTGCTGAAGTGAATAATTCCTTGAGCTTTTGAAAGCTCGCCTCACACTCATCATTCCACTAAAATGCTATGGTCTTTTGAGTTAGCCTAGTCAATGGGGTTGCAATAGAAGAGAATCCTTGAATAAACCGACAATAGTAGCCTGCCAACCCAATAAAACTCTGAATCTCAGTAACCAAAGTAGGCCTAACTCAATCATGAACCACTGCAACTTTGGCTGGATCAACCATAATACCATCCTTGGTCACTATATGATCCAAGAATGTCACGACTTAATCCAAAACTCACATTTGGAGAATTTTGCATACAACTTTTCCGCTCTCAATCTTTGAAGGACTGTCCTCAAGTGCCTAACATGATCCGCCTCATTCTTGGAATAAACCAAGATGTCATCAATAAACACAATCACAAACGAGTCCAAATAAGGTCGAAATACCTGGTTCATCAACTCTATAAAAGCATCCAGGGCATTAGTCAACCTGAAGGACATAACCACAAACTCATAATGCCCATAACGAGTCCTGAATGCAGTCTTTGGGATATCAGATTACCGAACTCTCAACTGATGGTAACCCGATCTCAAATCAATCTTTAAGAACACCAATGCACTTTAAAGCTGGTCAAAAAAAATCATCAATGCGAGAGAGAGGATACTTGTTCTTCATAGTGACCTTGTTAACCTGTCGATAGTCAATACACATCCTTATAGTACCATCTTTCTTCTTCACAAATAAAATTGGTGCACCTCACGGTGAAATACTAGGTCCAATAAACCCCTTCTTCAATAAATCTTCTAATTGTTATTTCAACTCCTTCAATTCTACCGAAGCCATCCGATAAGGAGAAATAGAGATGGGTTTAGTGTTAGGCTCCAAATCAATCACAAAATCGATATCACGGTCAGGAGAAACTCCCGACAAGTTTGTAGGAAATATATTCATAAACTCTCTCACCACCCTCGTAGTCTCTATAGGCGATGACTCCGTAGTGAGATCACGTACATGAGCCAAATAAGACAAACAACCATTATTCATCAAGCAACGAGCACGAATATAAGATATCACTCCCTTAGGATATGAACTTGGATTACCATTCCATACTAAGCTAGGTAACCCGGGATAAGCTAAGGTCATGATCTTTGCATAACAATATAATATAGTATGATAAGGAGATAACCAGTCCATACCCAGTATCACATCAAAATCAAGCATTTGTAATAAAATCAAGTTTGCACAGGTCTCTCTACCCAAAAATATCACCAAACATCCCTTATATACTTGATCCACTACTAAAGATTCACCTACAGGGGTAGAAATAGTAATAGGCACATCAAGGAGCTCACTCACATAATCAATACCCACATCAAAATAAGTTGACACATAAGAATAGGTAGATCCTGGGTCAAATAATACTGAAGCAGAATGATGGCAAACTGGAACAATACCTATAATAACTGCATCAGAGGTTTCTGCCTCATATCTACCCGGTATAGCATAGCATAATTGACGGTCACCCTTAGCCTTGAACCACCACGAGCACCACTTCATGCTCCACCCTTAGCACCACGGGTGCCACCTCTAGTATTCTGCAAAGAACCCTGAATAGCTGGAGCATCTGTAGAACTAATAACTAGTGCCCCAGGCCGCCTAGTAGAAGGAGAACGTTTGGGGAAATCTTGGGCCTTATGCTCAAACTCATCACACACATAACAACCTCGAGGCCCTAAACCCCGTGAGGGATAACCAGAAGTGTCAAAATGGCCTTTGGAGCCCGAAGAACCCTGAATAGTTGCCTGGATTAGTTTGCCTTGATAACCATAGGTTTTTGAACCCGAATATTCTCTGCCCTTGGAGGAATGACCGCTGAACTAACCCTGCTGACGGAATCTCTTGGCCCCGCCCTGTCTAGCACGTCGGATACTCTCTATCATCCTGAAATGATCAATAATACTCTGAAACGTACCTTCAAACAGTATAAGAGAGGTTGTAGTCTCTTAGAGATAATCGGCGAATCCCTTCACTAGCTTGCAAATCCGCTCGAACTCAGTGGTAATACTCGACATAGCATAACGAGATAACTCATGAAAGTGAGTCTTGTACTCAGATACAGATAGGGAGCCCTGCTCCAGTCTGTCAAACTCATTCCTGCGCTGATCACGGAGGCTATAAGGCACAAATCTCTCAAGGAACATCTCAGTAAACTATTCCCAACTCATCATAGGAGAATCAATAGGTCTACGGGCAAGAACCGACCTCCACCACTCCTTGGCTACTCTCGCAAATTGATATAAAGTATAAACTACTCCATGTGCCTCTAAGATGCCTAGGTTGAACAACCTGTCTTGGCACTCAGTCAAAAAGTCATAAGATTTCTCTCCGGCTGTACCATCAAACCTTGGAGGCTCCAATTGAACAAACCTCTTGAATCTCTTCTGCTCAGCTATCGACATGGCATCACTAGCAGAAACTGGCGGAGCTGCAAATCTCAAAGGTGTAATAGAAGGCACTAAAGAAGAACCAGGAGTATGAAATCCTATACTAGGCCCCTAAACTGGTGGTGTAGTACCAACTATGATAGGAGAACTTATGCTACCTGGAAGAATACCAGAGGTAGGAGTACCATCCAGTCTAGCCAATAATCGAACCGGTAGCTCCTGAAGCATCGGAGCACTATCGAGAACCACAGGAGGCTGGGATGGCCTCTGCTCCTCATTTTTCTACTCTAAGTCATCCTCATGCTCGTACATGGGCTCAAGTGATGGCTCTCTAGCTCGTCCACGAGTAGGTGCCACTCTCCTTGCTTGGCCTCGTCCCTTGACTCTATTACGTCTTCTACCTCACCCATGTACTAGGGCTCGGGCAGCAAGTGCAGCCTCACCCTCAGTAATTGTGGCTCTAGTCCTCACCATCTGTGTAGAAGGAATAGATCAGAGGTATACAACATTTGATATGAATAAATCGCACGAAGGGAATGAAATGAAGGAAGTCTTCCTATTAAGTATCTTGTAGCCTCTCAAAGATATGTATGGATGTCTATGTACCAATCCATAAGACTCTACTAGACACTCTGCTCTTTAACTTATGAGACCGGTGAACCTAGTGTTTTGATACCAATTTGTCACGAACCAAAAATCGAGGTCATGATGGCACACATCTCAAAACCCAATTTGATGTGTAACCCTAAAACTAAAACTCATACTAGACTCCCAAAGAGAAAAGTGATGCCATAATTTAAATAAAAAGAAAAATAATAAAGAGAAAATTATCCCAAAACCTGGTGTCATAAGTATAAAGAGCATCTAATACAAGGTTTGAATCTGAAGATACAACATAAGTCTCTGAATGATACAAAAGATTAAAAAATAAGGATAGACTAGTGACGATCCAAATTCTGGGACCTCACCACTAATCTGAGATTACACAATCCGCTAAAATATCAACTGCCACGTGAGGTACCCCGACTAGTATCTGCATCAAAAAGAGATACAGAAGTAGGGGTGAGTATAATTCATATGTACTCAGTAGGTTTTAGCTGACTGAGTATAAAGAATTAATCAAACCTATGAAATAAACTAAGAAACGCTTCCACCTGCATACAAAAAAGTCCCACTTCGGCATCGGTGCCGCTAGTTTATATATATATTGGTGCGAGTAAAGTAGACCCGTAATAATAGCTCATAATTACAATTAATCAGATAATTCAAGCAGCACAGATATCAATGCAATGCAATGCAATATGATGATGCAATGATGTGGTGGTTTGGTGAAATCAAGACTTTTGCACAGCCTGTCGTATACACCTGCCGAGTTGTGCTACCAAGCAGAACCCATGGGGGTCTCGTAGACCATATACCTCAATCACAATATCTCATTATCCTTGCCACATCCTTGTGGTCAAGGGATCACAATGCATCCACTACTCTGCCGTAATACTGCCTCGGACAGGGACTCAAGATACAAAGGTTTAAAGGTGTTTCATTTTCTTTCTCAAAAAGAATTTCCATATTTCTTAACTTCTATGATAAATGAGGATGAATGCATCAAAACACATATGAAATGGAAGTAATATTTAACTCACATGTGGTAGAAGGTTCAAAGTTCTCAAAACTTAACCTACACATGATATTCACCCTCAATAAATAGTAATAGGAATATTCATCCCTTTCTCAACAATATTTCAATACTCAAGCATTCTCAAAATCCCCAACTCAACCTCTCAGGCGAGCATCACAAGTCAAATAATATACTTAAGCCTCTCTCTTAGGCAAATCACGAATCACATGCTCTCAAAGCAAATAAGATAACAAATAAGGCCTCCACACGAGCTTTATAATACAAATAAACCCACACATGACAATACATTAATAAATAAGCCCCCACACGGGCATCACAATATATATATATATATATATATATATATATATATATATATATATATATATATATATATATATATATATATAACATTCTCAACTCAACTACGACCTCATCCCAAATTCTATAACATATTAATGACTAATTACCCTATCTCAATCTCAAAGAAGGATAGCCAAACCTACCTCAATTGCCGAAATCGCACTCGAACACTTCCACTGAACAAGCAACTCTTGAATTCAATATCCGTAATGACAACCCACTATCAACAATAAAACAAACACATCATAAGGAGTCCAATGACACCCATATTGATAGGTTTTGGAACCAGGGGTAAAATGATCCAAAAATTAATTATTTCCGAAAAAGATCAAATTTGGAAATTTATTGGACAATCACATTCTACTTGTAATAAGAAACTCATGGTTGAAAAACCCATAAAAATAGAGCTCAAAATGAGTTAGAAATCACCATTTTTCTTAAATTTGAATTAGGGAAGAAATAAAGATTTTTGGGGTTTGAAACTAAACTTTAGGGGTTAAAATCATTAAAAACTTAATGAAAAGGAAAGGTTTTAGGTCAAAAATCACTTACCTAACACTTTGACTTAAAAATCTCTTCTCAAATCACCTCAAGGAGTTCAATAACTCAAACAATTGATGCAAATATTAAAATGGGAAGAAAGGGGCATTTTCTGCCCAAAAGGTTGCTGTTCACGCGTGTTACTGTTCACGCATGTTTTGTACAAATTTTTGAAACTCACCCTTAAGGTCATTACAGTGGTACTCTATCCACCCCGGAGTGACCAAGATGTTTCAAGACTTGAAGCATTTGTACTAGTGGTCAGGTATGAAGAAGGACATAGCCGAGTATGTAGCTAAGTGTTAGAAATGCTAATGGATGAAATATGAACACCAAAGACCTGCAGGGTTGGTCCAAAGGATGCGTATCCCTAAATGGAAGTGGGAACAGATGGCCATAGACTTCGTGATGGGACTCCCTAAGACCCTAAGAAAGTATGATTCCATTTGGGTGGTGGTTGATAGATTGACAAAGTCAACCACTTCATCCTGGTTAGAGTGGACTACAATGTACAATAGTTGGTAAAGGTTGATGTGAAAGAGATAGTAAGGCTACACGTGATGCCTATTTCTATAATTTTAGACTGTGATATACAATTCACCTCTAAATTTTGGGGAAGGTTACATGAAGAGTTGGGAAATAAACTCACTTTCAGCATAGCCTTCCATCCACAGACAGATGGATAGTCAGAGAGGATATCCAAGTGCTGGAAGATATGTTGAGGGTATGTGTAATGGATTTTGGGCGTCATTATGTCACGACCCGACCTAGGGTCTAGTCATTACATGGCAATCAAAAACCCCGAAGGGGCTCCAACTAAGCCTCTTGTACATATCATAAGCATACATAAGGTAAAGTAAAAGTGAAAACATCATAAGAGAGTCTAAACCATGAATAGTAAGTGAAGAATGTCATATGACAACATAGACTCAAAATATTTGTACAACTAGATGCCTTCACTCCTGAACATGGATGGGGGCTAAGACATGTCCCTATCTCACCCTCAATATGAAACATAACACAAGTATTTGGAAATAATAACCAACTCAATGTGTAGTCCATGATAAATAAGGACTCACCATAAACATCACTGTATAGGAAAGCTTAACTAGCCACATGGAAGAATATGATTTTCAACCTCAATCCCTACATTATGATATAATATAGGCAAAAAGTATGCATTAGTATGTTGGATGTACTAAGTATGAGGGCATGACATGCAACGTAAATCATGGGATGCAGTGGTCAAGTAAAATACATGATAAGTGAGATAAGTAAAGTCATGAGAAAATCATAATGACCAAAGCATTAAAAACGCATAATTTAAATCATGACATATGTAAGAGTGGGATAGGAACCATAACCGACAATAAGACCATGCGAGCTATAATATGGAATCCCGTTGTCTCCCCATACGAAGAAAAAAAGGAATCTACTTGCCAAGGTAGACTCTACCCCGGTAGACGGTCATACATATGCTATATGTGGATCCAATAGCTAGGCCATAAAAGCCCCCTACGGTGGTATGTAGTTTAAGATACATGAGGCTGCTACTAGGGCTTTTGGTAGGGCCCTCACCTCAAGTCCACTCTAGTGCTAAGTCAAATCTCACAAAATGCATATATAGCATAGAAATCATATTTACATATATCATAGTCATGATCATAGGTTTGAAATGATACAGTATCTCATTTTCATACTGTACTTGTAAAGTGAGAATTTTTCTTTCATCATTACAATCATATTTACATAATTTATACAGTTAGGTCCTAGGTCACCACATAGGGTCCTAAGTCACCTTACTTCATAACTTGCATGAAATTTATATCTTGAACTTAGAGTAAAACTCAAATGCATAATCAATTGACTTAGAAATCATGAAATTTACTTGGAAACATGCATGATCACACACTTTCTATCATCCCATACATAATTCATAAAGATGATATCATTAGAAAGTATAATTGAAAATATCCATAATTTACATCATGAACCGTAGAGATCAATATAGGAGAATTCATAGAAAAACTCTTCAATTCAATGCAATAACCATAAATTTAAATCAAAATAGACTCATAATCATAATTTGAATCATAATTCATGCAATTTGACTAGAGATTATAATACCCATAAAATACCATACTTTAATTTAATAGAAAACTTGAGGAATTGATTGGGCTTCATAGATGAAAGAATTCATGAATCAATACCCACATCCTTAAGTGAGAAAATCAAATAATTTAGAAGAACTTGAGAGTTTTAAGTGAATTTACTTGAAGTCTTCAATGGAGTCCTTGAAAGTCTCTTGTAGAGAAAGAAATATACGAGTAGGTGAATTGTAGAAGGATGAAAGAATTAGAGGTTTAGGTTAATTTATAGAGCTGAATTAGGTCCTAAAAATGTCTAAGTTCATTAACTAACAACTACGGAAAAGTCTAAAGTGCCCTTACTAAAAAACTAAATTTGGACAAAAACCTTCGCCTGGGTCCGCGACGCGGAGGTGTTCCCTGATAGGCAAATTTTAAGCAAATGAGATTTTTGGCCAGATTTTGACTTCGGGAAAAATTGCACTAAATGGGAGCAAGTCCGCGATGTGGACTTGCCGCGCACTTTACTGTTTTTTGCAGTTTCTTCTAAAAATCTATCTTTTGATATACGGGTCCTAAAAATTCACTGAGACCCTTTTTTCATAGGTTTTGATCCCTTAATCGATATTCCGAACTCGAATTTGCCAAAATGATTAAGGATAATGCATTACATGAGCGGCCTATTTCCAAGGCATACTTAAGGCACTTGTGAGCATTTTGAGGAATGTCACATATTGGGACAAGTTCTTGTCCTTTTGCGAATTCTCCTAACACAATAGTTATCACTCCATCATTGGGATGACACCATTTGAAGCCCTTTATGGGAGGGGATGCAAGTCTTCCATAAGGTGGTTTGAGGATGGAGAAGTGGAGTCTATGCCCAGGATAATGTATGGAGCATCCAAGCTAAGCTTTTAATAGCTTAGAGACGTCTAAAGGAGTATGCTAACCATAAAGTAAGGGATATGGCATTTCGGGCAGGTGAACATGTGCTTCTAAAAGTATCATCCATTAAGGGGATAATGAGATTTGGTAAGAAGGGCAAGCTCAGTCCTCGCTATATCGACCCTTTTGAGATTCTTGACCACGTAGGGACAGTGGCTTATAGATGGGCTTTACCACCTAGATTGTCTAGATTACATCTGGTGTCCATGTGTCCATGTGTCCATGTTGAAGAATTACCATGGAGATTGGGATTACATCATTAAATGGGACTTAGTGTTGTTGGACAAAGATCTTCAGTACGAGGAAGATCTAGTTGCCATCTTAGATCGTGATGTCCGAAAGCTAAGGACCAAAGAAATTAAGTCTATGAAGGTCCAATGGAAGCATCTTCCTGTAGAGGAAGCTAATTGGGAAACAAAAAAGGACATGCGAGACAAGTATCCCTAATTATTCATCGAATCAAGTACTACTCTATCTCTGTCTTAGCCCTATTTTTCTTTCCTAGTTAATCACTCGGGGATGAGTGATGGGTAAATTGGTATCTATTGTAGCATCCAACTCATGTAGTTACAGACAAGCCAATAGGAAAGGAATCCAGGCTAGAAAACCTTGGGTAGTGATTTCAAAAAATATAAGCCTAGGTTAGACTTGGACGAATTCTGAGTAAGGTGAGGTCTATGGTGACCTGGTAATAGGTGGGAGATCAAATATTTTATTTGTTTATTTGACTTGATACAAGACGTTAAGGAGCATGTACGGCTTCATGGAATCTCAATTGATGAGTAAAACTTCTGAAAATTCTTTTACCGCGAAGGGTATAATTTAGAACGCCATAGGGAGAGGGTGTGTTGTGAAATGGGAGTTTGGAGCTCAAGTTTCTATCTATCTATTTTTGTGCATCCCACCCTAGCATAATTTCTCCTACTGGCACGGGGCCGTTGTGGCAGAATAGTCCCGCTAGCGTGGGAAGAACGTGACTTAAGTTAGGAAAAAGTCCAAAAACTATTTTAGTCATTCCCAACTCGTTCTTAAATGATCAAAAGCGACCTAGGGAGATTTTTTACCGAGTTCCACCACAATTCATGCCAAAGGTAAATAAATTACTCCCTAAATTTGTAATTCAATTACTAGAACCCATAATTGTTGGTGGGTGATCATTAGGGGAGGGTTTTGGCCTAAAACTGATGGTGGAAAGTAGCCCTAGAATGGGGGTTAGGATCATGGGTTTGTCCTAGCAAGGGAATTATGTTATAATTCATGTTAATTAGGACATTTTTTTGATCCTTTGTATGTATTTATTGTTTAGACGAAGAATAAGCTGAACGAAATCGGAATGAAAAATCTCCTACAGATTAGAGTTGTCAAAAGCTTCATTTGAGGTAGGTGATAGTTTGTTCCTTGTATGTGATTCATGAACTTGCTAAATTACTCCATTGTATGCATATGTGCATATGAATAGGGAAGAATGCAATGAACTACGTGAAATAATTACTTACTAACCATGACTTGAAATAATCTTGTCCTTGGGTGCTATGACAGTTTGACTATTCATTGTGATTATGGCTTACTTGTATATTTGGATCGGGTGTCATGTTTCTACACATATTTGGATCAGGTGTCACATTCCAACACAAACCTTGGACCAGGTGTCAAGTTCCGACACATAAATAAGTATTTGTAGGTTCCATGAGAGGACCCTTATGTGAAATTACATAATATTGAGTACTTGTTATGAGCTGATATCGGTTAAGTTTATTCTGTATAGATATATTTATGTATATGCTTATTGTGTTGTGTTTACTTGTCCATGACTCGCTTATTGCCTAGCCGCGTGATCCTACCAGTACACTGTGGATTTTGTGTACTGATACTAAACTTGCTCTATCTTTGTTGAGTACAGAGCATATACTACTGGCTGCAGAGAGACCTCGCATAGAAGATCGTAGTTAATCAGAGTTCAAGGGTGAACCAGTTTTTTCAGGCTAATTATGGGCTCTTCTTTATCTTAGTCCTTCACTCAGGGCTTGACTCTCCAAACACTTATTTATTTTATGCCTTTTGACATTGCATCCTCTTTCGTTTAGACTGGTTGTTTCATTAGAGTTTTGGTACATCAACTTTCAGATTCTAGGGGTATTTTTCGCATGTTTAGTTGAACTGGCTGAGTTTATGGGAACTCAACACCCTTCTTCTTATATTTAATCAGTTTAGTACATAAACTGCTTATCTCTTGCGAATGTTGTTAGTTTGGGCTGTAAAAATGGTTCTCCCGTCGAGGGATAGTGTAGGTGTCAGTAATGATGGTCGGGGTCGTGACATCGAGTCCCTTGTTTGAAGAATCTCATGAAATAACTATTCCTCCATAAAGAGTTTTTGACTCTGTAGATCCAAGACATACAAAGATTTAAAAAAAAGGTACCCCAAAAAGTATATATGAAATTGTCGTCTGGAGTTAGCCGAAATTCTTTATTAAAGAATAAAGTTTGTAGATTGAAGAAAATATTGTATGAGCGTAAAACATGACCTAGAGCCTGATTTGAGAGGTTCTCTTATGCAATGAAGGCATTGAGTCATAAAAAAATTAACTTAGATCATACTTTATTTATTAAATACAAGGAAAGAAAGCCGACGACTAGTTTAATTAATTATATATATTGATGATATGATTTTAACAGTTGACAACCCATGCGAAATAAAGTTATTACAAAAACATTTGACTATAGAGTTCAAGATAAAAGATTTAGGACAATTTAAATATTTTTTAGGAATTGAAGTAAAAAGGTCAAGATAAGAAAGCTCTTGTTTACAATGAAAATATGTACTAGATTTATTGTCTGAAACTGGAATGCTGGAGTGCAAATCAGTAGAAAACCTATAGAAATGAATTTTATGTTAGAGATTTTGCCTAATCAAGCTCCAATAGATATTGATCAGTATCAAAGACTTGTTGGGGTACTAATTTATATGTCACACATGAGGTTAGATATAACTTATGTTTCGAATGTCTTGAGTAAATTCATGCATATAATGAGTGAAGAACATATAAATGCAACATATCGAATCATGAGGTACTTTGAAAGGCTTTCCAAATAAATGATGATTGTTCTCAAAAAATTATAATGGTTCTAGCATTAACAAATATACATATTCTGATTGAAAAGGTTATCACACACTATAAAATCTATATCTAGTTATTTTACTTTTTGGAGAAAAATCTTGTTGAAAAAATAGAAAATAAATAGTTTGAGAAAGATTAAGTGCAAAAGCTTACTCTTTAGGTATAGCTCATGGTGTATACAAATTGTTATGGATTATGAAAGTTTTGTCTGATTTGAGGATTAAACATACAAAATTATGAATCTTTATTGTGATGATAAAAACATCTCTTGAGATTGCATAAGATCATGTGTGACATGATCATACCAAATATGTTGAGGTTGTTCATCATTTTATCCTAGAAATATTAGATGAGAACATTTTTCACTGTTCTTTTGTTAAGTCTGAAGATTAATTGATCGATACTTATTAAAGTCATTTTTCGAAAAGATATTTCATAGTATAATTGATTAATTCAACATGACAAATATCTGTGCGCGAACTTAAAGGAGAGTCTCGACAAGCTTAAAAGGAAAATAAATTAATTTCTTTGTCATTGAATTATTTTCCTGTGTTGTGGGATCATGTATGTACTTTTCTATATTGTATACAATATATTTGGTATCCTTATTTAATTATCTATGTAGGATCTTTTTATTTTGTTTTCTTTTTAGTTATGCCTTCCTAGTTGTTGGACTTGTTGGAATCTAAAGATTATTTCAAATTTAAAATACTATTTGAACTCTAAGGAACATCTCTTTAACTGCCAAAGTCTAAATGTGTATTGAAACACTTTTAATAAAATTAATTTAAAGGCACGTTTAATTAAACTTTTAAAATTTACTTATTTGTAAAAAAATATGTTTATCTAATAAGTTTTAGAACACTACTTTAGGAAAGTAGCAATTTAGTTTTTGTCAATCCACAGGAAAAAGATATATATTTGCTCAATAATTTTTATCATGAGTACTTGGCCATGAGTTGATTGGCGAGGTAGTTGATACATTTAGATTATGATAAGGTATATGGTCTGTCAGACCCCCATGTCCTGCTTGGTAGCATAGCTCGGCAGGTGTATATGACAAATTGTGTGATAGCCTTGACCCCACCATACTATCATATCGTTGCATCAATATATTGCATTGCATTGCATTGATAACTGTGACATTTGATCTATTGGCTAAATTGTGATATTGAACTGTATTTATGTGTTTACTTTACTCGCGTCGTACTATATAAATTGGCGGTAGCGTAGCCAAAGTGGGACTTTCCTGTGTGCCGGTGGAAGCATTTCTTAGTTTATTTCATAGCTTTTAATTAATTTCTTATACTCAGTCGATTAAATCTACTGAGTACATATGAATTGTAGTCACCCCTACTTCTGTGTCCCTTTTTTATGCAGATTCTAGATAGGTATCCCGCGTGGCAGTTGATCCTCCTCTCTCGTAACTATTTTATCATTTAGATTAGTGGTTAGGTCTTGGGATTCAGACTGCCATTAGTTCTAACTTTTATTTTTATTCTTTACTATTATTCAAAGACTTATGATGTATATATCAGACTCGATCATTGTACTAGATGCTCTTTACACATATTACACTAGGTTTTGGGATTAATTTCGTTGTTGTTGTCCTTTTATTGTATTTAATTGTGGCATGACTTCCCTTTGGGAGTCTCGTATGGTTTTACTTTTTAGCTTACACATCGGGATAGGATTTGAGATGTGTGCCATCATGACCCCGACTTTTTTGGACGTGACATGAACACCCATAGTTATTTGTGTAAACACATCCCTATATATACATCAATAGCCAATAACCCTCAACTTAGAATTCCGTTATGACCTAGTTATTCTCTACACTTAATCTCGCAAGAGTCATTGGCCTCCTAAATTGTTTCACCAAGGTTAACATTCAAATATTGGACCTTTATCACTACTAACATAATAATCATGATCCACAACATACATTCCCATTCTAAACAACAATTGACAATCATTTAACCATCCAGACTTCATACCCGAAGGCCTAGGCATGAAATCTCCCATCAATTTTTACAGTATATATTAAGCAATGAGAACAAATTTATAACTACTCAATTAAGGAAACCTAACCTACATGAGAGCCAAGCAGTTATGAAGAGATATGGTGGCTTCAATCCTAGCTTTCAGACAATGGGACGATGGAAGCTGGCCCAAATTTCGCTTGTTGAAATCTTTCTTACGCTAGAATCTCCTTCTCCCTCCTTCCCAAGCATGGAGCAGTCTTCTGAGGGTTTCTGGGGTAACCTTCTCCTCCTTTTGACACTTAGGGAAAGAGGGGAAATAAGAATTTGCATCTTTAAGTTCTATCCCGACCATCCCTCTATGGCGGCTCACATCCCACTAGAGCGACGCCACCGTAGCTGGACTATGCCTGCTATGGCGGGATGGTGCGGTCCAGACAGCTTAGGTTTTTACGAATTTCCATCTCTCCTTAGTAACGACGGTTTGAATCATTACATCAACTTATGCATAATCTAAAATATTTATTTTCCTCAATTTGTGCGAGATAGCTTATTCGATGAAGAGGATTCAATTGAACCACCTGACTTGCACTTTAGTTCTTCCACAATTGAGTTAGACTCAAAGTTCATTTTTTTTTTTAAAATTATGATATTAAAGTTAGACTTATTTCTTCTTAATTTATTCAATATTTGACCTATAGATCATATTGTTCATACTTCAGATATTCAACTCTAAATATGTGACAAAATTTATCTATTTATAAAATTAATCTTAGATCAATCTTTACACTATAAATTAGCTTTGAGTTTAGTCAAACTAAGCTCTACTTTCTTAATGGAAGGGTTTGTGCAAAGACGCTTACTTTTTACCTACAATTTGCTCTACTAGCTTTGAAGATCTTCTTGAATTGTCTAGGATCAAGCACTTTCGTGAGAAATCTGTGATATGCAAGTTGTTAGATTTTTTAATTCACTTGGCTCCCTGTAATCTGACAACGTAAAGCTCAGAATTCCCTCATCCAATAACCATATATTTATTTTATTTTCAAAAAAAGAAAAAAAAATCTAGTCCATCCCTTGGGAAAATATAAATGAACAAATTAAATTTATTATTCTCGCCATTTCAATTTGATTGTCTTCCTTTTCTTTTTAGTCAGTTTAGACAAAAAAAATAAGTCTTTTTCTTTTTTGAAAATTCTTTGATTTTAACTTTTCAGTAATATGTTTAAGATCACAATATTAAATAACTTTTTGATATATTTTTACATATTCTTATTTTAAGATTATAAAATTCAATTTTTTTTTTTTACTTTTTAAAACTGCATGTCAAGTCAAAATCAAACAAATAAATTAAAATAAATAGATAATTAAAAAATTGTGATGGACGATTCGTATAATTTACGTTGTGACGTTAAAAAAATAAGTGAATGCTACATTTTGACAAGATGTACCGCACAGCACGGAAATTCACTAACTTTCATGATTGCATGTCTTCATGAACTCCTTGTCCTCTTCATCATCAATTTTATATTTTTCAATTTAGTTTTGTATATTTGGATATATACATTTTATAATTAACAACAAATAGATATTTAATAATACTTATTTTTGCTTATTCTCAGGTGATTGAACCAGTTATATGTCCCCATTATTTGACATCCCCACATGTTCTCTTTAGATACTAGGCTGGATTGCCAGTGAATCACAAACTATCCAGTTTTCTCTTATATGTATGAAAAATATTCTCTAACTTATATATTTAAATACATATTTCATTTGAATGTTTTGTTTTCTATTAAATAATAATAGACACTTAAGTCATAGCCAAAGTAGAATAACATGTCTCTATCTAATATGACATATGATAGCAAACAAAAATGGGCTGGCCAGTTCAAATTAATTAAATAACATAAATATGATATTGTAAACTAAAGAAGAAAAGAAATGAAATTCCAACAATCACAGTTTGTTTAAAAGGGATATGCAATTAGAAAATGGTCGAGAAATGACATATTACGTGGATCTACGTACGAATTCAAACAATTTTTGAAACATCTTGAATATCAGACTAGAAAACTCTCTATATTGTTGATCGAAACGGTTCACTATTTATATATATACAAAAAAAATTAATTTTATACTTTATAATTTTTTGACGAATAAGATTCAATTGAACCTCCGAATAGATCATATAATATGTGCATACGCTCTAATGATCGAGTTTTTTTTTTAAAAATAAATTAAAATTTGGGAGTGGGGAAAGGGAAAGTAGGGAAGAGATTACACTGTGGGGAATCAAACCCTCACCAACGAAGGGGATATTGAGGTAATCAAACAACTAAGCTATTCATATTCCCCACATGATCGGGTTAATTATTAACATAGTATTTGTGATTTGATTTTAGGATGACTTTTCAACTTGAATTAGGAGTGACAAGTGATGTATAAAATAAAGTTTTCACCATTTTACATTTGAACATATGAACTATACGGTTTAAATCATCAATATCCTTAACAATTACTAATTATCTTGTTACCAATTTTATTATTTTAAAATGTATTATATTGTATTGTGTTGTATTGTATTTTATAATATTATTTTAATGAATATAATATTTGAAAAAAGCTATTAACTATGATACACGTGTTCATTGTCAAACTTGAACATTTGTTTATCAAACGCAGCTGATAAGACGATAAGGCTCTTAAGTAGTAATATTGAACTGATAAGTAGTTTTAATAGTGATGGAGTGACTGTACGTTAATGTATTAAATAGTAGTTAGGGTACTTAAAGACTTCAGGATGTACATCTACATCTCTACACTAATTGTAGTGATACTATATTGTACATGTAATGCAACATATGCTTAAGTTGTTCTCTACACACGCTTGTTACGATACGTTTTTAAATTTGTTGAAAACATTTTAATAAGTTGACTTTAACGAATGGAGTTATCACCTAATTTTATTCGGGGAATCAGGAAGACACTTGAAAAGATTTTTTCGTAATTTGTTTTAAAATAAAAAATCTGAGTAAGGACCCAACAGAATTTTCTAACGAAGATGTGAGACATCTTAAGAAACTCACAAATGCGATTTCCGATGAAATTTAAAAATTGAGGCAAAAAAAGTATAATTTTGTACGAAAACTAGTTTGAAAGAATTTTGATGTTAAACTTGATGGTCAGAATGTACTTGGATCAAAGTTTTTGCAATAAGCATAAGTGAATCATAATTTAACAATATTTTTGCACTTAATCATTTCGATTATTTCAACTACTGAATTAACTTTCATAATTTGACTATTTTTGAAAAGTAGCTCTTATCCCTTTTAAAAGATTGTGTGCTTAGTGTAACTACATGTTCCCGTCATTATGGCTAAGCCAATGAGAAATGAATTTGTGCGAGGAAACTTCTGGGTAGTATCTTGGAAATTTTAAGCTCAGGCTAGACTTGGATAAAATCTGAGTCAAGTGAGGTCTAAGGTAATCCGATAATGGATAGGGGATTTAATTATGAATTTGATTACTTGAGTTGATAGCCAAGATGTTAAGGAGCCTATACGTCTTTACGGGATCGGATTTGGGAGAGTAAAACTCTCGAAATTGATCTCGGTGTGAAAGGGTAGTGTTAGAACGTCAATGTTTGAAGGTGTGTTGCAAATATGGGAGCTTGAAACTCAAATTCAGACTCTCTGTCTCTGTGAAACCCGTCGTGGAGGGATTATTCCCGCTTGGGCGGGGCCGCTGTGGTGGGATTGGGCCCCCTGTGGCAGACCAGTCGCGACTTAAACCTTGGAAAAACCCCAAAATGTTATTTTTCTTCAAACTTCTTTTTTGAGAGCTAAGGGGCGATCTAGGACAATTTCTTACCAGTTTTCCATAAATTCTCGCACAAAAGGTAAGTCAATTACTCCCCTAATCAGTATTTTAATTTTTAGAACTTAGAACCCTTGTTATTTATCGTCGGGGGAAAGTTTTGGCTTGAATTGAATGGTGGAATAAGTCCTACTTGGGTGTTAGGATCATGAACTTGAGGCCGCTTTTATGGCCGCTTTTATTTATCCTTTGCATGTATGTAAATGTTTTAGACCAAGAACAAGTTGAAAGACTTTGGAAGGAGAAAGCTCAAGTCCTTTGAGAGCATTCAAGCTTGATTTTGAGGTAGGTGATGATTTATTTTTCCGTTTGTGATATATATGCCTGTTAACTGCCCCATTGTATGCATGAATGTAAGTGATTAGGAAGAGATGGATTGGACCTGATGAAAAGACTATTTGTGATCAATTACATGAAATTGGCCTGTTACTTGCTTGTGTAACTATGTGAGACTATTCATTATCATAGCTATTGTGATTGTGGTTGATTGGATAGGGTGTCACATTCTAAAGAATAACTAGATCGGGTGTCACATTTTGACACATTATTTGAATCGGATGTCACGTTTTGATAAAATATTAGCCGGGTTTCACTTTCTGACACAACTAACACTTTGGATGTGGATTTCATGAGAGAACCATTCTTTGACCGTTGCATTGAAATTGATATAATTAATCTGTGTATATGTATATGTACTGAATATGAGATGATAAGTAGTAAAGTACTATGTACATGTGTGTCTATTGTGTTGTGGTTACTTGTTTATATTTCACTTACTAGAATAGTCGTATGATCCTACTAGTACATCATTATTTTGTGTACTGATATTATACTTGCTCTTTCTTTATTGAGTACAGAGCATCTTCAGGCGGCTATTAACAGATCTCAGTTAGGAGATCGTTGATTTGCCGGATTCAAGGGTGAGCCAACTCTTTTAAGCTTCCATGGATCCATCTAAGTTCTTAGTCCATTCTTACGGAATTAGACTTTTTTCTAGACTTATTATGTTATGGTTTTCGGGGTTGCATCTCCTTTTCCTTAGACATGTTGGTTAGTAGAGTATTGGTATAATGACTTTAGATTCTAGGGGTTGAAATTCTGCATGTTTATGTTTTGTTTTGTTAATCTTCAAGTCATTTCACAAGTTTGGGCTTTATACACTCATTTACAACACAAATGTATGATATTGTTTTAAGATTGTATACATTAGTCGTGATCCTAAAATTCTCATATTTTTCATCATCTCTTCATTTACACACGATGCTTGAGCCCTAGACTTGATCCTCATTTTTTATATGGATTTCTACTCAGAATTCAAAGTCATTTTTTCATCATTTTACCACCAAATTCTTGTCATTTCAACAATTCGTCTCCTACACAACAAAGGACAAATATTAAAGATTATGTGAACAAAATGTACTTAAACACAAGAAAAGTGATCTAAATATGAGGTGAAACATAATTAAGAAATTTTATGATCCAAACTACCATCTAGGTGTGACATGACAAATAGAATCTCGAGAGATTCTAAACAAGCCACTTTATGTAAGCATGACACTAAGATAATTAACATCATCAAACAATTTGAAAAGAGAAAGATAAGTTTCAATATAGTCAAATATAGCATAATAGAAAAATGAGATACAACTCAACATAGGTGCAACCATCTAATATCTCTAGCTATCTCTAGCATAAGAAAAACCAAATAAAGTTAGAATAGAGTGTAATATGAACATCCTCGGAAAATGAGGACTCACCAATACTGTAAAAGGTGGTAGGAGTCTGTACTAACCACTGGCCTAATGAGAAGCGTTGTGAATAACTTTTTTAACATATCATGATTTCATAACATACTCATAAAAGACACTTATCTAAAGCATCTAGATCATGATAAGCTTTTCATTAAAAATCACACTTCAATCGAAAATGGATAAATCATGAAAATCTTTCATAATGATAATACTTCACTTTGAAGCAACCTTGTTTTCATATAAATATAATTGATACTTTATCTAAAAGCATTTTTAAATCACTGTTTCTTCAATTCATTATATATGCTTAAAGTCTCAACACTTGATTTCAAAATCAACATATGCATATAGCGTGGGCTCATGTAAAAATTGTTGAAAACATGTAAGTAAGGTCAAATCATGCATAATAAGATCAAGTAGGATGAATTTAGTCATAAAAATTTGAACCCAAAAGAAACTTGCCAAACCCCTAGAAATTGGATTGAAAATCATGGAAGAAGTAGAGAAGTCTTTGGAACTCAATTGATGGAAATAATGTAATGACCCTGAAGGTCATTTTTCATAATTTCTATAAAATAACCATTTTAACTTTCATGATAGTTGCCTCGAGTCACGTTTGATCAGTGTTCAAAGTTGTTTATGTGAAATTCCTTGAAAAGTTGAGATTTTTGGAAAACCTTCAAGTTTTGAAGGCTTAAGTTGTTTCTTAGTGGTATTTGTGGTCATTCAGAGTTTTGGATCTTAGAATGGAATTCCATTTATTCCATTAGCTCCGAAATGTGAAATTTGGTCTAGGAAAATTGACGGAATCATATTTGGAGATATATCGTGGATTTGAGGCCTTGAGTTGGATATTGTTGAATTTTTTATCCTAGAGTTAATTTTGGTCAAAATTTGAGATTTCAATGCTCGAAATAAAATTTGGATGACTCTGTTGGATTCAGGAGATGAATTTTGTTCTACGAGTGAGCTTGGTTGAATTTTAGGGGCTCCAAGCTTGATTTGATATTTTTAGGCCTAAAGTTAGTTTCATTGAGACTTGTCGGGTTTCATATCAAGGAGACCTCAAATTCAAATTCAATCATTGAGTTAGAAACTTCAAATTTAGTAGGGTTGCATAGTTGGTTTGTGTGCACGGAATTCTGAATGAATCTCGAGGGTCCATTCTATGACTTTAAGACTTGCATGAGTTTTGTTGTTATCTGGTGCGAGCTAACTCTTTGCGTTCACGGACCTCCTTGACGGCGGTCATGAAGGGTCAATCCTATTGAACTTCACATTCATGGAGGGAGAGTCTCATTTGCAATGGGTAAGAAGAGTGACCTCTGTGTTCAAAAAATCCCTCTTGCGATCGTGAAGGGTCCATAACAATGATCATTTCTATCGCGGGCTAATAAGCCGCAGTGGCGAAGAGTTAATTACCCTGACCAATGACTCCTCCCAAAAGATGGAATTGACTCTTTTTCACCATTTTTGAGTTAGAGAAGTTTGGATAGGCGATTTCTCAAGGGAATTTTTGCATGGAAACTATTTGATAAGCTATTTTGAACTAAAACCTTCATCTCCTATTGAAAATTTATGGATTTTAACATGACATTTGGTAATTTTGAATGAAAGAAATTGAGTTTTTTCAAGGACTTTGAGTTTTGTCTAAATTTTGATTATGAACTGATTTGAAATCTTTTTTCAAAACAATTTTCATCAATGGATTTGTAATGCTTTGAGGAATATTTTCATGTAAAAATTTCTAGCTTTAAACCCCGTTTTTAGAATTTGAATTTTGAGCTATTTTGAGCCTTTTGCTCGAATTTCATTATTTTTTTATTGTTAGTTTTGGATCTTGTTGGAGGCTATTCGAAAGGAAAATGATCAAATACTTGATTGATCGGATACTTATTAAGGCAAGTGAACTTCTAAAATCCTGTAAATCTTATAGATTACTTGAACTTGCTTTCGTATATACGTTGGGATAAAATGGAAATAAGGTTTGGGATGATAATCATGTTAATTGTACCTAATAAAAGATTGGGATAATAAAAGGACTATATGTTCTATGATGTTGATCGAAAATGTAATATCCTTGACTTGAACTTGATATCAACTTGATGAAATGCTATAATAGCCTAAATACGATTATGAAATTGATGAATTTTTCATTTGCTAATGGATGATTATGGAAATTGAGTTGGACATACTTGCTCACCGATTGATCTTAAATGTGATAAAGGAGTAATGAAATGTAGACTTGATGATTCATAATGATGTAAATGATGTACCTATAGATGTTGATATATCATTGATAGTGTGAAGTGAATTGCATTGATATGAATTGCGTTGTGACTGTGGACTCAATCATTCTCTCATTATTTGTGTAAATATGCTTATTTGCATTGATTATGGAATATTATGATGAGACTAGAGTAACACTTATGCCGATAGAAAATGATTCCGGTGGATTAATTCTTATGTCGATGGAAAATGATTCTGGTGGATTGATACTTATGCCGTGGGAAATAGTTTTGGTGGATTGATACTTAAGCTGATTGAAAATGGTTTTGGCGAATTCATATTTAGAGGAAATTGGTATCGGGCCACACGTCCAAGGCAAAATTATGTATGTGAGAGATGGGATCGGGCCACATGTCCGTGGCGGATACATGGTCCTTGAGCTACCCCCATAAGTTTTAATTTGTTATACAATAGAAGTGTATCATTATGACATACATATATCACTTTATAATATGTTACATCATATTGCATTGTATTACATTTTATCTGTCATCATAAAGTGTGTAGATGCCTCCTATTGACGGACCTCCTTTATGGCGGTCATGAAAGGTCAATCCTATTGAACTTCACGTTAAGGGAGGGCAAGTTGCATTCAGAATGGGTAAGAAAAGTGAACTCTGTGTTCAAGAAGGCCCTCTTACGACGGTGAAGGGTCTATCGACATGGTCATAATTTGGCTTGATTGTGGTGAATTAGAGGCTATTCAGAAGGGAAATGATAAAATACTTGATTGATCGGATATTTATTAAGGCAAGTGAACTTCTAAAATCTTGTAAATCTTGTAGATTACTTGAACTTGCTTTCGTATATGCGTTGGGGTAAAATGGAAATAAGGTTGGGGATGATAAACCTGTGAATTGTACCTAATAAAAGATTGGGATGATAAAAGGACTATGTGTTCTATGATGTTGATCGAAAATGTAAAATCCTTGACTTGAACTTGATATCAACTTGATGAAATGCTATAATAGCCTAAATACGATTATGAAATTGATGAATTTTTCATTTGCTAATGGATGATTATGGAAATTGAGTTGGACATACTTGCTCACCGATTGATCTTAAATGTGATAAAGGAGTAATGAAAAGTAGACTTGATGATTCATAATGATGTAAATGATGTACCTATAGATGTTGATATATCATTGATAGTGTGAAGTGAATTGCATTGATATGAATTGCGTTGTGACTGTGGACTCTATTATTCTCTCATTATTTGTGTAAAAATGCTTATTTGCATTGATTATGGAATATTATGATGAGACTAGATTAATACTTATGCCGATGGTAGATGATTCTGGTGGATTAATTCTTATGCCGATGGAAAATAATTCTGGTGGATTGATACTTTTGCTGTGGGAAATAGTTTTGGTTGATTGATGCTTAAGCTGATTGAAAATAATTTTGGCAGATTCATATTTAGAGGAAATTGGTATCGGGCCACACGTCCAAGGCAAAGTTATGTAAGTGAGATATGGGATCGGGCCACATGTCCGTGGCAGATACACTGTCCTTGAGCTACCCCCATAAATTTTGATTTGTTATACAACAGAAGTGTATCATTATGACATACATGCATCACTTTACATGAAATCACATTGCATTGCATTACATTACATCTTATTTATTATCATAAAGTGTGTATATGCCTTCTATTAACGGACCTCCTTTACGGTGGTCATCAAGGGTCAGTCCTATTGAATTTCACGCTTGTAGAGGGCGAGTCGCATTCGCAATGGGTAAGAAGAGTGATCTCTGTTTTCAAGAAGGCCCTCTTGCGATGGTAAAGGGTCCATCGACATGGTCATTTATATCGTGGGCTTAGTAAGCCGTAGTCGCGAAGAGTTAATTACCCTGACCAAAAGATGGGTAATAGCTCCTTTTCACCATTTTTGAGTTAAAGAAGCTTGGATAGGCGATTTCTCATTGGGAATTTTGCATGAAAACTATTTTCTAAGCTATTTTGAACTAAAACCTTCGTCTCTTATTGATAATTTATGGATTTTAACGTGACATTTGGTGATTTTGAATGAAAGAAATTGGTTTTTTCAAGGACTTTGAGTTTTGTCTAAATGTTGATTATGAACTGATTTGAAATCTTTTTTCACAACAATTTTCACCACTACATTACTAATTCTTTGAGGAATATTTTCATGTAAAAATTTCCAACTTTAAACCACGTTTTTGGAATCTAAATTTTGAGCTATTTTTACCCTTTTTCCTAAATTTTATTATTTTGGTATTGTTTGTTTCGAATCTTGACTGTGAATCATAATTTGACTTGATTGTGGTGAATTGGAGGCTATTCGGAAGGAAAATGATCAAATACTTGATTGATCGGATATTTATTAAGGCAAGTGAACTTCTAAAATTTTGTAAATCTTTTAGATTACTTGAACTTGCTTTCGTATATGCGTTGGGGTGAAATGGGAATAAAGTTTGGGATGATAAACATGTGAATTATACCTAATAAAAGATTGGGATGATAAAAGGACTATGTGTTCTATGATGTTGATAGAAAATGTAAAATCCTTGACTTGAACTTGACATCAACTTGATGAAATGCTATAATAGCCTAAATACGATTATGGAATTGATGAATTTTTCATTTGCTAATGGTTGATTATGGAAATTGACTTGGACATACTTGCTCACCGATTGATCTTAAATGTGATAAAGGAGTAATGAAATGTAGACTTGATGATTCATAATGATGTAAATGATATACTTATAGATGTTGATATATCATTGATAGTGTGAAGTGAATTGCATTGATACGAATTGCGTTGTGACTGCGGACTCTATCATTCTCTCATTATTTGTGTAAACATGCTTATTTGCATTGATTATGGAATATTATGATGAGACTAGATTAATACTTATGTCGATGGTAGATGATTCCGGTGGATTAATTCTCATGCCGATGGAAAATAATTCTGGTGGATTGATACTTATGCCATGGGAAATAGTTCCGGTATACTTAAGCTGATTGAAAATGGTTTTGGCGGATTAATATTTAGAGGAAATTGGTATCGGGCCACACGTGTAAGGTAAAATTATTTATGTGAGAGATGGGATCAAGCCATATGTCCGTGGCAGATACATGGTCCTTGAGCTACCCCCATAAGTTTTGATCTGTTATACAACAGAAGTGTATCATTATGATAGGCATGCATCACTTTACATGACATCACATTGCATTGCATTGCATTATATTTTATCTTTCATCGTAAAGTGTGTATATGCCTCCTATTGACGGACCTCCTTGACGACGGTCGTGAAGGGTCAGTCCTATTGAACTTTCCATTCATGGAGGGTGAGTCACATTCATAATGGGTAAGAAGAGTGACCTCTATGTTCAAGAAGGCCCTCTTCCGATGGTGAAGGGTCCATCGAAATGGTCATTTCTATCGCGGGCTAAGTAAGCCGCGGTCGCAAAGAGTTAATTACCTTGACCAAAAGATGGAAAATGGCTCCTTTTCACCATTTTGAGTTAGAGAAGCTTGGATAGGCGATATCTCATTGGGAATTTTGCATGAAAACTATTTGCTAAGCTATTTTCAACTAAAACCTTCGTCTTTTATTGATAATTTATGGATTTTAACATGATATTTGGTAATTTTGAATGAAAGAAATTGAGTTTTTTCAAGGACTTTGAGTTTTGTCTAAATGTTGATTATGAACTGATTTGAAATCTTTTTTCATAACAGTTTTCACAACTGCATTCCTAATTCTTTGAGGAATATTTTCATGTAAAAATTCCCAGCTTTAAACCACGTTTTTGGAATATGAATTTTGAGCTATTTTTACCCTTTTGCCCAAATTTTATTATTTTGGTATTGTTTGTTTCGAATCTTGACTGTGAATCATAATTTGGCTTGATTGTGGTGAATTGGAGGCTATTCGGAAGGAAAATGATCAAATACTAGATTGATCGGATATTTATTAAGGCAATAGAACTTCTAAAATCTTGTAAATTTTGTAGATTACTTGAACTTACTTTCGTATATGTGTTGGGGTAAAATGAGAATAAGATTTGGGATGATAAATATGTGAATTGTACCTAATAAAAGATTGGGATGATAAAAGGACTATGTGTTCTATGATGTTGATCAAAAATATAAAATCTTTGACTTGAACTTGACATGAACTTGACGAAATAGCCTAAATACGATTATGGAATTGATGAATATTTCATTTGCTAATGGTTGATTATGGGAATTGACTTGGACATACTTGCTCACCGATTGATCTTAAATGTGATAAAGGAGTAATGAAATGTAGACTTGATGATTCATAATGATGTAAATGATGTACTTATAGATGTTGATATATCATTGATAGTGTGAAGTGAATTGCATTGATATGAATTGCATTGTGACTGTGGACTCTATTATTCTCTCATTATTTGTGTAAACATGCTTATTTGCATTGATTATGGAATATTATGATGAGACTAGATTAATACTTATGCCAATGGTAGATGATTCTGGTGGATTAATTCTTATGCCGATGGAAAATAATTTTGGTGGATTGATACTTTTGCCGTGGGAAATAGTTTCGGTGGATTGATGCTTAAGATGATTGAAAATAATTTTGGCAGATTCATATTTAGAGGAAATTGGTATTGGGCCACACGTCCAAGGCAAAGTTATGTATGTGAGATATGGGATCGGGCCACATGTCCGTGGCAGATACATGGTCCTTGAGCTACCCCCATAAGTTTTGATTTGTTATACAACAGAAGTGTATCATTATGACATATATGCATCACTTTACATGACATCACATTGCATTGCATTATATTACATCTTATTTATCATCATAAAGTGTGTATATGCCTTTTATTAATGGACCTCCTTTACGGCGGTCATCAAGGGTCAGTCCTATTGAATTTCACGCTTATGGAGGGCGAGTCGCATTCACAATGGGTAAGAAGAGTGATCTCTGTGTTCAAGAAAGCCCTCTTGCGATGGTAAAGGGTCCATCAACATGGTCATTTATATCGTGGGCTTAGTAAGCCGCGGTCGCGAAGAGTTAATTACCTTGACCAAAAGATGGGAAATAACTTCTTTTCACCTTTTTTGAGTTAGAGAAGCTTGGATAGGCGATTTCTCATGGGGATTTTTGCATGGAAACTATTTGCTAAGCTATTTTGAACTAAAACCTTCATCTCTTATTGATAATTTATGGATTTTAATATGACATTTGGTGATTTTGAATGAAAGAAATTGGGTTTTTTCAAGGACTTTGAGTTTTGTCTAAATGTTGATTATGAACTGATTTGAAATCTTTTTTCAAAACAGTTTTCACTACTGGATTCCTAATTATTTGAGGAATATTTTAATGTAAAAATTCCCAGTTTTAATCCATATTTTTGGAATCTGAATTTTGAGCTATTTTAACCCTTTTCCCCAAATTTTATTATTTTGGTATTGTTTGTTTCAGATCTTGACTGTGAATCATAATTTGGCTTGATTGTGGTTAATTGGAGGCTCTTCAAAAGAGAAATGATCAAATACTTGATTGATCAGATATTTATTAAGGCAAGTGAACTTCTAAAATCTTGTAGATTACTTGAACTTGCTTTCATATATGTGTTGGGGTGAAATGAGAATAAGGTTTGGGATGATAAACATGTGAATTGTACCTAATAAAAGATTGGGCGGATAAAAGGACTATGTGTTCAATGATGTTGATCAAAAATGTAAAATCCTTGACTTGAACTTGACATGAACTTGATGAAATGGTATAATAGCCTAAATACA
The DNA here is from genome assembly GCF_947179165.1 of Solanum dulcamara. Taxonomy (NCBI): domain Eukaryota; kingdom Viridiplantae; phylum Streptophyta; class Magnoliopsida; order Solanales; family Solanaceae; genus Solanum; species Solanum dulcamara. The sequence continues at coordinate 57,314,886 of NC_077242.1, forward strand.
ATTATGGAGTTGATGAATTTTTCATTTTCTTATGGTTGATTATGGGAATTGAGTTGGACATACTTGCTCACCGATTGATCTTAAATGTGATAAAGGAGTAATGAAATGTAGACTTGATGATTCATAATGATGTTAATGATGTACTTATAGATGTTGATATATCATTGATAGTGTGAAGTGAATTGCATTGATATGAATTGCATTGTGACTATGGACTCTATTATTCTCTTATTATTTGTGTAAACATTCTTATTTGCATTGATTATGGAATATTATGATGAGACTAGATTAATACTTATGGCGATAGAAAATGATTCCGGTGGATTAGTTCTTATGCCGCATGAAAATGATTTTGGTGGATTAATACTTATGTTGGGAAATGGTTTTGGTGGATTGATACTTAAGCTGATTGAAAATGATTTTAGAGGATTCATATTTAGAGGAAATTGGTATCGGGCCACACGTCCAATTCAAAGTTAAATATGTGAGAGATGGAGTCGGGTCACATGTCCGTGGAGGATACATGGTCCTTGAGCTACCCCCATAAGTTTTGATCTGTTATACAATAGAAGTGTATCATTATGACAGACATGCATCACTTTACATGACATCACATTGCTTTGCATTGAATTACATCTTATCTATCATCGTAAAGTATGTATATGCCTCTTTGTGTTTTTGTGACTGATAAATTTGATATTTATGTGATTTGTTCGGTGATGTTAATGAGCTGTTGTAGACTAGATTAGGTTGATTTCTGTTTAGGTTTATAGTTGAGGAGGTTTGGTTTGGATGAAAGGAGTTCTACTATCTCTTAGATTTTCCTAGTTTTGTTAGTATACTTTTTGAGTACCGTATTATTGTACTCACTCTTTGCTTCTACACCTGTGTAGTCTTTAAGCCCAGACTGTGTATGAGTTATATTCTATCTTTCGAGGCTTCGAGGTGACTTGAGAGGTAGTTTATGATGGCTGGCAATTTCCCTTGTCCCTTTTACTTATACTTTGTTATATTTGAGAAACAAATGCATCGAATTATGTACTTATTTTTTAGTTTTTTTACTAGAGGCTTGTACATGTACAACAAAATTTTAGAGGTTATTTTAGATTTGAAAGTCTTCCACTTGTTTTTATGTCTTTTATCTCCTTACTCCAGTATTATTTTTGTTTTCATTGTATTTTAGGTTGAATTGACTCGGTGGGAAAGAACAAGTGCCATCACACCTCATTTTGAATTATGACAAAATGATATTAAAGCTTTAGGTTCATAGCTCTCATATGTGCAAGCCAAGTCTAAGTAGAGTCTCGAGGATTGGTACGAAGATGTCTGTACTTATCTTTGAGAGGCTATGATGACTTTGAGAAAAGGATCTTCATATTGATTCTCTATCATGCGCGTTTATTTTGATCTAATTCCATTGATTTGCTCCATTCTCTTACTTATAGTGATAACTCATTCTTGGTCCTGCGTGTATGCAGTTGAGATGTCATCATGTGGCTTTGGTGTTAGAGCAGGATTTGAGACAAAATTGATAGACTTATGAAATGGCTGTGTGGTAAGGCTTGGAATGCTTTGCGATTTGAAAGGAGTGAGTAAGGTTGTGGTCAAATGATGTATTTTGAGGTTATGGAATAAAAGGATGAACAGTGATTAAGAGACTTCATAAGCGTCTTACCCTTCTAGTTAAGTACTCAACAACAGAAATAGCGCTGGTGTGGCTTATACGATATCTGAAGTGGTTTGACAATGGAGAATGGTGTAATTAAGAGAATGATTATGTTAAGAGCGATGTGACTTTGGATACTACAGTCTGTGATGTTTGTCAAAAATGAATGGGTTGTATGGTGTATTAAGATGATGATGTTGCATCAATTGAGATTAGAATTTCTATGGCGGTTTTGCATTGTGGGTGTGTATTAGAAAGGGTCATAATATGATTTTTATGATGGTAACTGTGTTTTCTTCCTTAGGGTTTTGGGTTGTGTTGCTTCTGTTCTTGACCTGGCTTACAAAATGGTGCATAGCTCTCTTGACTGGAGATTTAAATATTATAGTAATATTTTGAAGATGTTTAATAGATGCAAATGAGCGGACCATTTGAGTACGATCTTCTAAATTAATATGATATGATAAAGTAGTTGATCTAGCGAGTGTTCACTGTGTGGTACTAGTGATTTATGGAAGTGGAGACATCTAAAGAGTTGTCAGCTATTTTACCTACTCGGGTAATAAGGTTTGATATTGCATTCTCGATTGAGAAATCAAGTGGTTGTTACTATGAATGCTTGAGTTAAGCACTAATTATAAGGGAAGTTAGAGTGGTGGATCGAGAGACTCGATCCTGTCTTGTCTCTTTAATGAGGTACGACACTGTAACACCCTTGAAGTTCTTAGCCTAAACTAACTCTAAAAAGATCAGAAAAAGGCAAAGTTACATATCAGGGCTTTTCACGTGCCCCTTCATGGACCGTGGTGGGCACCACAAACCAAGAAGTTAGTCGAGGCCTAGTTTGAAACTTTCCTAAGGGAGGTTCCAGAGATCCCTCCATAGATCGTGGTAGTTACCACGAGTTGTGGAGTTCATATGTGATCCCCCCCAAGCCAATTCTCCTTTACTTTCACGGAACCTCCACGAGCTGTGTGAGTATCTATGGGCCGTGGAAGTGTTCCGTGGTCCTGGATCATTAGTAATTTTTTCTAGTGCCTCTCATGGTGAGTGAAGAGCTATAGGTCAGTGAAGGACCTCTTCTGAAGCTACTCCGCATAATTTTAATAAGGGGCATCTTAGTCTTTTCCCACCTTTTTCCAACTGAACTCTACACGTCTAGGGATCAAAAGTCAGTCTCTTATCATACCCAAAAGGTCTTTTTTCACTCATTAGCATGTTGAACTTTTGAGAGAAGAGATTAGAGAGGAGAAAAGAGCTAGGGTTCAAGGTTTTCAAGCAAGGACTTTGATTTTCAGCCAAGATAACCTTCTTCTAGGTATGTAAGGCTAATCGCAATATTGGACTGAGTTCATCCTCATGCCTTACATCTTAATTCTATCAAGATTTAGTTTGAGTTTGAGTTTCAATCCTATTAAATTGAATTCTTGAGTGATCTATGTAATTTCTTATCGAGTATTATATATATATATATATACACACACACATTATGATGATTCCCATGATTTGAATTCCTGAGTAATTATTTATGATTTCATTCACATGAACCCTAGTTGAGGTTATGATCATTATATTAATATGCATTTATTTTGGGTTGATGAGAATGGTTTCCATGCATTAAACGAAGTATAATTTTAAACATAGTATATGCATATTTGATTGATTTTTGAACGAGCACGAGTCTTGAATGAAAATGAGTTGAGTGTGAGAAGTCTTTAAAATTTTGTGTCATTTGAACACGATTATTTTAAAGTATAAGTGATTTTTTTGGGATGGTGTTTTGAAGAGATATGAACGAGTTTGAAAGCATATTTTAAATGAAAGAGTAGATAATTGAGCTTTATGAGAGTCCAATTAGACTAGATGAGATGATTTATTTATATTAATTTTATTGAGCATATGAGCATATTGAGTCTTTTGGGAGTAGTATTGGGTAATAGTAAATAGCATCTCAAACCACATAAACTACGTAGCCAGTGTAGAATAGAGGCTATGCCTCTCCAGTTTGAAAAAGAGGACTTTGGTTGATTGTGGATCCAATAAGGTTGATTGTCCCTCACCCTGATAAGGTATTGAATAGCTGCAGCAATGGTAGTGCAAAGCGTTGTATCATCACTAGCATATAAGTGATGGTTGTTAGTTAGAGAAACTCCCCAATAGTATGTGTCATAATTTTTACTGAGTTGCATATCACCAGTCTACTGTAAAATCATTGTTTATTTATAAACTTGCATATCATCTTGAATTGATTTGAGCTACCATTAGAGTTGAGTCACTTGAGTTGAGTTATTTGATGTTTAGTTTGTTCAAAGTATTTTCTTTCATCTATTTTACATACTCGTACATTCGATGTATTGAAGTCATTTGGCCTGCATCATTTCATGATGCATATATAGGTGATAGACTTCTTCAACAGACTCATCGTTAAATAACAGCTTCAGTCCAGCTTTTGGTGAGACCTCTTTGCATCTGGAGGATTCCATGTTATTTCTTTCATTCTGCTTTTTCTTTTCTATAGTCATTTGAGGTAGGCTTGAAATTTTCTTGGCACTTTTCTAGTATTGAGTTAGAGGTTTTATAAACAGAGTCAAAGTGGAGATAGAGTGGTCCTTTCATAGTGTTATTAAAACATACTTTAATTATTGAGTTTATGACGTTGATTTACATTATACTTTGAGTATTTTAACACTATGTTTTATCTATTAATAATGATTCTTGAGTTGTCCACTTGGGTCCTTTTACCCTTAAGTTGAGTCTTCCCCTGAGTGATTGAATGAGTGATCAAACTAAGTGGTTCGCTTGTGAGCTACTAATGGTATCTGAGTGTCGCAATGCCTAGATTACCCTCTTAGGTCATGAAAAACTTGGTATTAGAGCACATGATTCAAGATTCTTAGGGTGTCTATGAAGCCATGTCTAGTAGAGTCTTGCTTATGGGTGTGAAGTGCATCAACTTATACCCAAGAGGCTATTGGACATTAGAAATTGTCTCACTTCTTCTATTTTCTAAATCCGTGTGATAGAATTTAACTTTATAAGATTTCCTTCCTAATTCATGCGCTTATGCATTTGCAGATAATGCCACCAAAATGTACCACCAATTAGAGAAATGTCGCCATTACAGAGGTTCTGTAGTCCGATATGCCCTCATAGTCAGGGGTGAGAACTAGGGTTCGACCTATACGGTCCACTAAGGTACCCTAAATACCTACTACTCAACCACCTCCTACTTCAGAAGCAGAGTTCAGATGAGTTATTTCCATGCTTACTCAGTTTGGAGCTTCTCAAAATGGTAGTCAGAGTTCGCCAGCTCCTAGCCCTAGTTTGTCAAGAGTCATCTGCTGCTATAAGGATTAGAGATTTTCTGAGGATGAGTATGCTAGTCTTTACGGGGTCTAAGGTTGAGAAGGACCCCCAAAACTTTATTTATGAGATTAGAAAGATTCTAAAGGCAATGCATGCTACTGAGATTAAGGGACTTGAGTTGGTTTCCTATCAACTTAAGGATGTGGCTAATGTTTGGAACAACCAATGGGAGGATAGTCATGGGTAGGATGCTTAGCCTGCTATTTGGGATGAGTTTGAGGGAGAGTTTCTTGATCATTTCTTTCCCAGAGAATTGAGGTAAGCTAAAGTTGAAGGGTTTGTGAATCTAATGCAATCTAATACAAGGGGGGATGATAGTGAAAGAGTACAACCATAGGTTCATTCAGTTTTCTAGATATACTCCAGAAATGGTTCCAGATGTGAGATCTAAGATTGGGAAGTTTGTTTATGATTTGGGAAAGCATGTGAAGAAGGAGTGCAAGACATCATTATTGATTTCAGACATGCATATTTCCAGATTAATGGTGTATGTACAATAAGTAAAGGATGATAAGAAGAAGGATAAAGAGAAGCATTTGAGCAAGAAGGTCAAATTAGCTAGGCATGAGAATGATAAGAAACAAGGTAAGGGCAATAGGCCCTTCTTCCAAAAGAGATCTTCTTGATATGCTCCATCATCAATAAGTGCACTTACGACCAACTATAAGTCACCAGAATTTCAGAGCTCAGGGTTCCTAATCCCAGGGAATTGTGGCTCAAGGTTCGAAAAAGAATCCTTCTTGTGGAAAGTATGGTAAACTCTATTTGAGAGAGTGTAGAGAAGGCGCCAATCCTTGACATAAATATGATAAGATGGGTCAATTTTAGAGAAATTGTCCGATGTGGGATTATAGAGCCCAATGTTCTACCCCGGCACCACCAGGTCGAGGTAATCAGAAAGGCACCACTTTGGGTACAGGCAGAGGTTCAAATTATATGTATGCTATGACTAGTCGGTAGGATCAAGAGAACTGACTAGATGTTGTCAACGGTTTGCTTTAAGTCTTTTCTTTTGATGTCTATGCTTTGCTTGATTTGGGTTCCACTGTTTCTTTTGTTACCCCATATGTGGCTAATAAGTTTGAGATTCTTCCTAAGAATCTTCTTGAGACTTTCAATGTTTCAACTCCTGTTGGTGAGTTTACTCTAGCTAAGAGGTTCTGTAGAGATTGTAGTATGTCTATCTATCATAGAGATACCATAGATGACTTAGTTGAGTTAGACATGGTTGATTTTGATGTTATTCTTGGCATGGACAAGCTTTATGCTTGTTATGCCTCGGTTGATTATAGAACTCGAGTGTCAAGTTTCAATTTTTGAATGAACCTATCATAGAGTGAAAAGTAGTCCAGCAGTGCCTAAGGGTAAATTAATTTCATACCTTAGGTCTAGAAAGCTAATAGCTAAGGGGTATATCTACCATATTATTCGAGTTAGAGATGATAGTGTGGAGACACCATCCCTCCAGTAAGTTCTTGCTGCCAGGAATCCCTCCTAGTAGAGAGATCGACTTTGGAATTGATGTTCTTCCTAATACGCAACATATCTCTATTTCTCTATATTGAATAGCTCCCGCTGAGTTGAAAGAGTTGAAAGAACATTTGAAAGATCTCTTACATAAGGGATTCATTAGAACAAGTATCTCACCTTGGGGCGCTTCTATCTTATTCGTGTGAAAGAAGGATAGTTCCCTTCGAATGTGTATTCACTACGTTAGTTGAATAAGGTTACTATTAATATGGAGCACTCTTATCTTATTTGTGTGAAAGAAGGATAGTTCTCTTTGAATGTGTATTGACTATGTCAATTGAATAAGGTCACCATTAAGAATAAATATCCTCTTCCTAGAATAGATGATTTATTTGACCAACTTTAGGGTGCCATTTGTTTCTCGAAGATAGACCTCAGATCAGGATATCATCAGTTGAAGGTGAGAGAATGTGACATCTCAAAAATGGCTTTCTAAACCTGATATGGTCACTTTGAATTTCTTGTTATGTCCTTTGGTTTAACTAACGCTCCTGCAATATTTATGGATTTGATGAACCGTGTATTCAAATAGTATTTTGATATGTTTATGATCATGTTTATCAATGATATATTATCTACTCTAAAAATAAGAAGGAGCATGCCAACTATCTCAAAATTGTTCTTCAGACTCTCACAGATAAAAAGTTGTATGCTAAGTTTTCGAAGTGTGAATTTTAGCTTGCTTCTATGGCATTCTTAGGCTATATTGTATCTGGTGAAGGTATTCGACTTGATTTGCAGAAGATTGAGATAGTAAAAAAATAGCCTAGATCCACCTCCCCTGCTGACATAACAAGTTTCTTGAGTTTGGATAGTTACTACATGAGGTTCATAGAGGAATTTTCATCTATATCATCTCTATTGACTAAGCTGACTCAAAATAAGAAAAACTTTCATTGGTCTGATGTTTACGAGAAGAGTTTTCAAGATTTGAAGACCCGATTGACTTCGACTCTAGCTTTGTCCCTACCTGGGGGCACAAATGGTTCTGTTGTTTATTGTGATGCATTTTGAGTTGGTTTGGGTTTTGTGTTGATGAATAAAGGGAAAGTCATATCTTATGCTTCCAGATAGCTTAAGATTCGTGAAAGGAATTATTTGACTTATGTCCTCGAATTGGCAGAAATAGTGTTTGCATTAAAAATATGGTGCCACTATTTGTATGGGGTGCATGTGGATGTGTTCACTGATCACAAGAGCATACAATATATGTTTAGTCAGAAAGAGTTGAGTCTGAGACAAATGAGATGACTTTAGTTTCTCAAGGATTATAAGATGAGTATTCTCTACCACCCAGGTAAAACTAATGTGGTTAGTGATTCTCTTAACAGGTTATCTATGGGAAGCACTGCCAATGTGGAGGAAAGAAAGAGAGAGTTGGCTAAAGAGGAGCATAAACTTGCACATTGAGGAGTTCAACTTATTAACTCAGGTGAAGTAGTGTTGTTGTTCTGAATGGGGCCGAGTCATCTCTTGTAATAGAGGTAAAGGAAAAGAAAATTAAAGATCCCATTCTACTCCAGTTGAAGGATGATGTCCATAATTAGAAAGTCAAGGATTTTTCCAAAGGGGGAGATAGAGTGTTAAGATATCATGAAAGATTATGTGTTCCAAGTGTTGATGACATTCGAGAAAGGATCATGGCTAAGGTACGTAGCTACAAAATTTGATTCACCTAGGCTCTACAAAGATGAACAAGAACTTAAGAGGAGTTTATAAGTAGAATGGAATAAAGAGATATATAGCAGAGTTTGTGTCCAAGTGCCCAAATTGTCATAAGTCAAAGTTGAGCATCAATGGCCGCCTCATGGTGTGTCTCAGAATATTGAGATTCTAGAATGGAAATATGAGATGATAAACCTGGACTTCATAATGGGCTTACCATAATCTCGCAAATAACATGATTTGATTTGGGTGATTATGGATAGGATGACCAAATCAACCAACTTCTTTCTCATTAAAACTATAGATGCAGCAGAAGATTATATGAGGTTGTACATTCGAGAGATAGTTAGGTTTATTCATCATCTCAGACAAAGATATCCAATTCACTGCGTAGTTTTTTAAGTCGTTTCATAAAGGCTTGGGTGCAATGGTAAATCTTAGTACCACTTTCCACCCCAGATAGATGGTCAGGTAGTGCGTACTATTCATACCCTTAAATATATGTTAAGAGTCTGTGTTATTGATTTCAAAGGTAATTGGGATGAGCACTTGCCACTTATTAAGTTTGCTTACAACAACAATTTTCATTCGAGCATTCAAATGGTTTCATATGAAGCTCTGTATAGAAGGAGATATAGATCTCCAATTGGTTGGTTTGAGGTGGTGAAGTTGATCTGATAGGCCCAGATTTAGTTTAATAAGCTATGGAGAAGGTAAATATCATTCAACAATGGTTGAAAACTGCGCAAAGTTGACAGAAGTCCCACACTGATGTTAGGAGATGGAATTTGGAGTTTAAGGTGAATGATTGGGTATATTTGAAGGTTCCACCCATGAAGAGACTTATGAGATTTGGGAAGAAAGGAAAGTTGAGTCTATGTTACATCGGTTCTTATAAGATTATAAAGAGAATTGGCAATGTTACTTATGAGTTAGGGATTTTATCAAATTTAGATGTCTTTCATCTAGTGTTTCATATCTCCATACTTAAGAAGTTCTTGGGAGATCCTTCAGTCATTGTTCCAAAATAAAACGCTGGAGTAAAAGATAACTTCTCTTATGAGGAGGTTATTTTCCATATTCTTGATTGTCAAGTTCGTAAATTGAGAACCAAAGAGGTCACTTTAGTCAAAGTTCTATGGAGAAATAAGTTTATTGAAGAGGCTACATGGAAAGTCGAGAAGGATATAAAATCCACGCACATCTATATATTCCTTATGTTGATGATGTTGATGGTAATATTCATTTTTCCTATCTTTGAGTTGATGTTCATTATGGGTTTGAGTATATGATGTGTATTCTTGAGTCCGAGTAAATGATTATTCGAATGTTTGAGTGTTTGAGTATCTGAGTTCTTGATTTGTATTTGTGTCTTGAGTGAGGTCCTAACTTGGTCATTATTCGAGGACGAATGATCCCAAAGGGGAGATGTTGTAACACCCCTGAAGTTCTTAGCCTAAACTAACTCTAAAGAGATCATAAAAAGGTAAAGTTATAGATCAGGGCATTTCACAAGCCCCTTCATGAATCGTGGTGGGAACCATGATTCGTGAAGGAAGTCAAAGCCTAGTTGGAAACTTTCCCAAGGAAGGGTCCACGGATCCCTCCATGGACCATTGTGGTTACTACAAGTCGTGAAGTTCATTTGTGAGTCTTTCCCCTGAGCCAAGTTTCCTTAACCTTAACAAAACCCTCCATGAGCCGTGAGAGTCTCCACGGACCGTGGAAGTGTTCCGTGGGCCTGGAACTTGATGAATTATTTTTATAGTGCCTCTTCACGGACACCTTCGCTTTCCATGAAGAGCTATATGTCCCGTGAAGGGTATCTTGGTCTTTTTTCACATTTTCCCAACTGAATCCTACACATCTAGGAACCAAAAATCAGTCCCTTATCATACCTAAAAGGGGTGTTCCCTCTCATTAGCACATTGAACTTTTGAGAGAAGAGACTAGAGAGGAGAAAAGAGCTAGGGTTCAAGGTTGTCAAGTGAGGTTTTTGATTTTTACTAAGATAACCTTCATTCCAGGTATATAAGGATAATCATAACGTTGGACTTAGTTCTTTGTCGTTCCCTACATCTTCATTCAATCAAGGGTGAATTTGAGTTTAAGTTTCAATGCTGTTAAATTGAGTTTTTGAGTGGCCTATGTAATTCCTTATTGAGTTCTTTATATATATATATATATATATATATATATATATATATATATATTGTGATAATTTAAATTCTTGAATTATTGTTCATGATTTCATTTACACGAACCCTAGTTGAGTTGATGATCCTTATATTAACATGTATTTGTTTTGAGTCGATGAGAATGATTTCCATGCATTAAACAAAGTATGATTTTAAACTGATTCTATGCATATTTGATTGAGCTTTGAACGAGTATGAGTCTTGAATAAAAATGAGTTGAGTATGAGTTGAATATGAGAAGTCTTTAACATTTCTATTATTTGACACGAGTATTTTGAAGTATAAACGATTGTTTTCGATGGTTTTTTGAAGAGATATGAATGGGTTTGAAAGCATGTTTTAAATGAAGAGTAGATAACTGAGATGAGATTGAGTTTGATGAGAGTCTAATGAGATTAGATGAGATGATTTGATTATAATAATTTGATTGACTATATGAGCATATTGAGTCTTTTGGGAGTAGTATTAAGCACCGATTTGGGTAAGAGTAAATAACATCTCAAACCTCATAAGCTACGTAATCAACATAAGATAGAGGCTATGCGTACCTAGTCCCAAAAGAGGACTTTGATTGATTATGTATCCAATGAGGTTGATCGTCCCTTACCCTAACAAGGAATTGGACAGCTCCGACAATGGCAGTTCAAAGCATTGTATCATCACTAGCTTATAAGTGATGGTTGTTGGTTAGAGAAACTCTCTGATAGTATGTGTCATAATTTTTATTGAGTTGAATGTCACTAGTCTATTTTTGAAGCATTGTTTATTTATAAACTTGCATATTATCTTGAGTTGATTTGAGCTACCTTTAGAGTTGAGTCCCTTATGTTGAGTTATTTGATATTGAGTTGTTGGTCGTATTTCCTATCAACTATTTCACATACTTGTACATTCCATGTACTGACACCATTTGGCTTGCATCATTTAATGATGTAGATACAGATAAAAGTCCTTAACAAGCACATCATTTAAGACTAGTTTTAGTCTAATTTTTGGTGAGGCCTCCTTACATCCAGAGGATTTTAATGTTATTTCTCTTATTCTTCTTTTTCTTTTTGATAGTCATTAGAGGTAGCCTTGGACTTGTCTTGGCACTTTTTTATTACTAAGTTATAGGTTTCATAGACAGAGTCAAAGTGGAGATAGAGTGGTCCTTTCAGAGTTTGTTTTTATAACATACTTTTATTATTGAGTTTATGATGTTAAGTTATATTATACTTGAGTATCTTAACAATATTATTTATCTGTTGATGATGATTCTTGAGTTTCCCACTTGGGTCCTTTAACCCTTATGTTGGTTCTTCCATTAGTGATTGAATTAGTGATCAGACCAAGTGGTTTGCTTGGGGGCCAGAAATGGTCTCCGAGTGCTGGCCACGTCTAGGATACCTTCTTAGGGCGTGATAGACACTTGTATCAGCATGATTATATTGGGGATCGATGACTTCATGATAATCCAAAAAGAGTAGAATGATATTAAAATAATAAGATACTTCCAAGAAGTATATCTGTGTGAAGGCAATTGAGGATTTTAGTGAGAAAGTGAGATGAAAAAATTGGGTTATCCCCTTGGATTTGGTTAGTATATATGGGTTTAAGATATCATTTTGATGATAGGGTTGACTTTGAGATAATTGGCAATGATTACTAAGCATAACAAAAAGAGTTTTGGGCGTTCTATGATTAGAATGCATTAGTATGAAAAGGGTTTCCCGTTAAAGAGACACAATATGATAAAGATGATTTGCGGGTATTTGAGTTTGTGATTTTCTATCACTTGGTAGGTAGTCTAGTGTATGGAAAGTTTATGAAGTCTTGACAAATGCTCGAGAAGAATCAAAAGGATTTCAACTTATAAAATAAATGGAATGTAGTTTGACCTTTAGAAAGTTGTAAGAGCAAAGGTATTGATTTTGATTCCAAAGGATAATGATTTACCTTCCGAGAGTTGAGAAGTTAGATTCAAAAACATGTGGCTTTGTCTGTCTTGCTTTGGTTATGAAAATATTATCCGATGTTCATCAGTCGAGTTTAAAATGTTTTGAGAGTAGAGTCTACATACATACGCCTCTAGTATTTTGGTAAGTTCTATAGTAGTTTCAGGTTTTACAACTGGCACAATTTTGGGTTCCTAAAAGAAGGACATGGTCAGATTGATGGATAGGTGTTTGATAATAAGATGGGGTATATGATTTTATAAAATCTTTGAGGTATGGACTAATGTCAATTAATAAATGGGATTGGTTTATCTAGTTTGAATTGAATTCAAGTTTTTCTTTGTAAGCCTATATTTATGGTAGTTGGTCTTTTCAACGTATAGATTTGCAAGGTAATAAATGGTTGGTTGTATCAATTATTTAACCATTGGAAAGATTTATACGTGGTTTGAGTAATAGAGTTTATTACTTTCGATTATAAACGACTTCAACAAAGTTTTCCTCGGAGAAGTTTGATTAAAGCTAAAAAGTAATATGTTGTGGATATTTGGCCAAGAACAATGATGATAAATGAGTTACGAAAAGAAATAAGAGTCTTGCGCGATGGGTACAAGTGAAGAGATGTGAAGAAATAAGATATCATGTGTAAATCTTTAGTTTAGGTGAGGATTGCATGGATAGTTGCTTTTAAGTTTAGATATGACAATGTAGGGGGGATAGTACAAAACGGATGTATGATGGGTCATCAACTATTTTTTGAATATTTGGTATTGGTGTTGGTGATAAATAATGATGTACGAGGGATTCTGTACTTTGAGTTGGGTTGGATTCTCTAAATTATGGTAGCTGACTTATAGGTGCACCACTGGAAGGACTTATAGTCCTACATGGTTGTTGAGGATTTTGAGTTGGGATGATAACTTTATTGATGGGACTATCGAGGCTGTTGTGATGCATTACATAAACCCTTAATGGTAAATAAAGGTTATGTACCCATAACACAAAATTATTAGAGTGACCAATAATTTCTTTAAGTTTTGGCATGAGGTATATGATGGTTTGAATAGTAGTTGAAGATGGGTAAGTAAAGGATTGCATGGAATTGATATTGGTCATGATTCAATAGTTTTATCTCAATGGGAAAGTATTATGAGATTCAAAATTGCTAGGAATACTTGGATACTAGTGACATTTTGAGAGCTAAGTAGCTGGCCGATGTGATTATGATGTTTTGTTAGTGTTGAGAGTGTTGGCTTCAGTTGGAGTACTGTAAAGAGTATGAGAAAATTGAGAAACTGAGTATGTCTACGATTGTTATACGTCCAAGCTGGCTGATTGTGAAGTCAGACAGATAGAAATGTGTGTTATGGACACTATGGAAGGAATATCTCCTGTTATTCGACTTCAGCTTCATACATTCTTATATGACTACCTACTTTGTTTCAGACATGGTTTTCAAGTATGATTCCTTGTCTACGCCCATGCATGTTCTCACTTCCGTAGATGGATTCCTAGTGGTAGATCAAATGTACCAATCCATCCCCTCTTGGTAGGGTAAAATATTTACGTAAGATTAGTCAGTTTAGATGTGAAGGATTTGGTGTTGCCTTAGGGAGGTTGGAGGTTTTTGGAAATTTACAACTGTCACCTTGCTTATGACAACTTATAGAAGAGCTACCATATATATTTGCATTGACTAGCAATCTTATAGTACACCTCATCATTGAGTTCATGTTCTGGCTATGTATAATTGAATATGGTTTGGGGGGCGGGGGGAATTTGGTCTAATGCTACCACTCTTAAGGGTTGTTTACAATCACAACTACTGATCTGGCAATTTCAATAATGTTTTTTGAGGTTTTGTGTGCTTGGGGATATCTCTCGCTAGATGGTTACTTGACCATTTCATTCTTCGAGTCAGATAAATTTGATTTCCCCATAATGAGTACCCGATGTCTATGAATCAGATTTGTATAACTTAAGCTTATGGAAAGATTTGGCAGTGGGAATAGAATTTTGCTAGAGTCTGTGATGGTTTGTGTGTTATGAGTGGTTGGTGGCTGATTCAGGCCCACCCCTGATTTTAGTGGGTATTAGTTAAAAACTTCTCTTGTGGTTATGTGATAAAGGGTTTGTCTTGATGGTTATGCTAGGGTTTTGAGGCTTATAGTTCATATTTGGTGCATGGTCTAGTTTGTGACTGGATGTTACTCTTGATTTGTAGATCTGTCAAAGATTGATTTGAAAGTTCAGTTTGGTAGAGGATTCTGATGATTGGTATAAGGATGGGTTCACTTGGGAAAACAAATACCGAGCTTGGACGTAATGCCTCGGGCTCTTGGTAGCATCGAGCGTTCTACTTTCCTTTACTTTATGTTCAAGGACTAATATAGTTTTTAGTGGTAGATGATGTAATGACCCTGAAAGTTATGTTTGGTAATTTTTGTAAAATAACCATTTTACCCCTTTCGATAGTTGCTCCGAGTCATGTTTGATTAGTATTAGAAGTCAGTTCTGTGAAATTCCTTGAAAAGCTAAGATTTTTGGAAAGCTTCAAGTTTTGAAGGCTTAAGCTGCTTATTAGTGATATTTGAGGTCATTCAAAGTTTCGGATCTTGGAATAGAATTCTGTTAATCTATTAGCTCAAAAATGTGGGATTTGGTCTAGGAGAGTTGATGGAATCTGATTTTGGCATAGATCGTGAATTTGAGGCCTTGAGTTGGAGATTGTTGAATTTTTTTTATAGTTAACTTTGGTCAACATTCAAGGTTTCGATGCTCGAAATGAAATTCCAATGACTCTATTGGATTCAGATTTAATTTTTCTCCTGAGAGTGGTCTTAGTTGAATTTGTAGAGGTTCCAAGATTGATTGATTATTTTGAGGCCTAAAGTTAGTTTCATTGTGATTTATAGGGTTTTGGATCAAGGAAACCTTAATTTCTAATTTCAACGGTTCTATTGAGTCCGAAACATCGAATTTAGTAGGGTTTCATATTTGGTTTGTGTGCATAGGGTTCTGAACGAATCTCGAGGGTCCATTCTATGACTTTGTAACTTGCATGAGTTTTGTAGTTATCTGGTGCGAGCTTACTCTTCGCATTCGCGGACCCCTTTGACCACTATTGCGAAGGGTCAGATCATTTGATCTTCACATTCATGGAGAGCGCTTCGCATTCACGATGAGTAGGTCTAGTGACCTCCTTATTAGCGAAAGGGCCTCTCCCGATCACAAGGGTCCATCAAATTGCTCATCGTGATCGTGGTCTAAGTAAGACGCAATCGCGAAGGGTTAGTTACCCCTAACCAGTGACTTCTCCCAAAAGACGAGAATTTGTTCTTTTTCACCAATTTTGAGTTAGAGAAGCTTGGATAGGCAATTTTTCAAGGGGATTTTTGCATGAAAACTATTAGGTAAGCTATTTTGAACTAAAATCTTTGTTACGCATTAATAATTTATGGATTTCATGATTTTGAATTAAAGAAATTGGAGTTTTTTCAAGGTCTTTTGAGTTTTTGACTAAAAGTTGATTATGAAAAGATTTGAACTCTTTTTTCGAAACGGTTTCACCAATGGATGCCTAATGCTTTGAGGAATGTTTCCATGTAATTTTTTTTAGATTTAAACCCTGTTTTCGGAATCTGAATTTTGAGCCATTTTTGACCCTTTTTCCTGAATTTCATGGTTCTGGCATCATTAGTTTCTTATCTTCATTGTGAATCATAATTTGGCTTGATTGTTTTGAATTGGAGGTTATTCAGAAGGGAATGTTCAAATACTTGATTGATTGGATATTTATTAAGGCAAGTGAACTTCTAAAACCCCATAATCTTGTAGATTACTTGAACTTGCTTTCAATAAGTGTTAGGGTGAAATGGGAATAAGGTTTGGGATGATAAACATGTGCATTGTGCCTAATGAAAGATTGGGGTAGTAAAAGGACTATATGTTCTATGATGTTGATCGGATATGTGAACTCCTTGACTTGCACTTGACATGATCTTGATGAAATTCTATGATAGCCTAAATATGATTATGAAATTGATTAATTTATCATTTTCTCATTGTTCATTATGAGAATTGACTTGGACATACTTGCTCACCGATTGATCTTAATTCTGATAAAGGGGTAATGAAATGTTGATTTGATGAAACATAATAATGTAAATGATGTACTTGTTGATGTTGATATATTGTTGATAGTGTGATGTGAATTGCATTGATTTGAATTACGTTGTGACTGTGGACATTATCATTCTCTCATTATTTGTGTGAACAAGCTTATTTGCATTGGTTTTGAAACACTATGATGAGACTCAATTGGTAATTATGTCGATAGAAAATGGTTCCGGCAGATTGATACTTATGCTGATAGGAAATGGTTATGGTTATGGTGGATTCATTTTAAGAGGAAATAGGAATCGGGCCACATGTCCATTACAGAGTTATCTATGAGAGAGATGGGATCTGGCCACACGTCCGTGGTGAATATATGGTCCTTCTACAGCTTCCATGGATTTCAATTTGCTAAACAACGGATGTGTATCATTAGAAAAGACATGCATCACTTTACGTGATATCACATTGCACTGTATTGCATTACATCTTATTTGTCATAGGAAGTGTGTGTATGCTCCTTTGTCTCTTTGTGACTGATGTATTTGATACCGATGTGACTTATTTTATAATTCTAATGAGTTGTTATATATATATATGAACTCTATAGACTAGATTGGGCTGATTTTTGTGCAGGTTTATAGTTGACGAGGTTCGGTTGGAATGAAAGGAGCTCTAGCATCTATTAGATTTGCCTGGTTTTGTTAGTGGACTTGTTGAGTACCGTGTTGTTTGGTACTCACTTTTTGCTTCTACACCTGTGTAGGTTTAGCCCAGACTTTGTGTGAGTTCTATTGTATCATTCGAGGCTTCGAGGAGACTTGAGAGGTAGTTATTGACGTCCGACGATCTCCCTTGTCCCTTTTACTTATGCTTTGTTCTATTTGAGAAACAAATGAATCGAGGCTTGTACTTATTTTCCAGTTGTTTTACTAGAGGCTTGTACATGTGAAAAACAGGTTTTGGAGGTTATTTTAGATTTCAAAGTCTTCCTTTTGTGTTTATGTCTTTTATCTCCTTACTCCAAAATTATTTTCGTTTCATTGGATTTTACGCTGACTTGTCTCAGTGGAAAATAAAAAGTGTCATCACACCTAGTTTTGAGTCGTGACGATTAATTCATTGATTAATTCTCACATACCTTGATTCAAATTCCTAAGATAGCTCTTCACTAGAGACTTGAAGCTTGAAAAAACCTAACTTGCATTGTGATAGAACTTTGGGGAAGAGGGAATTGTGTTGGAGTGAAAGAGACTGAATGAGTAGGGTTTGGGTCGTAGAAAGGGTTATAGGACTTAGGAATAGTCTTAAAACAATGTAGTTTAGGTCTTAGAAGAATAGAAAAAGACTGAAATAACCCTAAAAATAATTGTCGAATGGACTCTACAGATCGACCTACAAACCGTCCTGGTCGTCCATAGATCATTTAATGAGACCCAAGTTTCAGGGCCAAACCACGAACCCACTTACGGTTCGTAAACCACTCTATGGGTCGTAGAGCTTCTCGTCCTGTCGAAGCCTGAATACACAACTCTCTGAATCTCTTCTACAACCTCTCCTATGGGCCGTATTACTCATCTACGGACCATCCCGTTGGTTTGTAGGAAATCTTCTGAGACTTAATATTTTTCAACCTTCAGGACCTTACCTACGATTGCCTTCTATGGACCATAGAACCTTGTACAATCTATAGGTAGGATTGTACAAAAACATTAGAGCCTCAACATTTTTCCAAGTTCCAACTATCGTCCTATGACTGTATCCTATAGTCCATACAACCTTCGACAGTCTGTACATTGGCTCGTAGAACAAGTGCCCTAGAATATTTTTTGAACTTTTCTTTTCGAATCAGCTTTCCAATGTTCATGTCATTAGGTGTCCAGATTCTACGGTTTGTTGATGGTTCTCTTCTTGATGGGTTGTGTTCCTATAACATGCCAGCCCTCTAAGGGCCAAAAGGCGTCTGAGTTTCTTTAAGGGGCAAACAGTCGTTCCCTTGATTGACGTTTAACTGTTCATTGTTGTTAGCCATCACCGTAATAAGTTCTCCTTGGAAATCAACTCAAAGAAAGTTAGTAAAAAGATTAAGAGGTCAAAGCAATTCCATACTTGTCCTAGCCCATACGGTGGACGCCAAAATGTTTACCCTTAAAACAGTTTAGTAGAATTTGTACAACACATGGTTTAAGGACACTTTAATTGACCCGATAATGAAATTTTAATGAAATGATTTGTAAGGTATAAAAAATAAGCAATCAGTAGAACAATATAAATTTCCTTTCTTGTTCGTATTTTTTACATGCTTGCTAGAAACAGTTGTTTCATTTTTGCCTCATAAAATTAGTAAGATAAAAGCCATACTTGTTTGTACTTTTTTCTTTAAGTTTTTTGCTTTTATTATATTAATCAAATAACCTAGGCTCCCTACCTAGTGAATTTGCTAAAATAAGGAACAATATAAAACAAGATACATAGTGGATTTTTTTGCACTCTGGTGTGTTTTACTGATAATGTCATTGGAAAAGATTTCCTTGGAACACTTCAAGCTTGTTTGAGCTTAGAAACTTCAAGTACACAAAACGGATAGCGTCAAGCTTGTGAATGAATGAAATTCAGATGACCTCCAATAAGACGATAAAGTATGATTTATAGTAACTTATCAATAAGCAAGATTCATAAATTATGACCTTTTAAAGCTTATTGCCCGTTATTATCATTGCGTAATGACTAGCGACGTTCTGGATGTCTTGTGCAATGACTGAATCATTAAGAGAACCTAATATGGTCCGTGCCTCAAACCTGGTGTCACATCTACAGATCTGGATGATGATCTTGTCATAATATCGGTCACTGATAGTTATATGCCGAACCTTTCATGAATGAAGTCGTTGCTCATCGGCCTCTCTACTTCAACTTCTGCTGACTCATGTTTAACCCGTCTTTTTTCCCACATGTTAACTTCACTCATTCATCCGTCAAGTTCGAATTTTACTATAGAAATTCCAAATATTTGCACCTCACTTATACTTACCATAATAAATTGATCTAATGTGGTATATGTCTTATCTATGAAAGAAAATGTTTACGAAAACTAACTTTTACTATTTTTTTAATACTATAAAACACACAATCTCAATAATTAGTGACACTGCTGTGGGTGTGCGACAGAGAAAGGACAGCACGCTCTCGTATTGCTTCGACATGTTCATATAAAAAATATATAAATAATTAAGAAAGTCTTCTCTTTCGAAGTTATATGCCTCTGTTATACCTATTAATTATAGGTTCCATTTTGACTTTTTCAATCATTTTACGTAATTAATTAAAATGTTTTTTCGGTTAATAAATAATTTTGATATTGCGGTTGCCACATGTAAACACATGTGACATCATTATTGAGCATTATTTATTTGGAAAATCACATCGTTAATCCGTCTTCCTGTTGTTATTTTAATCAATTATAGCACTTTTCATGGTTTTTGTTTACTCTATTATTTCCCGTAAACTATGAAATAAATCCTTCTGTTTGGACATTATAAATGACAACATGGGTTGAACAACTTTGGTTTTTTTTTATGAGTCAAGCAGCTTGCATAATTGATTTATATTATGTCGAGGTCAACTATATGTGGACATAGACAATTAGCAGCTAATTGGCATCAACAATGACTTCATATGGTTGAAAACAAAACTAAATAATTGCAATAAAATAAATGTAAATCGATTTCATGGATTTTTTTTTAAAATGATTTAAACTTGAGAGATGCTAACTTATTGAAACAAAGTGAAGACAAAACTAAAAAAAAACAAAGAAGCGACACTATAATAAGGCATAATAAGTTACGTAATAATTTAAAAAGTAAGGAGGTTTACTTACTTCAAAACTATGAAACTAAATATGGTGTATGTCACTAAGTAAAATTTACTTATTCAAGCATGTTTTTCAAACGTTCACTACTCAATTTTTTATTTAATTTTAAAAAGAAGATTTTTATTTGACACAAAATTTTAGAAAATAATTTTTTTTAATCTTATGGTCTTACACTAAATATATGTAGTATGTATTTAAATATCTTTTTATTTTGTGGTCGTAAATATGTCATGAGAAAAGTTAGAAGTAAAGAGTTGTAATTTTTTTTTTAAAAAAAAAAAACTAAAAAAAAGGTAAAATAAATAAATTAAAACAACTGAGAAGTAATCTTCTTTCTCTCCGTTGTCTCATAGTAATAAGTCGATAAGTTCAACTTGTGATGTGGGACGTAATCTTAAGTATCAAAGTCAAATTTTGATTTTAGAATATTAAAAAAAAAAAAAGAATATGTGGACATTATTTTCACATCTCTATCCCCGTGATTAACCGTTTGTTGATGCAATTGACGAGTATTGCCATCTTTTATCAAGTTCAACTTTGAAAAAACAAATAGTCTGTACCTTTCCAAATAATTGCTGCAGTTGAATTAGGAAAGTGGCCTAATAGTTTGCTTAGGCTTAGATCAGAAAAGGTTTGACCAGCAACTTTATCGTTGATCAATTTGCCAACTTCTGTGGATTTCTTTGTTAGGTAATGACAACCTAATTTCCTTTCTTTTTAGGGAGATGAGAAAGGTCCTTGTGAAGAAAAGGGAATGGTGAGAATGTCTTGGACATTGTATCTCTAAAGTAAAGCTAGAGATTAGGGGCCGATTTGGATATATGATTTGGATCTCAAAAATTGTACTTTTTTTCATAAATATGAAAATTTTACAATTTGTGAAAACTATTAATATTTCTCTTATTCTTACAATTTTACTAAATGAGCAAATTATAGTTATAATAAAGAATAATACGTTGTCAAAAGACCTTTTAAGAAATATAAATATTTGACGATCGAACTTAATTTAATAAAAAGAAAAATTGAACACGAGTTGTAATGTAGCTATTTCTTAATAGTAAATATCATTTCTAATGCCTCATCTCACTATCTCTTGTAGATACATTACATAATTTGGCATGCCTCTAAATGCATCAATAACCAATATGTTTGACATGTAGTTTTTCAAAGATCTTAAAAAATCTATTGAAATTGTCCTTCTCTTCAATTTGTTCCTACTTTTGGGGAGTTTGTGGAGTACTCTCTAGAGTAGGCCTAGTTGCATAAGATATTCTAATCTCTTCGTCATTCATTACTTGTTCATCGCTAATACTGATTCTTGTTCACTCATAGCTTTTTATTATGGCTCTTCGCTTAACAACATATAATTTCTACCTTGTGTGGTTACAGTCGTGTATTGACTCACACTACCTTCCTTTGCTTTTTGATTAGCTATTTTCTCATTCAAAAGAGTTCTTTTGCCTTGAATTTATTTTTACTGATATCCGACTCAGTTGAGTTTCAATATACTTTATGGAGGTAACAAGAGAGCTTACCCACTTGTACCATGGTAGCAATATCCTTGTGTAGTTACTGCATGTTTCTCTTACAAGACAATCTTTCCTCCTGTTTAGAGCTCATGGGGTCACTTACTGATGGTTGGTTTGCATTTTGGTGACCACCTCAGAGTAGGACATATAGATTTGTGCTTCCATGGTTGAAACCTTGGTCCCAATTGCCTCAGTTCATATCTCTCTAACATGCATTATGTTCCTTGTTTCAACCATGATTTTCTTCTCCTTGCTGCCAAGGTCCCTGCTTGGAATCATAGTAGTTTGGACGAGAACCCCCCATCTGATTATTCACTTAATAAGTCTTCTCTTTATGAGTATGAAGAACTTCTTCATTTATGTACCTTGATCATATCAACCAAAGCGTTCACCTTCTGTGTAGGAGAACCCATCACATATTTAGTAAATATATTTATTTTTGTCATCATTGTGCCATTTTTTCCTCTTTGGCCTCTTCTTTGACTATTTCTTCTTTTGAAAGTTCTCAGTTGATGTAGTACTAACAACCTCAGTCACTCTGGTATGTCAAAACGTGCTCGTCTAAGTCTTCTGATCAAGCATAACACTAGCTTATTCATAAGTGTGTTCCATTAGTGAATCCTCTGCAACATTGTTGGCCACAAACTTGTTGACTACATCTACTAATCCGTAGAAGCTTTGCAGCAATACCTCTTCTGGTAAATTATGATTTAGACATTGAACTACATTAATTATAAATCTAAGCCAAGCCTCGTGTAGCGCTTCTGTCACGATCCAAGCCTAGGGTCTAGACGCGACACGAAGAATGAGATACCCAAAGGTACCTCACCCAAGACTTTGAGCATTCATTTAGTTTTTCATAGGTGATGGAATTCAATAGCAATAAGCGGAAATACATAAGGGAAATGGGACTAAGGGAAACATTTAAATGAGAACCAAATTTGTCAAACCTTACTTATACATGTCCAACAATACCTCTACATCAAAGACTTGGCGGGGTTTAAGACATGTCCCTAGCTCACCCTCAATCAATAGAGAAATAAGAACCATGAAAGGTATTCAAAAGTCTTTATACATCATAAGCTAGAAAAGAAAATGAGATGTTGTTCCCGAAACATGGGAACTGACCAACTATGTATCCTTCAATGAAATCAACTAGATAGTGGAGATGAGTGTGGAGTAACACCGGTCCCTACATGGTGATATCATGTAGGAAAAAGAGTATGCGTTGGTACTTTGACTATATGTTAGTACTTTGAATGTACTAAGTATGTAGGCATGCATGAGTATTAAAGAAACATTAGAACATTAATATAGTACGGAACATACTACAATGCATGCATGATCAATCAAGTAAATAACATTTCAAACCTTCATTTGTGGGGAGATGACCATAACCAATATTTAAGAACATGAGAGCTATTACATGGAATCCAACATAATCCCCTACGTCGGCACAGAGAGTCTACTTGAATGACCCTAAAGGTCATTTTTGGAATTTTTTTGAAATGACCATTTTTCCCCTCCTTCTAGTTTTCCCGAGTCATTTCTGATTTGTATCAAATGTTGGTTTTGAGAAAATTCTACGAAAAAATTGGGTTTTTAAAATCTTTAGGTTTGACATGCATCACTATATGTGATATTGTATTGTATTTCATTGCATCATACATCTTTTTCCATTTTGGACTGTTTTACCCCTGATACTCCCTTGATCTATATTATTGATTGATGAGATCCTATTTGATATTCGGGTTGCCCTATTGTGGAAGTTTCTGTGTACATTTGTACTGTGCTGTTAGAACTGTTATACTGGGCTAATTTCTATGCAGGTTGTAGTCTGGGTTGGATGGTATGATAGGAGTACATGTATCTTATTAGCTTAGGTTAGTCTTAGTCGTTCTCTACCGTGTCGGTGCTACACACCCTTGCTATCTACACTTGTGTAGTTTTTGAGCCCAAACAATGACTAGTTCGCTCATCTTCCATCCATGGCTTACTGAGGAGATTCTAGAGGTAGTTGTTGATGTCGTCGTCTTTCCTATTCCTCTTTATCTTTTACTTTTATCTATTTGAGATACAAAGGTTGAGACTTGAAATTATTTCTGTATCTTATATTAGAAGGCTTGTACATATGACAACCAGTCCGTGGAGGATTTTTTAATGATTAAGATTTTCCACTTTAACATTTAAATTACTTATTTTTAGACTATTGCAGCTTTTATTTTCGCATTTAATGGGCTGGGATGACTTGTCTAGTGGAAAAGGACAAGATCCATCATACCCGGATTTTAGTTGTGACACTACTTGTCGGGTAAAGCCCCAGAAACTTCATTCATTTCTTTAACATTTACGGCTATTTGTGGATCCTCTAGCCTAAGCCTATAAGGGCTCCTATGTTAGAACATAGTTAATGAGATAAGGGGTTTGTACTAGGATGCTCTTACCGAATCCCACCTCAATTCCCCATTCGATGCTAAGTCAAATCTCACGGAATAGTTCATACAATAAGAACATAATCATTTATATTACTTTAGATCATCAAAGCATCATTCGGTAGAATAACTCATTAAAACCTTTATTTATTCAAATATGTGAAAATTATCCTTAGCACATAAAGAATCCTTCATTCATATCATTTTGTCATTCTTTCATTTCATAAGACTCCCTTGATCATAAACATTGCCTTCATAAACATTCATTTTGGAGTCAAAGCTTTCAATTCAAACTTCATTGAAACATAGTAAACTAGGTGGTTTCTATTCAATTAACCTTTAAATCATTAAATCGGTGCTAGCATGCATGAGAGTAATTTAATGCATCATTTAAGATATCTTTTTAAAACAACCCACCAATACAATTGAAAACTCCTTTAAGGCCTTCATATGAATCCCATTAATATATCAAAGATTTTATGCAATTAAGAGCCAATATAAACTAAGATAGGTACAAGAACTTCAAATACTCAATAACTTATACACTTGGAATCATAACATGAAAACCCATAAAATTCACCATTTGAAATTTATTTGCTAGGTTTAGGAAAATACTTGTGCTCCATAGGTGAAATAACCAATGAATGAGAACCACTTACCTTGGGGATTAAATCCCTAATGCAGCTTTGAGAATGGAGACTTGAAGAATCTTGAAATGAAACCCTAGACTTTGCTTGAAACCCTTAGGAGAACTTTGAGAGGAGAGAATTTTGTATTTGAGTGTAAGTGTGAGAATGAGGGATTGGAATAGCATAGGGTCCTTAGAAAGAGTCAATTCAGTCTCCAAAATGACCACACTTTGATGTTAAAATATGGGAAATGACTAAAATGCCCCTTTAAAAGTTTACCAGAACTGACTCTATGACTCTTCCGTATGAATCATAGAAGGGTCGATGAGTTGTAGGAATGACTCATCCTGCAGGGTCTTAGGAATACCCTAAAGATTAACCCGTAGAACTTTCTCTATGACTCGTCTCTATGAGTTATACACACTTCTACGATTTGTAGAAGTGACTCGTCCTACAGGGTCTGAGAACCCCTGAGGAGTGAGTCTTTAAAATTCCTCTACAACTCATTTCGAAGAATCATAGACTTAATGATGAGTCATAACTTGAGCTATCCTGCAGGGTTTGGAAAACCGATCATTCCATGCCTCTAAAGTTTGTTGACGAGTCGTTTCTACAACTCATCTAAGCTTTTATGAGTCGTAACCTCGACTTGTAAACTTGCCCTTCACTTGGTCCAATTTCCTTACCCTCAGTGTCCTCTCTACGAGTCATTGCTATGACTCATAGCAGTATTTATGACTCATAGGTCGACTCGTAGACTTAGGAAAGATCACTTTTTCAGAGGTTTTTCCTTCTCTTTGACTTTTCAACTTACAGAGTCTTACAATATCTCCCCCTTGGAAACATTCATCCTCAAATGAGATTGAACTAGCATAGAAAGGACACAGAATAAGGACTAGCAACCCAACATGAATACAATGACACTTGAAATGCATAGAACATGAGATCTGTAAGCATAGCATACAACATGACTTTAAAATTCAACTTCATGAACATGTATGCATATGAAAGACTTAAGAATATCTGAAACGTAGGAACTTTAAGGAATTTATGAATAACTTAGTACCTTAGGCTTAAGTAGACTGAAAGAGATGAGGGTAACGCTTTATCATATTCTCTTTCGCTTCCCATGTAGCGCTTTCAACTTGTTCATTCGTCCAAAGGACTTTGATGGATGCAACTTCTTTGTTCCTCTAACTCTTAACTTGTCGGTCCAAAATTTCGACCGGACCTCTTCATAGGTCAAGTTTTCTTAAAAAATCACTACTTCCAAAGGCACAATGAAATTAGGATCACCCATATATTTTCTCAACATAGACACGTGAAACACCGGATGAACCATGTCTATTTCCAATGGCAGCCCCAACTCGTAAGAAACCTTGCCAACATATCTCAAGATTCTATAAGGCCCTACATACCTAGTGCTCAATTTTCCTTTCTTACCAAATCGAACTACACCCTTCATTGGTGAAACTTGTATATTTAATCATCCTTATTAAACTCAAGATCCTTTTTCCTTGTATCAAAATAGGACTTTTGACTTCTTTGAGCCATCTTAAACCTTTCTCTAATGACTCTCACCTTTTCCAAAGCATCAAGAACCAAATTAGGACCCAATAAGGCCATCTCACACACTTTGAACCAACCAACCAAAGACCTACATCATCTTCCACACAAAGACTCAAATAGCGCCATCTCAAAACTTAAGTGGTAGCTATTATTATAGGCGAACTCAATGAGAGGTAGATGGTAATCCTAACTCCCTTTGAACTCCAACACAAAATCCCTTAACAGATCCTCTAGTGTTTGAATTTTCCATTCGTCTTGTCCATCAATTTGAGTATGGAATACGATATTTATATTAACCTTGGTACCAAGAACCCTTTGAAACAATTTCAAAAAATGAGAAGTGAATTGGGTACCACGATCTAAAATAATTGACAAAGGCATACCATATAACCTTACCGATACTTGAATATACAATCTAGCATAATCCTCAGCACTATAAGATGTGTTGACCGGTAGAAAGTGAGATGAATTTGTTATTCTATCAACAATCACCCAAATTGAGTATGAGGCAAACCCACTATAAAATCCATGTTCATATCTTCCAACTTTCAAATGGGGATTTCAATGTCTTGGGCTAGGCCACCTAGCCTTTGGTATTCGTCCTTAACTTGTTGGTAATTTGCACATTTGTCTACGAACTTTGCTATGTCCTTTTATATGCCACCCCACCAAGAAATCTCTTTTAAGTCTCGATACATTTTAGTCAAACCCGGATGAATGGAGTGTGAAGAATTATGAGCTTTCTTCAACATCAAACTCCTTAGGCCATCCACATCCGAAACATATAACTGACCTTAGTAATGAATTACCCTATCTCCCCCTTGTGAAAATATCTCAACTTTCTTTTCTTTCACCAACTTCTTTAGCTTCACCAATGTTGGGTCGAGTTCTTGCTTTGACTTAACATCCACCATCTAAGATGATTCAGACCCGTTATGAACAAACATACTACCATCATCGAAACCTCTCAACTTTACCCCTAATCTATCCAACCAGTGAACATCCTTTACCAACTATTTCTTTCCTTCATCAACATGAGTCACACTCCCCATAGACACTCTACTATGTGCATCGGCAACTACATTGGCTTTACCAGATGATAATGAACACTTATGTCATAGTCCTTGAGGAGTTATAGCCTTCTTTTTTTTCTTAGATTGAGGTCGTTTTGAGAGAAAATATATTGGAGACTCTTATAATAGGTAAACATATCCACATGTACCCCATAGAGGTAATGCTGCCAAATATTTAAAGCAAAAACAATGGCCACCAACTCAAGATCATAGGTAGGGTAGTTACGCTCGTGAACTTTCAATGTTCTAGAAGCATAGGCTATAACCTTACTGTTTTGCATCAAGACACAACCCAAGACAACCCTTGAAGGATCACAATACACCACGAACCCTTCTAAGCCTTTCGATAGAGTCAAAATAAGAGCTTAGATAGTAGATCTTTCAAAGTTTGAAAACTCTTCACACTCATCCGTCTAAAGGTACTTTGCCTTCTTTTGAGTCAATTTTGTCATAAGATATGAGATGGAAGAGAACTCTTCAATGGACCTTCTAAAGGAGAAAATGTTCTAGGACAATTCCTTACAACCTCCATTTTCTTAGGATCAACCTTGATCCCATCACCGAACACAATGTGACCAAGAAATTCCACCTCCTTCAACCAAAATTAACACTTACAAAATTTTACAGATAATTTCCTATCCATCAACGTTTGAAGCACAATTCTTAAATAGTCTCTATGCTCTTCCTCGCCCCGAGAGTAAATCAAAATATCATCAATGAAGACCACCACAAAAGTAGCAAGGTAGGGTTTGAACACCCTATTCATTAGATCCATAAACACCGCCAGTGCATTCATAAACCAAAACGACATTACCAAAAACTCATTGTGGTCATACCATATTTGAAATGCCATCTTAGGAATGTAACACTCCATTACCTTTAGTTGATGATAGATGGACCGGAGATCAATCTTAGAAAAATGACTTGCCCCTTGCAATTGGTCAAAGAGATCATCTATCCTAGGAATCAGATATATGTTCTTAATGTTCACCTTGTTCAAATTTCGGTATTCTATGTACATTCAAAGTGACCCTTCCTTCTTCCTCATAAATAATACAGGAGAACCCCATGGCAAAATTCTTGGCCTTATAAACCCTTTGTCCAACTAGTCCTCCAATTGTTCCTTTAGCTCCTCTAATTACACCGGGGCTATTTAGTACGGAGGAATAGAGATAGGTTGGGTATCAAGAAGAATATCAATACCTAAATCAACCTCCCTTTCGGGAGGGGCACCGGGAAATCATCAGGGAAAATATCAGGAAACTCATTGACCATAGGAACCAACTCAAGAGAAGGATTTTCATAGTTGACATCCCTAACCCTCACGATGTGGTAGATGAAACCCTTAGAAATCAACTTTCAGGACTTAATATAAAAAATAAACCTACCCTTAACTACCGAATCATAAACCTTTTATTCAAGAATAGACTCATTTGGGAATTGAAACTTGACTCAACAAGTTATTCAATCTATAGAAGCATAAGAAGCATGTAACCAACCCATCCCAAGAATAACATCAAAATTTGTCATGTCAAGTTCAATAAGATCACAAGGAACAACTTTATGCAAGGTAGACATGGGACAACCTTTATAGACTTTTCTAGCAACAATTGACTCACCAACGAGGGTAGACACCAAATAAGGCTCTATTAACATTTCGGGTAACACATCAAATCTATTAGCAAAGAATGGAGTAACAAATGAAAAATTGGCACCTGGATCTAATAATGCATACACATTAAAAGAAAAGACCTTTAACATACCAATAACAACATCGGGTTCTTCTTCAACCTCTTGTCGCCCATGCAAAGCATAAAAGCGGTTGGTGCGTCGGCCTATTCCTTGAGCTTGTTGAGCATGAGCAATTTGGCTTTGAGGCCTACCACCACCACTTCTAAAATCTCTAGCTTGGTGATCCATCTTCCCATACTTGAAGCATGCATTGGATCCACCCAAGCATTACCCTTTATGAGTCCTTCCATACTCTTACAAATGGGGAAAGCTTAAACACCAACATTCTCTCTTAGAACTACTGAATTTACACTATTTTCCTTGTTGAACCTTGGAAAAGGATTATTAGTGGAGCCTTGCCCCATAAATCATTGCCCACGTTGGCCTTTTTCACTACCACAATAACTGGACCTTTGATGATTGAACTCTCCACTATCAACTCTGGCCTTCTTGAACCCTCCAAACCTCTCCCTCAACTTTCCTTCCCCAATTTGTTCTGCATATGTCATGAGTCAGTAGATGTCCATCTCTTTGGTGAACATGGCTGTCTTGCACTCTTTGGATACCAAACTAAAAACACCGGAGATGAACTTGCACATCCTTGACCTTCGATCGTAGACCATAAAAGGAGCATACTTAGACAATTTGGTAAATTTGAAGGAATACTCCCTCACACTCATGCTCCATTGGCGAAGGTTAATAAACTATTTGATCATTGCCTCTCTTAGCTCAAAGAGAAGGAAGTGATCTAAGAAGGCACCCTTAAACATTTCCTATTCTATGGGCTCTATATCTTCACCCCTCTTAATAGACCATTGCTCATACCAAATAGTTGCCACGCCTTTGAGTTGATAGGCCACTAGCCCAGCCTTCTCATTTGTAGGCACACCTATGACAGCCATAACTTGATAGACCTCCTCCATAAACTCTATCAGGTCCTCATCTACTTTAAAACCATCAAACTTGGGTGGATTCTTTCTCTTGAAGTCTCGAATCCTAGAAGCTAGAGTAGGCATTTGAGGAGAAGGAGGATGAACAATGCCTCGGTTAGTTTGGTTAGCTATGTCTTGGGCCTCATCTTCAACCCTTGCTCTAGGTGTGGTACCCTTCTTGGAGGCGTGATATAGAAGACACAAAATGATATGTTACTTAAAGAAAGTCATAGGACATTCTAGGGCACAACATGAATTTTGAAACACGTGAAAACATTACTAAATATCTCATAGTCTCCTATTCATAGTCGTGGCACACTTCACAATCATGAACAAGAACTTATTCAACGCGATATGTTGGACTCCAATCAAAACCTTAAGCTCTAATACCAAATATTTTCATGATCCAAGCCTAGGTCCTAGACGCTAAATGATGAATGAGTCACCCAGAGGTACCTCATCCAAGCCTCTTAGAATTCATTTAGCTTTTCCTAGGTGATGACATTCAATATCAATAAGCGGAAATTGAAAAGGGAAATGGGACTAAGGGAAACATTTAAATGAGAATCAAATTATTCAAACCTTGCTTATACATATCCAACAATACCACTACATATAGACTTGGTAGGGGCTAAGAAATGTCCCTAGCTCACCCTCCATCAATATAGAAATAAGAACTATAACAGGTATTCAAAAGTCTTTATACATCATAAGCTAGAAAAGAAAATGGGATATTGTTCCTGAAATATGGGAACTCACCAACTATGTAGCCTTCAACGAAATCAACTAGCCACCCAGAGGTGAATGTGGAGAAACGTCGGTCCCTACAGGGTTATCATATAGGCAAAAGAATATACATTAGTACTTTGAATGTACTAATTACGTTGGCATGCATGGGTATTGAAGAAATATTAGAAAATTAATATAGTATGGAACATAGTGCAATGCATGCATGATCAATCAAGTAAATTATATTTGAAACCTTCATTTGTGGGGAGATGACCATAACCGACATTTAAAACCTTGCCAGCTATTACATGTTATCCAACATAATCCCCTACATTAAAATGGGGAGTCTACTTTCCTAGTAGAGCTCCATAGACTTTATTTATTTCTTTAACATTTAGGGCTATTTGTGAATTCACTAAACTAAGACTACAAGGGCTCCTATGTTAGCACATAGTTAATGAGACAAGGGGTTGCTACTAGGATGTCCTTATAGAATCCCACCTAAATTTCCCATTCGATGCTGAGTTAAATCTCATGGAATAGTTCATATAATAAGAACATAATCATTTATATAGCTTTAGATCATCAAAATATCGTTTGGTAGAATAACTTATTAAAACCTTTATTGATTCAAATATGTGAGAATTGTCCTTATCATATAAAGAATCATTCATTCATATCATTTTATCATTATTTCATTTCATAAGACTCCCTTGATCATAAACATTGCCTTCATAAACATTCATTTTGGAGTCAAAGCTTTTAATTCAAACTTCATTGAAATATAGTAAACTAGGTGGGTTTCATTCAATCAACCTTTAAATTATTAAATCGATGCTAGCATGTATGAGAGTAATTTAATGCATCATTTAAGACATCTTTTAAAACAACCCACTAATACACTTGAAAACTCCTTTAAGGACTTCATATGAATTCCATTAATACATAAAAGATTTTATGCAATTAAGAGCCAATATAAACTAAGATAGGTAGAAGAACTTCAAATAATCAATAACTTATACACTTGGAATCATAATATGAAAACCCATAAAATTCACCATTTGAAATTTAGTAGCTAGGTTTAAGAAAATACTTGTGCTTCATGGGTGAAAGAATCCATGAATGAGAACCACATACCTTGGGGAATAAAGCCCTAATGCAGCTTTGCGAATGGATACTTGAATAATCTTGAAATAAAACCCAAGACTTTGCTTTAAACCCTTGGGAAAACTTTAAGAGGAGAGAATTTTGTGTTTGAGTGTAAGTGTGAGAATGAGGGATTTGAATGGCTTAGGTTCCTTAGATAGAGTCAATTTAGTCTCCAAAATGACTATACTTTGATGTTAAAATGAGAAAAGGACTAAAATACCTCTTTAAAATTTTATTTTAACTGACCCTACGACTTATCCTTACAAATCGTAGAAGGGTTGACGAGTCATAGGAAAAACTCATCCTATAGGGTCTTAGGAATACCCTGAAAACTGAACCTCAAGAATGTCTCTATGAATCATCTCTATGAGTCATAGACACTTCTATAATTCATAGAAGTGACTCGTCCTGCAGGGTCAGAGAACCCTTAAGGTCTGAGTCTCTAAACATCCTGTACGACTCATTTCTATGAGTCATAGACTTGATGATGAGTCGTAGACTCGAGTCGTCCTACAGGGTTTGGAAAATCTGTAATTCTATGCCTCTAAAGTTTCTTGACAAGTCATTTCTACAACTCATCTAAGCTTCTATGAGTCATAACATCGACTCGTAAACTTTCCCCTCACTTTGTCTAATTTCCTTACCCTCAGATACCTCTCTATAATTCATTCCTATGGGTCATGGAAGTACCTACGACTCTAGGTGGACTCATAGACTTGGGGCAGATCACTTTTTTAGAATATTTTCCTTCGCTTCATCTTTTCGACTTAAGGGATCTTACAGCTTCACTTGAAACTTGTCTAAAGTTCTTGAATTCCTTCCTAAGTTGGATATGTCTACTTGAAGAAAAGAACCTCTCCAAGACTGCTTAGTAAGGTTTGCCTAGGTAGAGCTGGATGTTTCTGGTTACTCTCCTAACCATGTAGTTGCTTTGCAAGTCAAAGATAATAGAAACAACCTAAAGTGTATACCTTCTTGAGAAATACCTAGGATGTTGTAAGGTAGACACACCCATCAAAGTCTCTCCGATGTTTGTTTGGATCTTCAAGAGGGAGATCAACGAATAATCCTTTCATGTACAGTAAATGCAACATCGTACTAGAAATGTTAAAATTTGTATTTTCATTCAGCGGTGGAGGTCTAATGTCCCTAACATGACTCACTTATGAAACATCAACCTCAGCTATTACTCTCTGTTCAATCTCTTTATCCATTTCAAAATTTAACCTCAAATGTCTGAACATTCTTTCAATTCTAGATTAATGGAATTATGGGAGATTCTTAACTTCCAGTATCCAACATAAATTGTAAAAAAATCCGCAATGGACAAAAATAACAACAAGTGTAATTTGCAAAATAATAGTTATCTATTGAATTTCTACAAACTATAAATATCTATACTACACTCTCCGGTAATGACGCCATAATTTTGATATTTTCCAAATTAAATTATTAATTAGAATTATAGTAGTTGATTTCAAAATATAGTAACCCAACTAAGTTAGGGAATAATTCCACGAAAAGCTGGTTAGATATCTTTATAATTTACTATTGAAATTCAAATTAGTAACTAGTATTGGAGATGAGAGTTTAAATAAAGAATTACTAAATACTTTAACAACTTAAATTTTAATCAATAATAAAAAAAATGAACTAGGATTATAGTTCTTAGATATCAGAACTCAAAAAGATAATTTACTATCAAATTATTCAGGTGTGTTCATTGTGTAAAATTGACAGATCTATATGTAATACCCCACAAATTCTAAGTTAAAATCCAAACTATTTCTCGTATGCATATAGAACCAAAATCGAGGATTCTGAATTTTTACATAGGTGATAAGGTTAATTCATTAGTGTGGGAAGATACTTGTAGATGAATTAAAGTTATAAGAATCTTCTAGAACGAAGTTGAATTGAAAGCTTCTTTACCGGCTGAGTTTCGATATACGTTTCTGCTAGGGTAAACTTCAAATGAGCAAAAAATTTAGAATAAGAAGAGTTAGGTGTCCCATTACCAACCAAACTGAAGGTCTTTGAGTCTTATTTCCAATCCTCCAACTGCTTGCCAAAACGTGGTCGGAGTCAAAAGTTATGATTATTTAATTTTAACCAACATTCTAGAAAGGAGTCACGAACCTGCTACAGCCGTAAGTGCCCACTTGCAAGCTGGATGTACGGGAGAAAGGAGTAAAAAGAGAGGACATTCTAGAAAGAGATGTGAACCAGCT
Source organism: Solanum dulcamara (assembly GCF_947179165.1). NCBI lineage: Eukaryota > Viridiplantae > Streptophyta > Magnoliopsida > Solanales > Solanaceae > Solanum > Solanum dulcamara. The sequence continues at coordinate 57,349,239 of NC_077242.1, forward strand.
GCGATAGTCATAAATGGGTTGTAGATGGGACGATGGGAACCTTTTAAGTTATTTTTAATTCAATTTTTTTTTCTTCACCTTTTGGCTATTTTTCAAGACCTAGAAGTGGTTTTCTCTCTTCCTCTCATTCTCCTTCTTCAAGGTAAGTCCAAGCTTCCAAATCAAATTTTATCATCTAAACATCAATTATTTAAAGAAATTGGAGTCCTTGTCCATAGGGATTTGAAGAAGTGAATTCAAGAATCTCAAGATAAGGTTTCTTGATCATTCTTCATCAAGTTAGGATTCTTTGTCAAGATTTATGGAAGAGTTTAAGGTAGGGCCAGTTTCAAATATATATAATAAAGTATTTAGTTTACAATATATATATATATATATATATGTATATACAATATGACTTGCCAAAAGTTATAGAAAATATATATTGACTATATAATATAGATTACTTATACATGAGATATACACTCAAATAGTATAAATATAACTTAACTATGCATAAAGTATACTCTAACTACACATGAAGTATACACTGACTATTCAAATTTGATTAACTCAAAATCACAAGTCCCAAATTTTGGATATGAAATTTTCTCTAGGTTTTGAGTCTTTTGGAATATAATTTGCTCGAAACAATTTATATTTTGGTACATCAATTTAAAAACCAGGTGTAAATCCCTGAATTATTTTAACTTAGATAAAATTCAGAGAATCTGGAGAATAGTTGAGAAGTGCACTGTCAACTGGCCCACCAATGAGACATACAACCCGTAGGAGATTTTATGATTAATATGTGGGACTCGTAGAGTCCCCCAACACTTAGACAAATTTCAGAAGTATTGTTGGCTCTTTCGGAAACAATCGTCCTACCTTGGTAGGAGTAACGTCTGCATACACTTTACCCTCCCTAGACCACACGTTGTGGGATTTCACAGGTTGTTGTTGTTGTTGTTGTAGACAAGTTCCTATGAATGAGAGTTACGAGCCTTCGAAGGAGTTATGACTTGTAGGTCCATGATAGGGTCAAGTGTCACATTTCACATTTCAGTCAATTGAGTTTGAGTTGAATTTCGATTTTGATAAATCAAATTCTTGAGTTATATATATAAATTCTACTAAGTTCTTGTATATATTTAAATATACTTTGCTTATTTTTGTGAGATTGAGTTTTGAGATGTGTATTCATATTTGCTTTCACATGAACACTAGTTGAGTTTTGCTTTGATTATTTCATGCATTGTTTTGAGTTTAAAGAATGATTATTTTCATCATTTAATTGAGAAAGATTTTGATCATGAGTTGAGTTTGAGAAGTTTCTTAATTATTATTTTGAGCATGAGTTTATTGAGTATAAATTAGTTAAGCATTAATACATTTAAAGATCTATTTCTGAGATTGAATTGAGAAGTCAAAATTATGCTTTTAAATATATTTATGTCTATTTTAAAGAGAAGAGATGAGTTGAGAAGATTTGAGTTTTGAACTATGTCCAAAAGAGACTAAATCAGTTAATTGAGTAAATACACTCACTTGCGATATGAGTATAATAAATATATTTTGGGAGTATCATTGAGCATAGATTTAGTAAGAGTATATAATAACTCAAACCCATAAACTACGTAGCCATGGTATGATAGGATCGTACCATTCATTCGGGCGACTCCTCAGAGGACTTTTATTAGATCCATGAGATGACTTGCGTCCCTTACCTTGGCAAGGTATTGGACGGCTGTGGAAATGAGAGAAGTTCATTGTATCATCACATAGCTTATAAGTGATGGTTTTTGAGTGTTTATTTCAGTAATTCATTTTAGTGGTAGTATTACATTTTGAGGTTGTTGTGGACCTATTCTAATGCCTATTTCAGAGTCAGTTTTAGAGGCTTCATAGACTAGTCAGATAGAGTTTGAATTTATTTTGTTTTATTCATTTGTATGTCCTGAAAATATTGGGTTATATCTCATACATACACACACACACACACACACACATATATATATATATATATATATATATATATATAAGTATTGAGTTTTAAACTGAGAAAGTTAAGTTTGTGTATAATTATTGTGCCCATCTGAGTTACTTTTTATGAGTTAAGGTTTTCCTCTTAGTGAGATAGCGAAGACAAGGGTTTGCTTGGGAATCATCAATGGTTTTTCGATCATGCCTAGGGTGTAGACTCGAGGCATGACAAGCTTGGTATCATAGCCCATAGTTTAAGAGTCCTAGGATGTCTATGAAGTCGAGTCTAGTAAAGTCCTCCTTATCAGTGTGAAGCACGCCACATCTTTAATGGAGAGGCTACATGACTTTAGGAATTGTTTCACTTATTTCTTCATCCAGTTCATGCTATAAATTTTAATTCTATGAAAATCTCCTTCTAATTCATAAGTTTCATGATTTCAGGTCATACCTTCCATAAGAACTTTGATCTAGATGAATGTTGTTAAAAATGAGACTCCACCAAAGTTCAAAATGCAAACCCAAAATTGAGTCTGAGAAACTGAGAATGGAACTCAAGAGGTTATACAGACTGCCCAACCTGCTATGACTTTTAATGCTTACATAGTTGATGGCTACTCAATCTGATCGTCAAATTACTCCCATTCCTATCTCTAGTTCCCAGGAGTCATCTGCTACTAATAGAATTAGAGACTTTATTAGGATTTACTCACCATTCTTTACTGAGATAGAGGGAGTTGAGCTTGTTTCCTATAAGCTGAAGGATGTTGCTAATGTCTGGTACAACTAGTAGGAGAAAAACTGAGGTGAGTAAGATGAGCTTGCAGTCTGGGATAATCTTGAGAAAGCATTCTTAGACCACTTCTTTAAGCGAGAGATAAGAGAAGCATAGGTTGGGGAGTTTGTTAATTTAAAGCAAGAGGGGATGACTGAGAATGAATGCAACCTCAAGTTTATGCAACTGTCCAGGTATGCTCCCAAAATGATTCTTGATGTGAGAGTAAAAATGAAGAAGTTTTGTTTCTGGCTTGAGAAAACATGTGAAGAAAGAGTGTCACGCAGCCTTGTTGATTTCAGATATAGACACCTCTAGACTCATGGTGTATACTCAGAAAGTTAAGGAGAAAAAGAAGAAGGATAGGGAGGATCACTAGAGCAAGAAAGCTAAGTCTATAGGTAATGAGTCTAACCATCAAAAGGGTGGGAATGACCACCGCTCTTTCTTTCAGAAGAGGTCTTTTGATTATGCACCATCTTAAGCAAGTGCATATGCAGCAAATAATCGGAATGGCCAGAGGTCTCAAGATAAACATAATTTCAGAGCTCAAGACTCACAATCGCGGGGAGTATAGTCCAGAGTTATTCACACAGGCCGCATTATGGCAAGCGGGTAGGCTAATTTGGGAGATTGTTATGATGGTACTAATGTTTATTATATGTGCGGCTGGATGAGTCACTTCATAAGGGATTGCCTATCTGACAAGAAGGGTAATAGGGGAAATAGAGAGGTTTTACTTTTAGAGGAGGCGGAGGTTCAAACTGTCTGTACGCTATAGTTAGTCGCCGCAACTAAGAGAACTCACAAGATATTATCACTGATATGGTTCGAGTCTTTACCCGTGATGTTTATACATTACTTGATCTAGGTGTTATTTTGTCTTTTGTTTATATAGCTTTAAGTTTGGAATCCTTTCTGAATGTCTCTTAGAGTCATTCGGTGTTTCTACTCCCATTGGTAAGTCCATTCTAGCTAAGAGATCCGATCAATATTGCACTGTCTCTATCATAAAGATATTTTTGCAAACCTAGTTGAGTTAGACATGGTTGATTTCAATGTCATCCTTCGAATGGATTGGATTTATGCTTGTTATACTTCAGTTGATTGTTGAACCCGAATCATTAAGTTTGAATTTCCTAATAAGCCAGTTATAAGGGTAGTACAACCTCGCCTAAGGTTCAATTTATTTCATACCTTAAGGACAGGAAGTTAGTCTCTAAAGAGTGTATCTACCACATCGTTTGAGTTAATGATGATAATGTGGAGACATAATCCCTTCATTCAGTTCTAGTTGTGAGTGAGTTTCCTGAAGTTTTTCTTAAGGATTTACTTAGAGTCCCTCCCGATAGGGAGATAGTCCTAAAACTAGATGTTCTTCCTGATACTCGGCCTATTTCTATTCCTCCATATAGAATAGCTTAATTAGATTTAAAAGAGTTGAGAGAGCAGTAGAGAGACCTTCTAGATAAAGGATTTATTAGGCCGAGTGTCTCACCTTGGGGCACTCCTGTCCTATTCTTGAAAAGAATGATGTTTACTCGAGAATGTACATTGAGTATCATCACGTGAACAAGGTTACTATAAAGAATAAGCATCCTCTTTCGAGAATCGATGGCCTATTTGACCAACTTCAGGGTGGCACTTATTTCTCTATGATAGACTTTAGATCAATCTATCATTAGTTAAAAGTGAGAGAAAGTGACATTCTAAAGATGACCTTCAGAACCAGGTACGGACACTATGAGTTTCTAGTTATGTCCTTCGGTTTTCCTAGTGCTCTTGCAGTATTTATAGACCTCATAAATAGACTATTGAAGCAATATCTAGATATAATTGTTATCATGTTTATCAAGGACATTTTGAAGAAGTGAGGAGGAGCATGCCAACTATCTCAGAATTATTCTCCAAACTCTTAAGGACTAAGTGTTATATCAAAGTTTTTGAAGTGTAAATTGCGGCATGCATCTATGGCATTCTTATGCTATATTATTTCTGGTGATGGTATCCGAGTAGATTCATAGAAAATTGAGGCAGTAAAGAACTGGCTCAAACCTACGTCTCCGACAAACATAAGAAGTTTCTTGAGTTTTGATGATTACTATATGAGGATTGTTAAGGGATTTTCATCCATATTGTCGCCATTGACTAAGTTGACTCAAAAAAATACTAAGTTTCAATGGTTCGATCTTTGTGAGAAGAGTTTTCAAGAGTGGAAAACAAGATGGACTACTACTCTAGTTTTGTATGTATTCGAGAGAATAGATGATTTTATAATTTATTGTGATGCGTGCAAAGTTGGACTGGGTTGTGTATTGATGAACAGAGGTAAGGTTATAGCTTATGTTTCCAAGCAGCTTAAGATCCACGAGAGGAATTATCCAACTCATGACCTAGAGTTGGCAGTGATAGTATTTTCTCTCAAGATTTGGCGTCATTATCTATATGGAGTGTATGTAGATGTGTTACCGATCATAAGAGCTTACAGTATATGTTTGGTCAAAAAGAGTTGAACCTGAGACAGAGGAGATGTCTTGAGTTGCTCAAAGATTATGACATGAGTATTCTCTACTATCCAGGTAAATCCAATGTTGTTGTTGATGCTCTTAGAAAGTTGTCCATGGGAAGTACTGCTAATGTTTAGGAAGAAAAGAAGGAGTTGGCTAAATAAGTGCCTATACTTACACATTTGGGAGTTCGTCTTGTGGACTTTGATGAAAAAGGTGTTATTACTCATGACTCGTGGTGTTGTTCACTCTCCATGACCTATAGTCTTGTTCATACTCCATTGTCATGCTCCGTGGTAGATGAATTCACTTCACAAATGTGTGGTGATCTGCTCTTTCATGGGTAAGCTTCAAGCTTCGTGGGGTTCGCGGTGTCTTCCTTAATTTTTATGAAAAATCTTCAGCATGCCTTTCATGATCACCTACCATAATCCATGGTGGAATCCACGACCCATCAAGGGTCTCGTGGAGTTTACTTAGAAAAACTTCTTTGGTTCCTTTTCTGCAGACCATCATTCTAACGACCAGCTTCCACGGGTCGTATTAGGCGTCACAGCCTATGGTGGAACTCGTGAACATTCAATTCAGTGATCCTTCAGCATAAAATCAACAATATGTCCCAAATCACATGCACAACTTAAATTTCCTGCAAAATAAATCAAACGCACATCATATTTACAAACATATGCTTGAAACCCACACTAATTAATCATTTTGAGTGTCAAAAGTGTTGTAAATATGCGACACATCAACACCCTCAACTTAGAACCATTGTTTGACCTCAAGCAATCACACAACATAAAAAAAATATGAAAATACAAATGACTATCAGAAGATATACAACATCCCAAACACAAAATACATGACCCTTTCTTTTTACCAACTCAACTATGCAATGCACAAAATATTCCAACTAACTCACAAGAATTGATTTATATATGCTTAAAATCAACCAAACAAATGCAAACAATAATGTACAATCAAATTAGAAAAAAAATAGTGTAGTCATAGTACCCTCACCACAGAGAAGTATCAGACATGATTTATATATATATGTAAAACTGAGACTGAAAATATATGACTCACGCTCTCAAATAAAGTTCAATCAATGCACATATATAGACCATAGGCTTACTTTTATTTTCTATACTTTAACTTTCGAATAGATCTTTTAGGATCACATTAGGACTTTCTTTGCTTATAACATAGGCTCGGTCTAGGGTAGGATACACTTAGGATTAAAGTGACTATTTTTCCCCTCCAAGAAGCTATATTGACTTAGCTACACCTTTTTCAACCCCAACTTTGTGTTATCCCCTCTTTCTTCCTTTATTTATGTCTGGGTGTGGTTTTTGCTCTTTTTTTTGTTATTTCTCTAAATGTTTTCCTCATTGCATTTGATTTTTCTGTTACTCTCACTTGTTTTTCATTTTCCTTGCAGCCACAACCCAAGTCTTTTCTTCTTCCTCTTATTATACACTTTTTTCATACCCCAACTTTTCCTTCTTTTCTCTATAGTAGCCACCCTCAACTTAGGCTTTTAGCATGAGTTGAAGTACACATTTTCCTAGGAGGGATTGAGCTAATATAAATATGTACAATCATATAAGAAAGGTGACTTGTGTTATTTCGAAGAAAAGGTCTTTTTCAGGCTCAAACTTTTGGTTCAAAGGGTATAATTTCATTTGATTGGTCATTTTTAGGATAAGTGACTTATTTTCAACAATGACCTATGATTCGGTTCTAATCAAGCTATTCAATCATTTCAGTGAGACTAACCAGGCAAGCTCTAGCTTACATACACATTATTTGAACTAGAAAATTTAGCTCATACACACATGGCACATATCTTACACTATCCAGCACCAATCAACGCAGACATGTTCTAGCTAGCATTTGTTTGACTAGTCAATAAGTATAATGTCCTATAAAAATCCTAACAAGTTAATTTTCACAGTTTCAGATACAATCACATATCATTTTCAAAATTTTCAAATGGGTCATTTTTATTCACTTCAAAACATTCAACTTCACAGGCTACTACATACTTCTATAGAATGTTGTATTTACAACAAAAATAACTTAAACATGCAAGTTCTACTAGATATTACACTTGAGAGAAAATAAAAATGGCAATAAGAACTCCCAAGAGGCTAAGATGCCCCACCCCAATCAAACAATTGTGCATTGTCCCCACTTCAAGTGAAAATATTAAAAAGTAAATACAAGGGAGGGGATCATACCTGTGGTTCCCTAGGCGTCAATCTGTTGCTCTATCATAGCACCATTAGTCTCAATGATGTGGGCTCACTCCAAGGGTCATCACTCGTAGTAGAACTGAGTGTGTCTGAAGGCACCTCACTAGAAGTAGTCTTAATCAATGGGATATCATCAGCTGAGGCTGGAGTGACTCCACTTGTTAAAGATCAAACCTTCATGGCCTCAACCTCCTACCATTCTCGCTCCTCTATCTCTCTTGCTTTCCTTTGTTAAGCCTGAGTTGCTTTCCAGAGTCGATTAAACTCAGCCTTCTTAGCCTTTCCTGTATTATCGGGAGGACTGTCCCTATAGCGGTGTTTCTTTCCTTTGCACTTTTTATCAGGCTCGTATGTCAAAATGGTGACCCACATTTCATCTAATTTTAGTAGGGCTCAGGAGGCGTAGAATCACTACACCAAGGCATCAATAGGTATAGTATGAGCAACAGTGGCTGATTTCTCTTTCATTTTATCTAAGTCCTAACGTAGAACTGCCACTGTGCCCGCATGGACTTGATCTCCTAAGAACTCAAGCTACCACTCTACTCTAAGATGTACGGCTTTAGGCCATCTACACGACCCTGTAAGATAGTGATCTCCTGTCTGAAGTCGATGTGAAGTTGGATCGCTGCCTATTGTACCTGAGATTGGACTAGCCTTAGTAGCCGCTTAATGACTCGGTCCACTAATGCTCTCGTCTAAAGCTAATCATGCACTAACCTTTCAAGAAAAAGGATTTAGTACACTAATCATGATACCTGCAGCAACAGGTGTAGAAAGAGTCGGCCTGCTTTCGCCCTCGGGCTGCTTGGTGGCCTCATCAATCGGAAGAGCTGTAGAAACTCCCTTCAAGGATAGTGCAGCAAGATGCGAGCCCTAGTAATAGGTACAGGAAGAACTGGCCAGGTTGGTTTGGTCTTATACAATGGGTTGTCCATGTCTTTGATTAACGTTACATTGGTAAAAATTGCTCAATGGGACACCTGCAGATTCACATATTTACCAAATTAAACATGGTAATGAAAGTCCAGCTCTATCATTAAAGTCTCTATCATGAATCTCAACCATAATCAAATAACCATTGTGCAGTCTATATCGAGCCATAATGAAAGCCACTAGTGATACCTGCGATGGGTGGAGAGTGCTAGCATTGTTGGTCAGCTAGAGCTGGGCACGGATAACCGCCTACCAAAATATGGCTGATAATATGAGGGAAGCCTAGGTTATCAGTTGTCTTGGGTAGTCATCGATGGTGCATTCTTTCCCTCAATAGAAATAAGATGAGAAATTTGCGGTAAAATATAGGTCTGCTCCTTTGGGTCATTCATCCTCTCCTGTCTAGTGATAAAGTGATGTCGGTGCTCATAAATACCAGTTTGGACATGTGTAAGGAAAGATGGACCATATAGAAATTGGTTGATGGTAGTCTTAGAGATATTGACATGCACCCCCTCATACCTGCACATGCTCCGGAGGTGGTGATCTTAATGCGACGACTCTCTTTCTTTTTCTAGATATCTCCCTCATGACAACACTTAACATCGTAACATCGTAAACAGAATAAAACTCTTGAGTGAGGAGGTAGTCGTAGTACCCCTGATGCTTATTCATCCATCTTAAATGGTGTTTCATAAACAAGTCTTTAAGATCGGAAAGCTTAGAGAAATTATCTATAATCACCCGAACTTCTATATAATCACCCATTTGCACATGCTAGTAGATCTTTTGGACAGTCCATTGTAAATATGTCTTATTATAATACCTGGATGTTCACCACCTATTTCTCATGAATTGAATAAGCCACCGATGAGCTATAGGGTCACTTTTCCTCTCATCAACTTCCCGCTCAATATTTTCCTGGCTTGCTTCTTCTTCCTTACTATCGAAGTCATTTGCCTCTTCTCTATATTGCTCTCCATCTTTGCTTTCCTCGCCTACCAAGACTGCTGCCTCCACTTTAGATAAGAAGGGAGCAGACTTAGCCTCAGCAGCTACCTTAACTCTAGTAGTACGGGGTAAGTGAGGGGAGACATTTGTTGTGCACCTCACCTTAGAACCACTAGAGGATTTGTTTCCCAATTTATGATCCGAATTATTAGTCGATTCATCGGATAGTGAGACGTTGAGTCAAAGATTGTGAAGTCTTGTATTTGTGGCCCATGTTACCTGTAAAAGAGACAAAGAGTTAGAATTTACCAAAGAAAAGGCGATGAAGTTAATGGGTACTCAAACTTCCCTATAATTATACACACATGACAATGTCCCTTAAGTACGACGTTGCTTAATCCATCACAGGGCAATCGCCCACAAATTTGAAATTTAAAACTTTTTTTGGTATTTTCTAGATCTTTGTTCAATTTTTTCTATACAATGGGTCTTCAAGGATCGTTAAAGAGTACACAGTTTGTAAAGGGTTCCGTAGAGGGTTCTAGTGAGTAGGTTTAGAAAAAATGATTGGAATTTTTCTAAGTGTTGGGTCACGGTCAGCTTCACAGTCTGTGAAGAACTCCACGGCTCGTGATGCCTTCCATAAAATCACACTTAGAAAAATATTCTAAGGTGGAGACAATAGGCGTCCACCAATGTTCGTCAAGTGCAATAAGAGCTTTGAAAACTGCCTTCATCCCCATCCCTACACTGTCATCTATGGTCACTCTTAGAATTCAAACCAAACTACCCTAATCTCACTACAACAATCACACCACACCAATTTTGATTAAAAATACTTCACTAGTACAATTCTTTTTATAGGTTGAATTGTGATCGCTGGTAGTTTTTGCTATGAACTTGGAGAGAATTAGGGAAGTAAAAAGATCAATCGTAGTGAATGATGTGTTTGGCGGTTGAAATTTTTGAAGAAGAAGTGTAATTTTTGGAGAAGTGTAGGAGAAATGACCCAAATCCGTGTAAAATTTAGGTAACAATCCATTTTGATTTTGGTATTTAAGGTTATAGGCCAGATCGGGTCGGGTGAGTTTAAGTTAGGGAGACCAAGGGACCACGGACCATAGAGGTGATCGTGAAGATCATTATAGGACGTGGACCCTTTTTTGTGGTCACAAACTTAGCCAAAAATAATAAACATACCTGAGCTTTACAGAAGGCTAAACGATCTGTGAAGACTTTCATGAGCTGTAAACCCAACTATGAAACTGAAGCCCATTTTGCCAGTTACTCACCATACTCTTCACCACGGGCTGTGATGTACTATATGGTCCGTATAAGGGCCCGTGGAGGAATGAATTGACCCAATTTTTGGTAATTTCTCCTGTTTTGAATCCATATACTCACAGAACAGAGACATTATAAAGACTTCAAAAACAAAATTTAGCCTAGCTATTATATGTACAATCCTTGGGTTGCCTCTAAAGTAGTTCCCTGATTTAATATCGCATCATGAGATGGGTCACTGTACTACTCAGACTTCATCAAGCTTCCACATAGATTGCCTCCCATGAAGCGCCCGATTTAACGTTACGACACAGTGCAAGTTCCTTGATTACTTAGTATTCATCAAGTTGGATCTCTTCACCTGTCTTTGCTTCTTCTTTTTCTCCTAAGTACAACTTCACCCATTGCCCATTCACTTTGAACTTGTGCTTATCTTGTGCTTTGAGCTCGATTGCACCATGTGGAAATACTCGAGCTATAGTGAAAGGACAAGACCATTTTGAATTCAACTTTCCCAGAAACAATCTTAGTTTAAAGTTGAACAACAACACCAAGTCACCAGGTCAAAATATTTTTTTCTCAGTACACCGATCATGGTATAACTTCATTCGTTCTTTCTACAGAGATGATCTCTCATATACCCTCAAACAGAACTCATCCATCTCATTCATCTGTTCTAACCTCATTTTGGTGGCTTTGCTCCAACTCAAATTTAGCTAATTAAGTGCCTACAACGCCTTGTGCCATAACTCTATAGGCAAATGAAAAGCCTTTCCAAACACTAACTTATATGGTTACATAATAATGGGTGTTTTTAAATCTGTCTCATATACCCATAGCGCATTATCAAGCTTGTTCGACTAGTCAGTTCTGTTTGTATTCATGGACTTGACCAATATCTCCTTAATTTCTCTATTTGACACTTGAACTTGCATGCTTGACTGAGGATGTTATGTGGTAGCTACCTTGTGCTACTTTACACCGTATTTCTCCAATAAACCCAAAAGATCTTATTGCAAAAATGAAAACTCCCATCACTGATGATTGCTCTATGAGTGTTAAATCTTGAAATATGTTCTTCTTCAGAAAACTAGCTACACTCTTGCTCTCATTTTTCGCCAAGACAACCAATTCAACCCATTTGTATACATAGTCAACTACAATCATAATATACTTTATCCTATACGAACTCATAAATAGCCCCATGAAGTCGATGCCCCAAATATTAAAAAGCTCAACCTCCAAGATTGGAGTCATAGGCAACTCTTGGCACCTTGAAATTGCACCTTAATTTTGTCGTTTGTCACAACTCTTTACCAGATCATATGTGTCTCTATAGATGGTGGACTAGTAGTAACCGCATTGAAGCACCTTTTGAGTTGCTCGGGCTCCACTATGATGTCCATACACTAGAAAAGAGTGACAAACCTCAAGAATACTAAGCATCTTAGCTTCTGGCACACACTGCCTGATCAAATTGTCAGAACACATTCTAAACAAGTAAGGCTCATCCCAAAATTACATGTTCACATCATTTGATCAGATTGTCAACAAACATTTTAAACAAGTATGGCTTATCCCAAAAATACATTTTCACATCATGTAAGAACTTCTTCCTCTGCTAAAATATCAGGAACTCAAGCATTATATCACTAACCAAATAGTTGGCAAAGTTAGCATACCAAGGAATGAGGTCAAGAGTAGCGTCTAATACCTACTCATCTGGGAAAGAGTCATTAATCTCAAGCTTGTCCCCACCTTTTTTCTCAGCTTCTAACCTTAACAAGTGGCCGGCTATCTAATTTTCACAACCCTTTATGTCCTTGACTTCAAAGTCAAACTTCTGTAGCAAAAGGACCCATCTGATCAATCTTGGTCTTGTATCTTTTTTAGCCATTAAGTACCTCAAAGCTGCATGGTCAGTGTACACTATCACTTTTGTACCCAGAAATTACGCTCTGAATTTCTCAAAGGCATAAACAACTGCTAGCAACTCCTACTCAGTGGCAGTATAGTTTTGTGGGTTGTATTTAGCTCCTTACTTGCATAGCATATGGGGTAAAAGATCTTGTCATGACTTTTTCTAGCACAACCCGTAAACCAAAAACATCGGCCTTATACATGATCTTGAATGATTTAGACTAGTCTGGAGCAATAATTACTGACACTGAAATCAGTTTCTCTTTTAAAAACTTGAATGCTTTTATGCACGCCTTATCAAAATAAAAATTCACCTCCTTCTCCAATAATTTGCACAAGGGATGTGCAATTTTAGAGAAGTACTTGATGAATTGCCTATAGAAGATCGCATGTCCCAATAAGCTTCGGATACCCTTCATAGTATTATACCTTCTTTGACCATGAAATAACACTTTTTCCAGTTAAGAACCAGGTTGGCCTCTTCACATCTCTGCAATTCCCTACTAAGATTGAATATTCATTTAAAGTATCACCTACCACAAAAAATTCATCATGAATACCTCCATAGTATCCTCCCCTATAGCTGAGAAAATAGACATCATACACCTCTGGAATGTGGCAGTCGCATCACATAGTCCAAAAGGAACGCGCTTAAACACAGAGGTGTCATATTTAAATATAGAGGTGGTTTTCTCTTGATCCTCCAGCGCTATAGAAATATGATTGTAGCCAGAGTACCCATCTAGAAAGCAAGACCAACCTCTACCTGCCAGCCTGTCTAGCATCTGGTGCATGAAAGGCATTGCAAAATGGTATTTCAAGGTCCATTTGTTAAGATTTCTATAGTCCATGCAGACTCGCTATCCTATTACTGATCGAAGTGGAACCAACTTATTCTTTTCATTTTCCACAACTGTCTTACCTCCCTTCTTGGGGACATACTAGATCGGGCTGACCTAACTATTATCTAAGATCAGATAAACAACCCCTACATCAAGCTACTTTATTATTTTCTTCTTCACCACCTCTTGCATAGACGAGTTTAGTTTCCGCTGATGCTTAATGCTAGGGATGCAATCCTCCTTCAACTGAATTTTATGAGTGCAAATGTTGGGGTATACCTATGATGTCAGAAATGAGCCAACCAATTGCTTTCTTGTATCTTTTCAAGACCTTAACAAGTGTTCTAACCTGCTCATCATTCAAATATACATCAACAATGATTGGCAAAGTGTTATTCTCACATAGAAACATATATCTCAGATGACATGGAAACTTTTTCAACTCAAGTACAGACAACTCATCAATGGATGATTTGGCGAGAGGAGTTGGTCTATTTTTTAGATTGAGGTTTAGCTTTTTAGGAGCATAAGAGTGTGATCTCATGCCTTGCAAAGCATTTACTATCTCATTGTACTCCTCAAAGCTATCACCCTCAAAATTCATAATTATGAAAGCCAAAGTCTCAATACTGAATCATTCCTCAATAGATATCTCAATGATTGCTTCATCAGCTATATCAATCACGGACATCATGGTCATGCCTCTAGAATTCTTTATTGATTTGCACACATTGAATGTGACTTTCTCATTTTTCAGCATGAAGGTGAGCTCACCGCTTTCCATATCTTCCAAAGCTCTGCATGTGGCCAAAAATGGCCTTCCCAAGATTGTGGGAACTTCAAAGTCTACATTGCAGTCCAGGATGACAAAATCAATAGAGAATATAAACCGATCAACTCCCACTAGCATATCACATAAAATTTTCGGTATTCTTCACTGATCGGTCAGCCATCAACAACCTTATTATAGTTGGTTTGGGGACTAAGAAGCCCAACTGTCTATAGATCACTAGGAGCATGAGATTTATACTTGCTCCCAAGTCGCACAAAGCACTTGCAAAGTTGAATGCACCAATAGTGCACGAAACGGTGAATGTGCCTGGATACTTTTTCTTTTCAATCAACAACCTTATAGCAATAGCACTACAATGGTGGAGGTTATCGGCTAGCTTAAAAGTGACTCTTTTCTTCTTATTAACCAGATCCTTCATTAATTTTTCATAACCCAGCATTTTTTCTAAAGCTTCCACCAATGGAATATTCACAGATATATTTTTTAGCATAGTAATAAATTTTAAGGAAATTACCATCCTCATCCTTCTTCTTCAATATCTGTGGGAATGAAGGAGATGATTTGTGAATCGGTGGCAATAGGTGTACTACCTCTGTATAAACTTGATCTTTGCCTTTTGCCTTGTCAGTCATCTTCGGCTCCACTATTAGATCCTCAAAATAGAATCATGTGTACCACTCTTTTCTTGCTCATTAGTGTCAGATGCAACATTATTTTCCTACTCATTACCTATAGGTGTTGGTCTCTGAATTATCTTACCACTCCTAGTCGTCATTGCCATACATTACCCATTTTTATTTGGATTTTGTACAGTGTCGCTGGGAAGTATGCCATTCTTCCTATGATTTAATGTCATTGATAAACGTCCTATCTAATGCTTCAGTTGTTTAATAGAATTGGACTGGGAATCCACCAACTGAACCATTTTGGACATATTTCCCTTCAAATCTTTGCCAACTTATCTTCCATTCTCAAATTTCTAGAACCATTCCCCGCTCAATCTCTATTTGTGGGAAGCATATATACCCAACTTTGGCCATTTTTAAAGTTATCTTTATTTTTCCAACCCCCTTGATCACAGTTTCCAGCCCGATCATAGTATCCATCCTTCTGAAAATTTCGACCTTGGTTTCCATAACTGTAATTTCGAAAACCTCCCTAGTTGTTTTGATACTTAGCTTCTTCATCAAAGTCTATCACCTGCTGGTCATACATGTTTGCACCCCCAACTGCATTTACTTTCTTATCACCTCCGAATAGTAAGCATTTGGTCAGTAAATCCATTTGGTTTTTGATGTGAGCAATGTGCTCTTCTTCTTTTCTTATCTACTCAGCAATATCTCGAGTGTATAGCCTAGGCCTTCTATCTCATAATTGCTCGTATGATATGCTCTGCTAGTCTTTGAAACCTAGTCCAAGATAGATGATGCTTCAATAAAATTTTTAGACATGAATGATCCACTACACGCTTGTTCAACAATTGGCTTAGTCACAAAGTTGCAAGATATGTAGAATAGCTCCATCAAGTGCTTTTCTGTGAGATTATGATTCGGGCACTGTTTTAACTTCTGATTGAATCTCAGTCAGGAGTCATGAAGTACTTTATGAGGAAACTGCTTGTATGCATTGATCTCATCTTTTATTTGTAGCTTCTTTGAAGGTGGGAAGAATTGCTCCAGAAATGCTTTCTTCATCTCTTTACATTTGGTAATAGAATCAAGCAGTAGCTCATTTAGCCACTTGATTGCCTCCTCAGATAGAGACAGTGAAAATTACAGCAGACGGATCTCTGTTTGACTAACTCCAAGGATATTACAAGATTTGCATATAACAATGAAGTTCATTAATTATTGATATGAATCATCTCCAGCTGCTTCTTTAAATGTTCTTTTTAAGTTTAAGAGTTGAAGCATAGTGCTAGTAATGGTGAACTTCACTGTTAGCAAAAAAAGGTGAACTTCACGCCTGGTGGTAGTGGAGGAAGAAATATAGCCTGAGTGGATCCAACTCCATTCATATCTGGATCATCATCATTCAAAGCAAAGTTAATGGGCCGATGTTGCCCTCTACCTCTTGACACTGGTGGATAATGTTGAGGTTCATCTTCCACATCTTCATGATCATCTCCTAGATTATCATTGTTACCATTATTGGCTCCAACTTAAGCCTCTGCAATTTCTCTAAACCTTTGCACCTCGCGCTATTGTGCATTCATCTTTCGAATAGATTTCTATAGCTTAGTGTCGTAAGGAATCCGTGGTTCACCCTTATTTTGGATATTGGGAATACACAAACCTGTACCCTACACAAACAAAAACAAAACAAAAAATAAAATTAGGAAATAAGACTACAAACCTAAATAACTAATAATAGAGTACTTCAAAGTCGTATTCCCTAGAAATTACACCAAAATTTGATATGTCTAAACTTACACTCCAAGTAAGAAGTATAGAGTGGTCGCTTTCAAATATAGAACCCAACTAAGTTGGGGTCGAACGCATAGGTAATACGGAGAAAATAAGTCTACTAGCACTTACGTTCAGTTGTAGTCATTATTTTTCGAAAGTAAAAATGCATAAAGTAAACTTTGGATTTTAAGTGTTTGATTTGTACTAATTATCAATATTCGCAGTTATAAAAGTAAAATAGACTTAAGGTGTTGAACAGTATAAGAAGGTAGTTAGGACTGTGTCCCATGACATGTAACTCTGTAGATGTCTCATATTGGGGATATCGTTTCAATGCGTCCCATGTAAAATCTATCAAGTTATGCACATCTAAACGCCTTCCCGCCTTATTAGATGAGTTTTATTCTTTACCTTCCATTCTCCTAATGTATATCTAACTAACCCTTGCTTTTGATATCAGAAAATTATCCCGTCCCAAGC
The DNA here is from genome assembly GCF_947179165.1 of Solanum dulcamara. Classification (NCBI taxonomy): domain Eukaryota; kingdom Viridiplantae; phylum Streptophyta; class Magnoliopsida; order Solanales; family Solanaceae; genus Solanum; species Solanum dulcamara. Next base: position 57,366,355 of record NC_077242.1, read on the forward strand.
TCATATTCTTAGACGAAGGTTTGTAACTTTGAATCTCCATTGTAGTTTTCTTTTTCTAATCACTATCCCTCTCTCGAGCAAGTAATGAATACAAAAGAGTTTTAACGCGTGTACTCATTAAAAGAAAAACAAGATAATGAAAACTACAATACATGCTAGAACAATGAACAAAAATCACCTATATATTTGCCTACTTCGTTATTCCACCATGGTTCTCACAACTCTAGTTATGGGATTTAGCTACTCATATTCTTAGGCAAAGCGTTAAGAATTGGAGTAGAATTTATTAGAACAATACTTACGTTTATGTGATAGCAAATCTTGGATCAAAGAAAAAACAACGAATCAAGAACGAATGAAAACTTGAATTAATGTTTGAATCTCAAAAGTAGTTCGAAACTATGCTTCACACAATATTCATAGCTCAAAAATATATAACATTGCGTAACCCTAAAAATAAAACGTATTTGGGTATTTATAGAATACAAAATCAAATCCTAAACCAACTAGGAAAACTTAAGTCGGCACATGTTTATGTCCACTTTTCACGGCCCATTGTGTTGTTCACGCCCTGTGGTCATGATCCATGGTACTTGACTTAGATCCACAACTGTGTGGACATCTCCTCCTTCACAAGCAAGCTTCACGCTCCATAGTCCTCTACATGCCACGTGATGGGGTACATGGTGTCTTCCTTTATTTTTATAGACAATATTCAGCATGCCTTTCACAACCACCTACCATGATCGGTGGTAGACTCCACGGCCCGTCAAGGGTCTCATGAATTTTTACTTAGCAAAACTTCTTTAGTTCCTTTTCTACAGCATATCATTTTAACGGCCAGCTTCCACGGGTCGTATAAGGCTTCACAGCCTGTGGTGGCACTCATGGACATTCACTTCAGTGATCCTTCTGCACAAAATCAATAATATGGCCCAAATCGCATGCACGACTTAATTTTTCTGCAAAATAAACAAAATGCACATCGTATTTACAAACACATGCTTGAAACTCACACTAATTCACCTTTTTGAGAGTCGAAAGTGTCGTAAATACGCGACACATCAGTAAAATTGTTATTATCTTCCTTTGGTTTTTCAATATCGCAAAGATTTTTGACAAATCAGATTCAATGATTCTAACTATGTCTTGGTCATCTCTGCTTTCATCATTTTGAACACGACCGCGCTGAGATCCATGTGGAGAAGTCACCTTCTTGTTCGTGACTCGAGTCTCCCCGGCCCAATGATCAGATCGACTTTGTTGTTTGAGGGATTATTCAAGAGGAGGTTGATGTTGTTGTTGGTATTGGTTTGATCAATATTTTCATTGTCAGTCATTAAGTCAATCGGTTGCTTAGTTTCACAAAGACAAAGTTGGTTAGTATTAGTTCAATAAGTTCAAGACAAAATCACAGTTATCCTTAGCCCCAGTGGGCACCGAATTATTTATCAAAAAAAAAAGGCATATCAAAATTTACATGCGGGGTTTAACTGACATGTGGTCTGAATCCGTCGAGATGTGAAATATAAATAAGCAAGAAAAGTATTAAAAAAGAAGTAAGCTAAGATAAATTGACTGAAATCAATAGTACTGAGCAATTATAGCATGTGCTTGTCGGATTCCCATGATAAATTCGGTGGAGATATCCTCGTACAAGCTTCACAAATGCTCAACACCGATGAACAAGTAATGCTATGGACACATATTTCTAGAGAGAAATTCAAGTATTCAATCAGAGAATAACGTGGTGATTCTACTGCTTTTACAGGAATGAATTCTTAAAAGTTAATGGTCAATAATTTTTCTCTTTTGACTCACATCAAATGATTAGTTAAATGATATATCAGAGTAAAAAGAGTAATGTCTGATGTTATTTCTGGTTCAGTTACATAACGGCTAGTTCCCTTTGATGACTCTCCCTCCATGCGTCTGAGCCTTGATCCGGTGTTGAGCTTATGTCTTTTTTCTTACTTACTCGAGATGGATCACCCCCAATATTGATTCACTAATCTAACTTACCCATGTATCATGTCTATTTTTACCCTATACACATGTATTATGTTCTAAACTTTGTCTCGCTCATGCCGACAATTTAAATCAGTCTGTTTTCCTAAAAATAAAATTATTTGTTTTCTAATCGTTTTCTTTATTCTGTCAAAAGTAGGAGTAGCCCTAGCACTAAAAACTATTCCAATATGCCGTGGACTGGTCCCTAATCTGTTCAACCAAGTTCATGCATCAGAATTGCTTGCTTAGTGGGAGAGAAGCATGTGCATGGAGTACAAAAGTGTTTGGTATTCTTTAATTAGGAGTTTAAGTTTTATAGTGTAAATATTTTTTTAATACTATGAGGTTATCTTAAGGATATTTGTAGATATACTTCTTCAAATTATAGAATTTACAAGCTTGAAAATTAGATATGTTATCTGCTATATATAATAGGAGAAAATAATAAAATGATATAAAATTAAAAGGGTATTATTTTTCTAAACAGAAAAGGGTACAAACCGTGTGATTGTATTGATGAAAGAGGTTGTGTGGTGTTTCAAAACATAGGCTTTATTCGTTTCGTGGTACTCTGCACCTCAAATCACTTTTGGAATTTTAATGTTATTTTCTGAATTTAGAGCTACATTTCTTGATACGAGGTTTTTCGGAAACAGACTCCACAAGTGAGTCATAAGATTTACGTACACTCTATTTTTTTTTAAAATCCCACTTATGAAATTCCACTAAATATCGCCAATTATCTCATTTATGTTTAAGTGTGCTCAAATATAATCATTAATACTCCATCCTTTCCAACTCAAAATAATTGCCACATTTCTAAAATTAGAATTGACAATTATTTTCACTTATATCTTTTAACATTAGAGAAGCTAAATACTCCTTTTTAATGTTGTTCAATTCTCAAATAACATTAAAATAAATAGGGATAAGTTAATAATGTATGTATTTTTAATTTTTTTAATGAATGTGTAAACAATTAAATCAACAATTAAAATGAGATTGAAGGTGTACGCAAATAATAGTGGCATAGGTTAGATTTGATATTAAGCTGACGTACGCTTCCCACAAGAATTAGTACTTAAAATAGTTGAGGTATACTTCATACTTCATATATTATGAGAACTTTCGTTTGTTTTTTTTTTTGTTGGAAAAAATTAATCAAGCAACCTTTACTCGTCAAATTAATAAGAAACCTAAAAAATACAAGGTGATGTGTAACACTGGACCTAACCTCACGACATAAGTGATAATCATGCATGCTCCAGTCCTTACTTAAATATATAATAAATAATAAATTAATATACACTACTTATAATAGTTAGAGAGGCATGTAAAAGTTCAAGACTAAGTTAAAAGAGATCGAATGAACATATGATGGTTTTGTGTTGTCTTTCTTTTAATTAATTTCTCTTTAAAATATACATATATAAGTATTGTTTTTATTCCACTATATAAGAGTTAATTAATCATCTCCAAACTATAGGGAGTACAGTTACAAAATAGCCCCTGGTGGGTATAATGCACCAATTTATTATTCTAAAAACATTTCTCTATATTCTTCAAAAAAAAATCATTTTATGTCCACTTCATATAAACTCATATCAAATATGGACATTAACAAACTCAGATTTTGATTATTTTTATAAAAAAAAAAGTTATTTAAGAAAAAAAAATATAATGTATTTAAAAAGTTGAAAAGACAAAACCGATTAGAGAGTATGTGTTGGTCGGTATGGTTGTGCATGATCAAAATTCCCTTTGGTCCCACAAGTTTATGCTTCTTTTATATATATAAATATATATATATTCTGATGTATTCTGATGACAGGAAGAAAAAACAACAATGGAAAAAAGAAGATTAGATAGAAGAAGAAGAAGATGTAGAGAAAATGGAATGAGAGGTTGCATGAATAATTGCCACACAAACAAGGACATCAAGAAATAGAACAATGATTTCTCTTAAGGTATAGGTTCTTCTTGCCCCACCACTTGTTGCTTTTTTCTTCCTATTCCTCTTATCCCATCATGCTTATCTTCTAAAGTAGGCACAAACCTTTTTCAAGAATATTTTTATGGTGGAAAGCTTTGTAGGACAGAAAAAATCAAAAGATAAAAAGCACAATTCCTAACCTAAGGTTGTGTGGAGTCATTTGTAGAGTGCATTTTAGAAAAAATAATGTATGTGTTTTATTGGTGTATTATTAGTATATTATTTGATATACATTTTCAATCTATATATAATTAATTATGTAAGCATTAGTTATACGCGTATTAAGCTATATATAACTAATACATGAAAATTCGTGATACTAGTAATGCAAGACATTTAAATGCGTGCATTAGCATGATTAAAGACACAATTGCCCCTCAAAACATTTTTCATATTCTTTCAATCATATTTGTGGAGGTTATTTTTGTAAAAAAATTTAGAAAGTTCATGTTATTTTCAATAGACCAAACCAAACACTGCATAAGAAATAATCTCATCATAACAAATGCAAGTATAACTAATGTCAATATTGTTTGTATGTGTATATATATACACACACATACAGCATTCCATTCCCCTTTATTTAATACTCTCTCTATCCTAATTTATGTGGCATAGTTGAAATTTTAAGAGTCAATCAAGTTATTATTTGATCAAAATTTTCTTCTAATTTTTAAAATATTTTAAATTGTTAATTTTATAATTTATAGTACTTCTTACGCAATTTTCAAATGTAAAAAAAATATTCAAAACAATTCAAGCTTTTGTGTTCAAATTCATGGTTAAAGTTTAAAAGTTTAGTGTGCTATATAAAATGGAACAGAGATAATATATTTCATTATTAACTTGTTATAAAAATAAAGCCTACATAATTTTTACTAAAACAACTTATGATAACATAAGTATCATGACATAAGTAAGATTACCAATTTTGTTTTTTTAAAAAAAAAAAGAAAAAACTTAAATTTTGTGTAGAATCAAATTATATCAACTAGGAGTATTATTTTTTTAGAATAAAGTAGGTCTTTGATGCAGTATATAGAAAGCTAAACATCTCCCACCTCTTGGTGATTTCCCCAAAATGATAATACTCTGAATTTGGTGTCTTATCAAAATAATAGACCTGACATAACACGACACATGGGAAGACATATACCAAAAGTTACTCTCTTTTATTTTCTTGTTGATCACATAAATTCAACACCCCATTATATGTGGATCAATTATATAATTAACTCCACATCCTAACATATGTAATCTGATTTCCCATGCACATGTGAAACTTAATGAATGTTCGCTAGTCTAATTACTATTATGTGAAAGAATGAAATTAAATACCCTAAAACCTCAATTCATTCAGCACAATATCCTTAATTACGTAATTCGTGTGAAATAAATATAACTTCACGCTCATTATCAATGGTGAAGCCACGATTTTCATTTAAATGGTTCAAAATATGAAGAATTAAATACACGATAAAAATAAAGAAGGTTTAACATCTACTATATCAACATACAAAATAATTTTAATAATATATAAACAATGTAATTTTCCATCGAAGGAAATTCGAATGAACTCCGTAAATCCTTCCTAGCTCCATCTCTGCTCATCACTATCTTTTTTTCAAGGTGGTTGGGTAATTAACATTTCAATTCCGTTATTAAAATTAAAGTCTGACTTGATCAATTAATGAATTAAATTTCAAATATTACTAGTCTCTATAATGCACTAGTAGGTGGAAACAAATAGATATATATATAGGACCATTGTATTTACTTTCAATTGAGATACCCTAAAACAAAACAAAAAAACAATGACAAATTATATGAACCATTGAAAAGGCACCTAAATTCAACATCAACTTCCTATGTGATAGGAAGCATTTTGGTCCTTATAGGAATACTACATACAAAAATAGGACCACAAATGCTTATTTAATAGACTTGAAGCACTTCCACTCAAAACTAGAATAGATACCTTGTGATGGTGCACAAGCCCTAGTCATTTTCAGATGTAATACACGTAGAAAAGTTCTTCACTTTACCTCTTTCCGTTATAGATTTAACGGAAAAGAGTTTCTAAAAAAAAAATGATTCAAACATATCGAAAATAGCTTTAATTTATTAAAGCTCAATTATTTTTTACATTAATTTTTTGGTTAATTCCCCCCTCCTTCCACCTCTATTAGACCCCCGAATGTTATTCTTAATATTTATCTTCAGGTTAAAATTACCTTTTCTTTTATCGAAATTATAATATTACATGTTGGTTTTAACTAAATAGGGGGCACTAAAATTCAATTCAAGCTATGTTAATATCCCCCAAAAAATAGCACAAATTCAATTTCAATAATAAGCATTGACATAAATCGAATTGATAATGATTTCTCAACCATAAGAAATGAATGAACTTCAAAAACTTTCCATAAACTTCGAATTTATTATATCCTGTGCTTCTCATTATGAGACTAAATGAATTAGAAAGACATCAATGTCTTCTTCATTTGAAACGATATTTCTTCTTTTTTTCAGATGTCATACAAACAAGTTTCAATAGATTCAGAATCTGGGTTCAACTCGAATTTTTCATTCTTTAATCTCAGAAATTCAGCCCCAATAATATTACTGAATAAATAAATTTTAATGAGTTGATTTATTTATGGGTTGGATCTAATATACACATGAAAATAAATCAGACCACCTATTTAATTAAAGCATCATATATGTCATCTCATAATTCCATTAAAAACATTATCATTTTTAACCATAAAAGGCAACAAGGAAGCTCTTACAACTAAATAACAACCTAATAAAATTCACTAAGAATGTAAGGGTCACTAAACTAGACAACAAGAATTGTATAGATGACACTTAGTAGGAACAGGTTCTTTACTGTTGTCAGTTAACTCTCACAAGTAGAAGAAAACTTTGTGTTAAGATCTAACTTTACATGCTCTTTGTAGTTGAGTCTTTTTATTCTATCTTCAGCGGCATCTGAAATTCTTTATACAGGAGTAGACAACCGCTTCTTTTCTTCTCAATTTAACCTGGAATATAAGATCAAGAATCAAAGATTCTAATGCTAGTTTGACTTGATTTTTCCTTTGTGTTGTTTTCTCCTATTTTTCAAAGAATTTTCCTTGTGTGTACATATGATAATGTATTCATATCTTCTTATTCCTTACATCATTGTATTATTCATAATCTTAATTCCTAAGAAAGCTGTCTACGCACTTAGAATCTACTGTGAAGGACTTAGTTCCTTCACTTTTGTAGTGTACTCTTGATGGAAGCTCTTATAGTAGACGTATTAAGGAACTGGTTCTTCAATAGTAGTTCATTGTGATAATCACTATCAGCCCTTATTTGAGACATATATGAGATTTGATTCTTGTGTTTTTTAATCATTTGTTAATTATTAAAACTTCATATTGTTGGCTACATACATCTATAGATCACTAACTCGTGTAACTCATAAATCTTAGCTCAATAATTTTTCCATGTTTGATGTTGACAAACCTATAACGAGAAAATAACTCAATCAATATAATCGTAAGTTCCCGTAGGTACAATCTTCTCCCATGAATCAGCTTTATGTTGATCATTATAATTACTTGATAAGATGTGTTTTATTACCTAAGTCTTTCATAGGACTAACCTTTCACTCATCGCAACCTAATAGGTGAGTAGATTATGTGAACCTGATCAGATTTATTTATACGTTTCTTAATTGCACACGAATTAGGTTCAATCATAATTCTACATAGAGACTGATTCTTTCAATAGTTGTTTTCAGTATGTAAGTTGGGAACTAGGTGCATTCTTCATCAATTAACATCAGAGTTATTCAGTTATACAATTAAAATCAAACACAACTCAATCTTCCTCTTTTGTTATCATCGAAAAGAAAAAATAAATAGTAGATGTAAGTATAGCAATATCAACCTCATGACCGTTTGGACTACATTAACATAAGCAAAAAATAAGGATTTTAATTTTTAAAAAAAGTGATGATACCATTTATCTTGTGAACTCTTCAAAGTCAAGCATAATATAGCACATTTATATGCATCATTTTAATCCACAAAATCTCATTTCAAATAAATAATTTCATAAGCTTACAATACTTCCATGGACAAGCATAGTAATGAATTTAAAATTTAAAGGATGGTTAGGAACCATATTCATGTTAAAGGGAGGACCATATTCATTTGATAAAGGGAGGAAGGTTTTAAATGTTTTCCAAGAAAACCGTCAAGGTAAACAATATTATGCTTCAATCTCTTCTTCATTTACTATAATCAACTTGTTGCTTTTTGATCCTGCTTTTTGATCCTGATTTCACTTCATTTATCTTCTTTTCACATATATTTTAATATACTGATATTTTAAGAACTAAATTCTTTATTTTCCACTTTACTTTTTTGCTATTCAATAATATCATGATTAAATTTGCAAATGCCAACCAACCATTTTAATTTTCCTACATATAGTCCTTTCAATTTTCTTCTCATCAACTGCATATCTCTCTCTCTCTCTTCATAGTCTACTTTTTTCCCTTGTCTCATTGCCTCTCTGCATGTTGATCTCTTGAGCAAGTGAATAGAGGGCTTTAGGATTTTGATTATCTTGGAATTCTTAAACAAAAAGTATTGCTAATATGTTGATATACTCATAATTTCTTGAAACAAATAGAGAAGGGCATTGAGAGGTCCATCTTTGTAGTGATGAATCTATGATCAATTTCTTTTGGTGATTGTCTTTACAATTGAATATATATATCATGTTGATAAGATGATCTCAAGATATGTCTTAAAAACTCTCACGTTCGAGTCTACACCCTGGATGTGACCAACACCCAAAATTATTATTGGTTCCAAGTGAATTCTTGGCATGGCTTACTACTGAGCGGGAGACTGAGCACGTATCCAAAAGCTTTAAAAGTAGGTCAAACATCAAATTAATTTAAGCACTTAAATCACTTTAACTTGCGTTATGTAAAAGTTTAAAAAATAAGTCTGAATAATAATCGTTTAAACATTTGAAAAAGAAAATATATGAATATCAAAGACTTAACTGAGTCAACTAACTTGTCCATGAATCCTCTATTAAATTGAAGATAGGTGCCAGGACAAGACTGACGTATATCTAGAATGTTGTACTATAAATATCTAATAAATGCCGAAGAAAACTAAATAGACTGGTGAGACCTCCAAAATCTGATGGAAAAAATCCTAGTAGAGCATCTAGTGCCGATCCTGAACACAGGTATGTGCATCATTTAAAGATGCAGTGCCAAATGACATCAGTACGTGGAATGTATGGTAAGTAAAATGGTTGAATAAAAAAACAGGCTAAACTGAACATATATTGAATGGAATACATCAGAAAGATAACTGTAGTGTAGCTAAATTGGAAAGTAAAGCATGCAAGTGTATTGAAAATAATAAAGCTTTACAACTGGATGTATGCAATAATATCAAATACTGAAACTAGTATGCTTTAATTTTTTTGGGGAGTTTCTCTAATCGACAGTCATCACTTTGAGCATGATGATGATTCAACGTCTTGCCCATGTTGCCAAAGTCATCCAATACACTGCCAGGATAAAGGATGAACTTAACTAATGGATCTAGTATTGGAGCCCTTATAAAGGGCTTTATGAGGAGTCGCCAAAATCAACGTCATAATCCTATCCTACGTTGGCGGTGCAGTTTTAGGGTTTAGATTATCTAAACCCTTATCCAACTCAATGCTCAATATTACTCCCAAAATAATGTAAGAATGTTCAATAAATATAAAGTTCCATTTTAGAAAAAAGGGTTCCACTTTAGAGAAAAACTGATAATAATTTTTAAAGATATATATGCTTCACTTCTAAAATTCATTCACCAGGAATAACACATGCTTCCATGAAAGACTTTTTGTAATACTACTTTTAAAACTAGTAGTTTTCTTTACTCATGAAAAGAATGCATAATAAATTATATGACAAGATTTTCAAATAACTCTTAACTAAATAGGTTTCATGTGAGATAATAAGCATGAACAATAATCAAAGATCATTAAATACATGAAGAACTGAAATCTCTATAATAAGAATCAAGAATTAATAATAGGAACGTTGGGAGAATTTTCATCATAGGAACTTTGGGGTAAAATCTTAATTTTGATCTTTCTAACTGAATTCTAGATGTAGGGCGTGAGGAAGAACTCATTCACCCACAATGATAGCCTTACATAGTTAGGAGAACAAGATTTCTTGATGAAAGCTTGATTGACATAATTCAAACCCTAGGTTACTCTTTTTTATTCTTGCTTTAAGTCTTGGGGAGAAAAATATGAGAGTATTCGGGGTATTTCTGAGATATGGCCCCTAATTAGGTACTAAAGCGTTGGGGTTACGGATTAGAATGAATGGGAAAAGACTGAAATAAATCCTCTTAAAATCTGTCATAGGCTGTCTATGAGGCCATATGCGGCCCGTAGTTCCTTCTACGGGCGGTAGATCCCTCTCATAAAGAGTAGATGAAAAATTTTAGTTTCTAAAGTCTGGTTTATTGAACTAATTTACAGTTTGTAATTCAATTTACGGCTCGTGATTACCATCCATGAAAATCAATCAACAATCATGTTTCAAGACTTGATCTATGATTCACTTATATGGTATGTAGAAGTGTTCACGGCCTGCAAACTCAATCTGTAACACTCAGAGAAAATTCACTATCTCTAAACTTATTCTATAGACACCATATACGGTATGTGGTTCCTTTCACGAGCCACAAACATCATTCATAAAAATTAAAAGAACTTCACTAACTTCTGAACCTTATTTGTGAGCCTCATCTCCGGTCTGTGATTCCATCTACAGTCCCTAGGTACTCTTCATGATTACCATTTTTTGCAGAATTTCTAACTTCAATTTTTATCCAAGGTCTGATCTGGACTAAAACTTTTGGATTGTTACAATATTTCCCTCTTGGAATTATTCATCCTCGAATAATGACCAAGATAGGGTAATCAATTCAAGCTAACTTTATCTGGACTAAATTTTCTAACAAGGCCATAAGAATTTGAAGGAAATACACGAGGCAAGGATATAACGCAGAAACTGAAATACTCAAACACAATTATAGGTGTTGAATTTAAAATAAGGGAAGGACTCTTACCTTTAATATCTCCATCCTGAGGAACAAATAAATGAGTGTATCAAGCTCTCATATTCTCTTCGTCTTTCCATGTAGTCTCTTCAACAAACTAATTTCTCCATAAAACCTTGATTAATGCAACCTCTTTAGCCCTCAACTTGCGAACCTGACGATCAAAAATCTAGACTGGAACATCTTTATAAGTTAAGCTATCTTTCACATCAATGCTTTTTATGGTATCGATAAGTAAAGAATCGTTAATCTACATCTTAATCATGGATATGTGAAATATTGGATAGACTGTTGCTAACTCTGTTGGTAGCTCTAACTCATAAGCTACTTTACCAATCCTTTACAAAATATGATATGGACTAATATATCAGAGACTAAGCTTTTCTTTCTTTTCAAATCTCATGACACTCTTCATGTGTGAAACCTTCAAGTAAACCTAGTCATTCTCCTCAAAGCCTAAATCTTTGTGCCTAACATTTGTATAAGACTTTTGGCGGCTTTGTGCAGTCTTCAACCATTCTTGAATAGTCTTAACCTTTTTCATGGTAATGGACTAAGTCTGGCCATATCAATTCTGCTTCTCCAATCTTGAACTAACCAATCAGATGTCTATAAAAAGCCTCATAAGGGGCCATTTGAATACTGGAGTGGTAAGTTATTATTGTACACAAACTATATGAAAGGCAAGTGACCATCCCAACTCCCTTTGAAATCAATGATGCATGCCTCAATATATCTTTTAGAGTCTGAATCATATGCTCTATCTCTCTATATGACTGAGGATGAATATCGATATTAAGGTTCATCTTCGAACCAAAATCCTTCTAAAATTGGATGGTGAACTGAGAACCCTTATCTGAAATGATGGACAATAGGACTCTGTGAAGTCTGACTATCTTGTGGATGTACAGTCTGACATAGTCCTCTACTAAATCAATAGTCTTTACTGGCAAAAAATAGATTGACTTAGTCATTTGATCTATAATTACCCAAATTGAGTCATGTTGTCGGTGAGGTTGTGGTAAGCCAGTAATGAAATTCATGTCCATCATCTCCCAATTCTACTTAGTTGAGAGCTATATTCTGATCTGTGCCACATGGCCTCTGGTGCTCAAATTTAACCTGTTGATAATTAAGACACCTAGTAACAAAATCGAAAATATCTCTCTTCATGTCATTCCACCAGTAGACTTCTCTCAAGTTATGGTACATATTGGTGAAACCTAGATGAATCGAATACCTAGAACTATGAGCTTCTACTATGATTCTATCTCTGAGACCATCCATATTTGAAACATATAACCTATCTTGGTACCTCAACATACATCTCCCCATTATTTAAAAACCATCACATTTTGCTTATGAACATTTCCCTTTTACTAAAGTAAGATGGGATCTTTTTCCAGCTTGTCCTTTACTTCCATCCCTAGGGATGATTCTTCCTTATTTTGGATAAGAACTCCACCTTTCTTAAAGTCTATAAGGTAGACTCCCAAGCATGCAAGTCTATGCACTTTCTTAGCAAACTCTTTCTTTTCCTCCTCCACATGAGCGGTACTCTCCATGGACAATCTACTAAAGGCATCAGCACCAACATTAGCCATACCTCGGTGGTAGCAAATGCTCATATCATAGTTCTTGAGAAATTCAAGACATCTTCTCTACTTAAGGTTCAACTCTTTCTAACTGAATACATAGTGGAGACTCTTATGATCAGTGAACACATCCACATGCATGCCATAGAGATAATGATACCATATCTTCAATGTAAATACTATAGATGCCAAATCAAGGTCATGAGTTGGATAATTTCTCTCATGTGTCTTAAGTTGGCTGAAAGCATAACCTATTATTTTACTATTCTGCATCAGCACATAATCAAGTCCTACTTTGGATGCATCGCAATACACAATAAAACCCTTTATATCCTCTGGTAGGGTCAATATTGGAGCAGTAGTCAACCAAGTTTTCAATTCCTAAAATCTCTTCTCACAAGCCTCAAACCATTAAAATTTAGTCTTCTTCTAGGTCAACTTAGTCAAAAAAGCAGTAATAGATGAGAATCCTTCCACAAACCTTCTATATTAGCTAGCCAAACTCAAGAAACTTTGAATATCAGTAGGAGTTATGGGTTTGGGGTAATTATTTATTGTTTTAATTTTTTGAGATTCAACCTAGATACCTTCATTGGATAATATGTGTCCTAGGAACGCCATAGACTTAACCCAATATTCACACTTTGAAAAGTTAGAGAATAACTCACAGTCTTTAAGAGTCTTAAGAATTATTCTGAGATTACTGGCACTATCCTCCTTACTTCTTGAGTAGATTAAGATGTCGTCGGTGAATATAACATATCTAGGGATTGCTTAAACACATTGTTCATAAGAACCATGAATGATGCAGCAGCATTAGTTAAACTAAAAGACATGAAAAGGAACTCAAAGTGGCTATAACGAATCCTAAAGGTTGTCTTAGAGATGTCACTTTCTCTAACTTTCAACTAACAATAGATGGATATGAGGTCTATATAAAAAAAACAATTGGCACCCTAAAGCTGGTCGAACAACTCATCAATTCTAGGAATATGATATATGTTCTTTATGGTGACTTTGTCCAACTAGCGATAGTCAATATACATCATAAAGGAACCATCTTTCTTTCACATGAAAATGACATGAGCACCCCAAGGCAAGACACTCGGTCTAATGAAACCCTTATCAATAAGGTCTTTTAATCGATATTTTAACTCTTTTAACTCCGTTGGAGTCATAGCAGGGTAGAGATGGGTTGAGTATCAGGAATAAAAATAATTCCAAAGTCTATCTCCCTATCAAGAGGGACTTCAAGAAGGTTGTCGAGAAAGACTTTTGGGAACTCATTCATAACTGGAATTGACTGAAAAAGGGTGTCTCAACACTAGAATATCTGACTCTGACTAAGTGATAGATGCACCCCTTAGAAATTAACTTTTTTTCCTTAAGGTATGAAATGAAATGACCTCTATGAACTACTGGGCATTAAAAAATACAATCAGTCCATGACTAGAATGATGTCAAAATCCACCATATCCAACTCAACTTAGTTAGTCATGGTGTATTTTTAATAGATTGAGATAGTGCAATTTCTATAGACTCGCTTATCCAAAAGAGACTCGGCAATAGAAGTAAAAACACTGAAAGGCTCTAGAATGTGTTTGGGGGAAATCCCAAACTTGACAGCTAACTAAGGAGCCACAAAAGACAGGTTAACACCTGGATCAAGCAAAGTGTAAGCATCTAAAGAGAAGACTTTTACCATACTAGTAACAACGTTTAGAGAGTTTTTCTAATCTTTGTGGCTAGCATACCGATGGTTTGAATCTCCTCATATCCCTAATGTATGTGTTAGAGCTGTTGAAGAAGGCTCGGCCTTAGTACCCCCCCCCCCCCATCACTCTACATCCAATATGGACAATCTTTTAGATAGTGACCCAATTGGCCACACTTATAACACCCATTTGTGTTATCACAACACTTACCCAAATAGGGCCTACCACTTTCCACAAAGTGGGTTCTGAGTAGATCCTTTCACTATATTACCCTGAGTTTAAGAACTCTGTGCTTTGAAATTTTGGCTATTCTGAAACCTTTGATTGTTCTTGTTCCCTAGTGGAGGTGCACTAACTGATGATGGTGAATGGTCGGATGACCTATTCTAAAAGAAAGACTTATTATCATTTATGTATATCTGTTGATTAGGCTCATCACCCATTGACTTTGCCTTCTTGCTCTGGGTTCTTCTCTATCCTTCTGCTTAGCCTCCTCAACCTATTGAGCACACACCATGAGTCTAGAGATGCTCATATAAGTGATCGATAAAGTATCCTTGCACTCCTTCACATATTTTTTCGATCCAGAGACAAACTTCCTCATCCTAGACCTCATGTTCGGAACCATCTTTTGAGCATAGATGGATAGTTGAACAAACTTGAGACCATACTCTTTGACACTCATTCCGCCTTGATTCAAGTTCATAAACTCTTCTACTTTAGTCTCTCTTATCTCTTGGGGAAATAAATGGTTAGAGCTAATTTACGTGTTAGAGTTGCTGAAGAAGGATCGGTCGTAGTACCCTCCATCACTTTGCTTCCAAGATGGACAATCACTTATATAGTGACCCAATTAGCCACACTTATAACACCCATTTGCATTATCACGACACTCCCCCAGATAGGGCCTACCACCCCTTCCATAAGGTGGGTTCTGAGTAGATCCTCTTACTACATTACCCTGAGTTTGAGAACTCTGTGCTTTGAAATTTTGGCTATTCTGAAACCTTTGATTGTTCTTGTTCCCTAGTGTAAGTGCACTAGATGATGATGGTGAATGGTCGGATGACCTCTTCTAAAAGAAAGACTTATTATCATTTATGTATATTTGTTATTAGGCTCATCACCCATTGACTTTGCCTTCCTTCTCTGGGTTCTTCTCTATCCTTCTGCTTAGCCTCCTTAACCAGCTGAGCACACACCATGAGTATAGAAATGCTCATATAAGTGATCTATTAAGTAGCCTTGCACTCCTTCTTCACATATTTTTCCAATCCAAAGACAAACTTCCTCATCCTAGACCTCATGTTCGGAATCATCTCTTGAGCATAGTGGGATAGTTGAATAAACTTGAGACCATACTCTTTCACTCATTCTGCCTTGCTTCAAGTTCATGAACTCTTCCACCTTAGTCTCTCTCATATCTTAGGGAAATAAATGGTTCTGAAATGCTTCCTTGAAATCATCCCAAACTACTAGATCTTCATCCTTGCCATGAATTTCCCCTTACTAGTTATACTATATATTTGCCACATCCTTGAGTTGATACGCATCAAGTTCAAATCTCTAAGTATCAAGAACATGCATCACCTTCAAAATTTTCTACATCTCATCAATGAAGTTCTAAGGTTCCTCTTCTACCTTAGATCTTATAGACGGATTCATCTGGAAGAATCCCTAATCCTTATTGTAGTTGATGATTCCTGTGAACTAGATTTAGTAATTGTCGTGCTATGAAGGCCTGTGTAAGTAGCAGCCAATTGAATGAACATATGAATAGCTCTCCTAAACTCTACCTTAGAAGTGTAGGGAGGCTGAGGAGCAGGTATTTGTGGAACCCTTATAGTGCAAGCAGGCACATCTTGAGTCCCAACACTTGCGCCCTAACCTACCGAGCAAGCTTTATTTTTGGTATGCACCCTAGTCGGTGGTTCCTTTTATGAGTCATAAATACCATCCATAAAAGTCAAAAAAAACTTCATTGAGTTCTAAACCTGATCGATCATTATATACGGCTTGTAGTTCCATCTACAGTCCATAAATGTTGTTTGTGATTACCAATTTTCTATAAAATTTTCAACTTCTATTTTCATCCAAGGTCTCATCTTGATTATAACTTTTTAGTTATTACAGAAACTCGGGTTAATAATGTAGTAGTGTAACAAGTTTGAGCAACTATTTATTTGAAAATGAGATACATACCTAACTTTTCATAAGAATCAAATTCTTTGACTTGTGTTTCTCATCGTGGTTGAGTATTCTCATAAGTATAAATATCATCATTATCTCTTATCTAGTTTTGTTAATCATGTCATGTGTTAATATATAAGACAAAGCTTGATATTTGTCTCACTTTATCTATCAACACTATGACTAGTCATAGACAATCATCGAGGTAATCAAGAGAGTAATAGATTTTTCTTTGATCAAATCAAACTCCAAGTAGTTATATTCTCCAAAAATTATGTTAGACAGTCTTCTTAACCATCTTTAGAAGGAAAAAGTTCTTCTTTATCTTTGTCATATTAATTAGTTTCTCCATATCGGTCGTTCTTCATGCTCAACTTTTAAAAAATCAGATTCTTTATATAATTACATTTTTATTCATCTAGGATATAGAAACTCCTGAATTTGATCTTTTTCATACATCAGTATATGACCTATCTTCCCATAATCAACATCCTTTTCTCCAACTCCTTATCTATGACACACTTTCGTAACTTGGTCTTGTAACTAGGTATTGAATCTTCAGAATGTGGGAGTGAGATTTTCCAAATATTCATAATGCATTCCATACTCTCTTTTGATAGACTAAAGTAGGAGGAAAATTTTATTTTGCTTTATCATGTGTCAAGACCTGAAAACTTTGAAATTGAAAAAATATTTTCTCTCTCTTCTAGGGTTGTCTTTTCGATGACCCTTCTTCTCCAACTACCTATCTCAACAACGTCTTGTTGGAGGTAACTCGATGCCCTTTCTCTTTCCCCCTCCCCTCACTGGATCTTTTTCTACTAGGGCTATAGTAGTCGACTATAGAGCTCTTCTTTTTTGATTCTGTGAAATAGTCCCTCTATAGTTGCTAGTGATGTCTTGTTAGCAGCAGTGGAGAATACACAACTTTGGCATAAATAGTGCAATGACTCAAGTAGTGTGATCAGTGACCACTTCCAACTCCAAATTACACTAGAATCCACCAACCCAAACAAAAAATACTAAATCTTTGGTGATTTCTACTCTCTTACCCTACTATTCTCCATTTATATTTGACTTCTTATACTAGATTTTCTCTGAATATATTGCCTACTATATTTTATTTCCTGCTGACAATATCGAATTATTTTGTCCATATTTTTATTCATTGGGTTTATTGATCTGATATGTTAAGTGTGTGTTACTAATTATATTATTTCACACATCTATTGAGTTTGATTCCTAACATTTTACCCTTGTGAGTTTCTCTTATTTTCTATTCCTTTCAATTGGATTTCTTAAAGTTTGTATATTCTTGAAATTTTCACTAATAATCATATTCTTACTTGTTCTTTAGCCACTGCCTAGTTGAATCATATTAGTGTTTTTGTGATTATAATCTAATTTTTTTTCTTTTAGTCATTGCCTAGTTGGATCCTATTAGTTATTTTGTAATTAAAATCTATTTTTTGTTCCTTTAGTCACTGCCTAATTTAAATTCTATTATTGTTTTTGTAAGCTTTTGAATTGACTTTCCTTAGATTAACTTTGTAAATTTATACTAAACTCTTTTTCCATATATTCTAGGCTCCTCTTATTGTTTAGTTTAGTATACTCAATATTAGTATATGATGTGCCACAAATTTAAGACACTTCTGACACTCAAAAAAAGAATTATTGTAAGTTTCTGAGCATGTTTATGTCAATATGATGTAATTTTGTTAAGTGTTGCAGGAAAAATAGATATGAAGTCACTTGGGAGATTAAAGCTAAAAAATGAAGGATGAGGCATTCTACGAGATGTTGAATGGACCATGGTGAGTTTTTTTGGTCCTTCAACTGATCCGTGAAAATTGCACCTAGAAAGAAAAAGTTGAAATCATGACCTATGATACCTTGTACGAACCATGAAAGCTTCTATGATCCATGGACTTTTCCATGAATGGAGATGACATTAGTGCTCTAGAAAGTTTGTATAAGATCCTTCATAGATCGTAGAAACTTGTACAGATCGTGAAGAGGCACGTGAAAAGTAATGGACAAAATGTATATGAATACCAAGTAAAAGTTTACGGACCATTTCAGGGACCATGAACATTTTCACGGGCCGTGAAACTAGCCATAGAAAGGTGCTAATTTTATTTTTCCTATTTTATTTAAGATTAGATTTTATGTCTAAAAATAGTTTATGTTAGGGTTCACTTTGAGGATACGCACTTCTAGCTCGTGCTTACAGCATTATGAAGACATAATTAAAATTTCTACGTATTTTTTATAATTAATTATATCTTGATCCATCATTCTTCCATTCATTCTCAATTAGTTGTCTGATTTTCATAAGTATCTTTCACATGAATTCTAGATCAATTCTTGTTATCTCTCTTACTATCATGAGTGGCTAAGCATCAAAACTAGGATTGTGGCAATCATGACTTGGTAACAAAGTAGGTTAAGTACAAAGTAATTTTCGATCAATGTACATACATGTATTATTGTTAAGTTTGTTTCATTGCTTTCCAACGAGTGCACATGTTAGAACTCACCTATATTCAATAATTTCTCAAGAGAGAGGTAGTGATTAGAAAAAAGACAACAATAACAGAGATTTGAAGCTATGAACCTTTGACTAATGGCTTGAGCTCAAGGGGGGATGATCTTTTAGGATAAAAAATAAGGGTTAGTAATTAACATACTCTAAGATCAAAATTCATCCAATATGGTTGAGAGAAATTTAGGTGTCCCTAACTTGTTAGATTTTGCATGTTACACATTGAGAGATAATTACTAATACGGAACACCCATTGGGTTACGACGCCATGGGAAACACAGTCCTAGATCCTCCATCTATTGATCACACATCTAAGTCTATCTTACTTTGCTATAGTGACTACTAATACTAATTACTAAGTTGAAACAACCCCCCCCCCTACCATTTACTTTATGCATTTTTACTTTTTGAAAATATTGACTATAATTGAATATAAGTGCTAGTAGAGATATTTTCATCACATTTCCTGTGAGATCAATCTCAACTCTATATTTATCAATGACTATTTTATACTTCTTAATCAAGGTGTAATTTTGGGTCTATCAGTACACGCTAGTTTTTATTTGTTTTAGTGATTCCAGTGTCTTATGGTAGACTAGGATTATGTTCTCGATTGGGGGAAAGAGAGAGAATATGTGTTAGTAAGTGGTTTGAGGGACATAAAATAAGAATGAGTCTCACTTTTAGATTTTTCAATAGCTTTTGGGTTAGTACTAGCCAATTTGAGATTTCTAAAGAAGGAGAAGCACCTAGTAACCTTCCATGATATGGTAGCTATGATTTAGATAGACTATTTTATCCTTAGAAAGAATGACAAAGGTCTGTATAAATTGAGTAACGATTTAAGGGAAGCTATCATTATTTCACAAGTTTGGGTCGATTAACAGAGAATGAACCAAAAAACTACAAGGTTATTTCAAGAAGGAACCTTATGACCTAACATAAACTCCACGAGATGGCTTAGATCAAGAGGAAAGAGGATGAATAGGGTTGGTGATGACTGACCAAGGATCAAATGAGGTTGCTTGACTATGGTTGTTGTTTAGGAGATGGGTGAGAAGTTGATAGTTATAGAGTCTTAGGGTATTAGTGGGGATGAAAATGGTATATAGGATAGGACATCCAGTTGTATTAAGAAAGTAGCCAAATAGGTGTTGGGTGTCTCAAGAGGTAGAGAGAGTAGGCATTAAGGGGACTCGTGGTGGAATGAAAAAGTCCAAGCAAAAATAGAGGCTAAGAAGGTTGTGTATGCAAAGTTGGTGGAAAGTAAGGAATAGAAGGAAAAGAGGACAAATAGGGAAAGGTATTAGATGGCAAATATGGAGAAAACTCTAGCAATTATGATGGCAAAAAAGTGACTTTCAAATGATTGTATTTGATTTAGAAGACTAAGGTAGGGATAAGAAGTTATACAAGCTATCAAGGGAAAGATAAATGAGGACATGCTACCTATATCAACTGAAGTACATTAAGTACAAAGATGATAAAATATTGATGGAGGAGGTACTCATTAGATGGAGATGACAGTCATGCATCCATAAACTCTTAATAAATAAGGAGGCAGATGTGGAGTACTTGGAGATGCATCACTATTTTTGGTGTTGTAGGTATATAAAGGTTGATGAGGTTGAGCGTGTTATTATTAGGATGCGTAAAGGAAGAGCAATCAGGCTAGACAAGATCCTGATGGAAGTTTGGAAGAGTGCAGGTAGTGTAGGTATATAGTGGCTAACTAAGTTTTTTAATGTCATTTTCAAGATGATGAAAATTATTGAAGAGTGGAGGTGAAGAACAATGATTCCCTTGTATAAGAACAAGGGTGGTATTCAAAATTGCAATAATCATAGGGGTGTCAAATTGCTAAGTCACACCATAAAAGTTTGAAAGAGGATGTTAGAGATGAGGGTGAGGAGGAGTATGAAAATTTCTATGAACCAATTTGAATTCATACCAAGATGCTCGACTATAGAAGCCATTTTTCTAGTGGAGCAGTACAAAGAGAGGAAGAAAAACTTACATATGATGGTCATCGATCTAGAAAAACATTATGATAAAGTCCCAAGGGAATTCTATGGAGATTCTTGGTAGCTAAAGGTATAAATATGGAGTATACTAGAGAAATTAAGAACGTGTAAATAAAATCAAGACACAGGTAAGGACAGTGGGATGAAACTCAGAGCACTTTCTAGTTTTGATGGGTTTGCACCAAGGATCAACCTGTAGCCCATTTTTGTTTTCTATGGTAATGAATGCCTTAACATGAAAAATTTGCAGTGAGGTGGCATGGTGTATATTATTTATAAATGACATAGCTCTAATTGATGACACTCACAATAGAGTAAATGCTAAGGTGGAGATTTGGAGACAGACTCTAGAGTTTAAAGGGTTCAGGTTCATTAGAATCAGGACTAAATACTTGGAGTATAAGTTTATGGGAATAATGTATGAAACGGATATGAAAGTGAGGTTTGATACACAGGTCATCCAAAAGAGAGATAGGTTCAAGAATCTTTGAACTATTAGCTAAGGAAACAGAGAGATATGGACAATGTTGTCACTCACTGTATTGGTGCAGGGTGGGTGAAATGGAGGCTTGCATATAGATTTTACTATGATAAGAAGGTTCCACCAAAACATAAAGGTGGGCTATATATAGTGGTAGTCAGACAAACTATGTTATATGAGGCAGAATATTGGCCAAACAAGAACTTTCACATCTAAAAGTTGAAAGTTACATAAATAAGGATGTTGTATTAGTTATGTGGGCATACATGAAGAGATAAGATAAAAATTAAGAATATTTGTAACAAGGTGGAAATGTCTTTCGTGAAGTACAAAATGTGAAAAAATAGACTAACATAGTTTGAGCATGTGAAGAGGATATGACAAGATGTTCCAGTGTGTAAGTGGTAAAGGCTAGATGGATGGATTCAAGAGAGGTAGACATAGATCGAAGAAGTATTAGGAGAGGTGATTAGATAGGACATTGCTCAGTTCTAACTTACCGAGGACATGATCTTAGATAAGAGATTGTGGAGAATATGAATCGGGGTAGAAGTTTAGTAGGTAGAAGTGTGTTGTCTTGCTATCTATCCATACTAATAGTTGTAGTATTGCTCAGATAGTTTTTTATCCTTAATTTTTATTATTATTTATTATTATTTGTACTTTGATTATCATATTATTTTATTGTAGTTACTCTCTTAATACTAACTATTTTTTAATATCTTATTTTCATACTTCTATTACTTATTTTTCTAGATTGCTTTAGACTATTTTTCCATTGAGCTGAGTGTCTATTAAAAACAACCTCTCTATTTTTGTGGAGTTAAAGTATGCATATATTCTACCCTCTTAAGACTCTACTTTGTGAAATTGTACTAGGTATGTTGTTACATGTGTCAAGACCTTCCATTATGGTCTTTGATCTCCCGTACTTAGCCTTTCTACCCAATTCAAAGATGATCTTAGGAACCTGAGTTGACTCAAGTTCCTTTATATGAGAATAATAGTGTCTTGTTGTTTTTACTGATTGATGTCCATTTGGTAGTGAGTAATCAGGATCTTTACTCATATTTTTTCAATATGATGTTTATTTCTATTAATTGACCTAATTCTGACCCTTCATATTTTCTTGATATGTCAATAATCTTCACTATGAAAGCATTGGATTTCGGAAGAGACATTCATGATTTTGTTGACGATTTTTACCTCTTTTTATTCCAAACCATATTTGCTACTTCTCAACATATTAGAGGACATGTTCCATTTATGTTCTCTTCTTAACTCGCTTCTAACCCTCTTCATCTTCTTGAAGCACCTTCTTTCTTTCATATCATCATAAATATCAGGTTAGGTACCCCTTATCATATTCTCTGGCTCTTCTAGAGTGTCACCAATATGATCCTCTTCCTTGGATGGTGTAGCTAAAATCTTCATAATCATTAATCATGAGTTCTCTTTCTTCAGTTCAAGAACTAGATCTTGAGAATATCAACTTCACTCTCTAGGTTTTTGTGATTCAATTGAAGAGTAGTATATTCTTCTATCGATTTTCTCTCTCGATATAGAGATCTTTAAAGGAATTAAGGAAAATGTGAATCACACATTATAGTTTGTCCTTATAGTAAGTGAAAATATCATTCTTGATCTATGAAAAGTTTACCTCACTAGTGTTCTTCAAATTTTGAAAGTTAGCTATCAATGATAATATTTTCTCTTATTCTTCTTCTTTGTCTATTAGAGATTGATCATCAATGTGTGTCTTTATCATCCTCATCATCACTTGAGCATTTCCTCATAGCTTTCAGTACTTTCCTCACTGCTTGGTATGCATGTATTGTAGTCATCTTGTCTCTAGGGACCTAGTCCCTTCTTCCTTCATTTATCCTATCTTTCTGAACAAACTCTAATAAAATAATTAGGACTTCTACACATGTGGCATGCCTCTATTTAAAAACTCTTTTTTTTTATTATTCTCTAAAAACTTTGAATGA
Organism: Solanum dulcamara; assembly: GCF_947179165.1. NCBI lineage: Eukaryota > Viridiplantae > Streptophyta > Magnoliopsida > Solanales > Solanaceae > Solanum > Solanum dulcamara. The sequence continues at coordinate 57,390,062 of NC_077242.1, forward strand.
GAAGTGGCATATCTTCATCACCAAGGTCTTAATTCTATGTACCTTTAAGGATCAGGCATAATTCTCTTCTTGTGAATGCATTCTTTTGAATCTTGAGATTTCTCATCTAATAGGTCTTTAAGTTTTTCATGAATTCATCCATAGTCAATATTTCAAAACCTTTTGTCTCCATAGTTACATTCACCTTACTTTTTCAATAATCAGAAAAGATGTCAAGAGGTTTTTCAATCCTTCTACTTTAAAGAATAACCTCTTCAAGTGAGTTCAATTCATTTATAGTGTCAGTGAATTTAGTAAACACTTCTTGATGGAATTCTCCTAATTCATATTGAATAGCACGTATTGTCTATTTTATGGAGTCTAGTCACCATTGCAAATTCATAAAAGCAGTCAAATATGGCTGCAATTGCTTAGCAATTGGTTCGAATGTTTTTGTCAAATATTGCTGCCAATTGGTTCAGCAATTTGCTCTATGGTTTTCAGTCAAAAATGATAGGCAAGGTTGGTGGGAAAGGAGCTCTTCAGCTTCTCATTCAAAATACCAATTCATATGGAGAAAATATTTAGAGAGTTGTGAGGTTTCCATAAACTATATATAATAAAATAGTTTATGAAAAAAATAGAGTGCGAGCGGTATTTTTGTAAGGTGAAAATCAAAAGAGTGTTATATCTTTTGAGTATATGGTAGTCTTTTTTTTTAGAATTGTACTCACTACTATCCAGTGTAAAATTTCTTATTATAGTGATATCAGTTTCTCCTCTTGGCCTGTAGTTTTTTTCCTTATTTGGATTTTCACGCAAAATTCTTGGTGTCATTATTTTTTCTATTTTATTTCTTTTATTTTTACTATATATATTTTTTTGTTAATCCGTTTTTCTCAATAAATTGGTATCAAAGCAAGGTTTTATTGAGTATTTTATGTGGTTGCAGCATAGTATGAACTTCCACATCAGAAAAGATTTACTTTGATTTGCCATAGTTATATCTTTTGGGGGAAAATGATAAAAGTCAACACTAGTAGAATTGTTACTTTGAATGGTGTTAATTATGCTATTTGCAATGGGAAAATGGAAGACTTGCTTTATGTCAAAAAATTTTATCAACCACTATGTACCACTGTAAAGCCTGATAATAAAACAGATAAGAATGAAATTTATTGCACAGGCAGGTGTGCATATTTATTAGGCAATGGGTTGACGATAATGTGTTGAATCATATTTCTGGAGAGACATACGCTCGTACCCTATGGGAGCATTTTGAAAGCTTGTATGCTTGAAAGACTAGGAATAATAAAATATTCTTAATAAAGCAAATGTTAAGTTTAAAATATCATGATGGATAACAGATCACCTGAATAATTTTCAGAAAATCATGAACCAGTTATCTGCTATGAGCATTAAATTTTGATGAAGAAATTCAAGGCTTACTTCTACTTGATTTCCTACCAGACTCTTGGGAAATATTTAGAACTTCATTGTCAATTTTTTCTCTGGATGGTGTGATCTCTATGGATTCCACCAAGTGTAGTGTCTTGAATGAAGAAATAAGAAGAAAATCTCAAGGTTTTTCTTTTTCTTCATCAAATATCCTGGTAACTGGCTCTCGGGGGAGAAATAAAAATTGTGGTTCTCAAAATAGAGAACATAGCAAAAGAAAATTTAGAGGCAGACTTAGCATTATTAAGTGTTATTATTGTGGTGTGAAAGGGCACACAAAGAGGTTCTGCCAAAAATTAAAGAGGGAGAACAAAGAAAAAGAGGAACATAAAGAAGATGGCAATGAAAATTGCCTAGTCACCTTCTCTATCAAAGATCTTGTTATAGTCCTTGATGCAGATCTGATAAATATTACTAGTGATGAGTCAAGTTGGGTTGTGGACAGTGGTGTTGCATCTTATGTGATATCAAGGAAGAAACTGTTCTCTTCCTATACTCCTGGTGACTTTGGAACCTTAAGTATGGGTAATAAGACTGTATTGGATTGTGGACACCGGTATTGCATCTCATGTGACATCAAGGAAGGAACTTTTCTCTTCCTATACTCTTGGTGACTTTGGAACCTTGAGTATGGGTAATAAGACTGTATCTAGGGTGGTTGGTTTTGGTACAATCTGTTTAAAAACTTGTATTGGAACTAAACTAGTTTTGAACAATGTAAAACATGTACCTGATGTTTGTCTGCACCTAATTTCTGTTAGTGTTCTAGATGATGAAGGATATGTTAGGACCAATGATAGTGAAAAATGGAAACTTACTAAGGGTACCTTAGTTGTGGCTCGTGGTAACAAATATCGCGGTCTATAGTGGAATATGGCTTCTACTTGTGCCAATATAGTGAATGCAGTTGAGAGCGATAACTCCTCAACATTGTGGAACAAGAGGCTTAGCAACATCAGTGAGAAACGACTCAATATTTTGGCAAAGAAGAAATTATTGTCTAATTTCCAAAGTTCTAAATTAAAAAAGTATGAGCACTGCTTAGCGGAACAAAACAGGGTCTCTTTTAAGTCTAACCCACATTTAAGAAAGACATCGGTTCTTGAATTGGTGCACTCTGATTTATGCGGTCCAATAAAGCCAAGGACACTAGGTGGTGCACTCTATTTTGCCTCTTTCATTGATGACTGCTCAAAAAATCTTGAAGACTAAAGACCAAGTGTTGGGTGTCTTTAAGCAGTTTCAGGCTTCAGTTAGAGAAACTAAAAGAAAATTGAAATGTATTTGTTCTGATAATGGTGGTAAATATTGTGGACCATTTGACGAATACTACAAGAATCAAGGAATTAGACACCAGAAGACTGCTCTTAAGACTCCTCAGCTTTATGGGTTGGTTGAGAGGATGAACAGGACCTTAATGGAAAGAGTTACATATTTGCTTTCTGAAGCAAAGTTGTCGAACTCCTTTTGGAGTGAGGCCTTATTGACCGTTGCAAATGTTATTAACTTATCTCCTGTTGCTTTGCAAAGTGATATTCCAAATAGAGTTTGGTATGGAAAAGATATTTCCTATGACCATTTGAAAATATTTGGCTGCAAAGCCTTTGTACATGTGCCGAAAGATGAGAGGCCAAAGTTAGATGTCAAGACAAGACAGTGCATCTTTGTTGGATATGGCCTTGATGAATTTAATTATAGGATATATGATCTAATTGAGAAGAAACTTGTGAGAAGTCGCGATGTCGTCTTTATGGAAAATCAAATTATTGAAGATATTGACAAAGCGAAGAAGCTAAAATCTTCAAGTACAGATGGAGTAGTCCATCTTGATCAAGTTCCTTGTACAAGTGTGAATGACATTGGTGGGCTTGATGATCATAGTGAGGCTCAGAATCAAGTCCTAGATCAATATGTTGATGTTGATGATAACAATGATGTTGTTATTGATGATGCTCCTGCTCATGAAGTTGTGGACAAATCAAATATTCCTCTTAGGAGGTTCACAAGACAGCATATTCCTTCCCCTCGCTATTTACCTAATAAGTATGTGTTACTCACTGATGGGAGTGAACCAGGGTGTTATGAGGAAGCCATGAAAGATGAACATAAAGATCAGTGGATTGAAGCTATGCAAGATGAGATGAAATCTTTGCATGAGAACCACACTTATGAGTTGGTGAAATTGCCTAAGGGCATAAGAGCTTTTAAGAACAAGCGGGTGTTCAAAGTCAAAGTTGAAGAACACAGCTTGAAGCCCATATACAAAGCTAGATTGGTTGTTAAAGGATTTGGTCAAAGAAAGGGTATTGACTTTGACGAAATATTTTCTCCTGTTGTGAAAATGTCCTCCATTCATACAGTTCTTAGTTTAGCTGCTAGTTTTAATTTAGAGATTGAGCATATGAGTGTGAAGACAACTTTTCTTCAGGTGACCTAGAAGAGAAGATTTATATGGAACAACCTGAGGGCTTCAACGTAAATGGTAGAGAAAATTTTGTGTGCAAACTTAAAAAGAGTCTCTACGGTCTAAAGAAAGCTCCTAGACAGTGGTACAAAAAGTTTGAATCTGTTATGGGGGAGCAAGGCTACGAGAAAACTTCTTCAGATCATTGTGTATTTGTATAAAACATTTCTAACGATGATTTTACTATCCTCCTACTATATGTGAATGATATGCTAATTGTGAGTAGGAATACTTCCAAGATTGACGAGCTGAAGAAAGAGTTGTGTAAGTCTTTTACTATGAAAGACTTGGGTCATGCCAAGAAAATTTTGGGCATGAGAATTACTCGTCTCACGGATGAAAGGAAGATTTATTTGTCACAAGAGAAGTACATTGAAAGTGTACTGGAGCGCTTCAACATAAAAAATGCTAAGAATGTTAGCACACCTCTTGCTAGTCATATAAAGTTGAGCAAGAGATGTGTCCTACATCTCGGAAGAAAAAAGAAAACATGGAATGCCTCCGTTGTCGGAAGTCTAATGTATGCAATGGTATGCACTATACCTGATATTGCTCATGCTATTAGTGTTGTCAGTAGGTTTCTTAACAATCCAGGAAAACTACATTGGGAAGTCGTAAAGTGGATACTCAAGTATCTGAGAGGAAGCTAAAATAAATATTTGTGTTTTGGAAGATGAAATCCAATCTTGAAGGGATATACAGATACTAATATGGCAAGTGACCTTGATAACAGAAAATCCACTACTTGATATTTGTTCACTTTTTCAGGAAGAGCTATATCATGGCAGTCAAAATTACAAAAGTGTGTTGCACTGTCTACAATTGAAGTTGTATATTGAGGCTACTAAAGCTGGCAAGGAGATGATTGGCTCAAGCAATTTCTTCAAGAGCTTAGCTTGCATCAGAAGGAGTATGTCGTCTATTGTGACAGTCAAAGTACAATAGACTTGAGCAAGAACTCGATGTACCATGCAAGGAGTAAACACATAAATGTGAGATATCACTGGATTCGAGAAAAAATAGAAAATGAATCTATGCAGGTTGAAAAGATCTCTACAAATGAGAATCCTGCAGATATGTTGACCAAAGTGGTAACAAGGAACAAGTTTGAACTGTGTAAAGAACTTGTTGGCATGAGCTCTCTCTAAGAAGATGAAGATACCTCATTCTAGTGTATGGGAATGGAGGGGGAGATTTGTGGGGTTCAGTCCCCATTTCAAATTCATAAAAGCAGTCAAATATGGCTGCAATTATTTAGCAATTGCTCCGTATTTTTTTGTCAAATATTGCTGCCAATTGATTCAACAATTTATTCTGTGTTTTTCTGTCAAAAATGATAGGCAAGGTTGGTGGGAAGATCTCCTATAAAAGGAGGTCCTCATCTCCTCATTCAATACATCAATTCACAGAGAGAATATTTAGAGAGCTGTGAGGTTTACATAGACTATATATAATAAAATAGTCTGTGAAAAAAATAGAGTGTGAGCGATATCTTTGTAAGGTGAAAATCAAAAGAGTGTTATTTCTTTTGAGTGTGTGGTAGTCCTTTTTTAGGATTGTACTCGGTACTACCCAATGTAAAATTTCTTACTATAGTGATATCAGTTGCTCCTCTTGGCCCGTGATCTCTTCCCTTATTTGGGTTTCCATATAAAAATTTTGGTGTCATTATTTTTTCCATTTTATTTCTACTATTTTTACTATATATATTTTTCTGTTAGTCCATTTTTTCCCTCTGTCGATTTGGGGTACGGTCAGTTCACCGAGAAGATCGCCCTCCCGATCCAGTTGATGTTCCGACATACGAATCGAGGTGGCACTAAACTCAGGTTCCGTACCAACATATTTAACAAGGCAATTTTTGACTTCTTGACCTGACTTATTCCTAAATGTGTGGTGTGTAAGGTGCCGCACATTCCGTTTACAATATTACAAGAGGATATCCTACTATATTCATCAAGTTCAATGCCACAAACAAGTATCTTCTTTATTTTGGTATTCTTTGGTATTGTCTTTATATCTTACCCATTATAGTCTCTTCTTTTCTTGAGTAATGTCATCTTGCCTTTATCATCATTAGTCATGGAAATTTTTGGTCCTTATTGGATAATATCTCATAGCTCTAGCCTCTGCATGATAAAATCTTGCATCCTTGATTTTCTCCAATCATAATATTCTTCATTGAAGAATGAACAATGGTGGTCTTGTGGTTGATTGTCCTTTTACTTCTAGAGGTGCAGCCATCTCAAGATCTTTCTTGGTGTTAGTTTTTAAAAAGAACCTAATCTGATAACAATTATCAATTTTATGTTGCCACCTATGTACTGAAAAAAACTAGGTTCTTCAGAAACTACACAAGAATTAAGTGTGGAATAAAGTAAAACCACACAAGAATTTTGTGTAAAAACTTGTTACTCTTGAGTCAAAAAATCATGGTCTCTCTCTTTCTCAATTTATCACTAAACTTGAGTTACAAGTTTTAGATTACAACCAACTAATGAGCTAACCACTATAACACCTAAGTAGCTTACTATTATAGCACCGTTCTTCCTCTACAATACACTTCGATTGTAATGACAGATCTACCCAATCGAAGAAGACCTTACAACTCAATAACAACCTAATATAGATCAATAGGAATGTAAATGTTACAAATAAACTTAGAGAATTTAGCTGGATAACAAGAACAGTACATATGACACTTGATAGGAACAGAGAACTTTCTCGTTGCAAGTTAACTCTCCCAAGTAGAAGAAGATTTTGTGTTAAGATTTGGCTCTTACTCTCTCTTTGTAGTTGAGTTTTTTCCTTCTATCTTCAGCAATATCAATGAGACGCTTTATATAGGAGCAGATCAGCGATTTTATCTTTACAATTCAACATGTATTAAATTTTTTTAAGAAAAAATCATAAGATTCCAATTCTACTATGACTTGATTTTCCCTTTACATGTTGGCCATTGTTTTCTCCTATGTCCCAAAGTTTCATTTCTTGTGTGTAAATATTTTTATTGTTTCCATATCCTTCTTGTTCCTTGCATCATTAGATTAGTTGTAATCATAATTCCTCAAGGAATTCTTCTACGTACTTGGAATCTTATATGCCTCGATCAACTAATGTATCGTTCACTTTTGCAGTGTACTCTTGATAGCAGCTCGGATAGTAGACATGTTAAGGAACTGGTTCTTCATTAGTAGTTCATTGTCATGATCATTATCAGTACTTATTTGAGACATGTATAGAATACGATTCTTCTGTGGTTTGTTATGTTTTGTTAATCATCAAAAACAAAACTTTATATGTTAGCTCTCTTGCTCACATAATTCTCCCTATCCCATATACCTCTTAGCTCAACATTAAGCCATTTCCAATACAATTGGGACATTTTTTAAACCTTTTTCGTAGATTTAAGTTATATAGTTTACATATAGTTATAAGTAAAAAAAAAATTACAATTTATTTAGTTTAACTTATTATAGCATGTTATTTACCATTTATTTTGAATTGCTAATAAACACATTAAATAAATTTACCTGCAAGTATCTTTTAAATAATTTGATGATAAATTATTTTTACATTATCAATATATAGATCTTAAACTCTTTCAATGTATTTTTACAGAAATTATTAAAAGGAGTTGAAACTATAATGATTCGATAAGATCTGTTTTTCCACTCTCCAATATTATATTTATTTTATATCCTAGCTAATGCGGTGGTTATATCTTTTACAAGATTTCCCACCCTAAATAGCAAATCACTTGTGCTGATTATAATGTCGACATAAAGTGTGAGATTACTTTGTTCTATATTTGTTAGAATTTTCAATTTTGAAAGAAGTCATTCCAGAAATATTTATATTGTAATTGTGGTCATATTTTTATATCACTTTGTAAGTGGGAAAATAATTCGAATACGTTTCTCCTAAATTCTTTTTTAAGAAAGTCAAGGTAAAATTCAAAATAAAAAATTATCTAAAATATATAGATTGAATCAAACACATATTTTATATCATATTGAATCTGTATATCCCATTTTTAGTTCAACTAATCAAACATCTATTTATCAATAAAAGTAGATCTGCTAAATAATATTAATTATTTAGTCTATGTATTATCATCTCCATATTATAATAGAAAAACGTGTATGCAGTGAATTTTTACACTTGGCTAATAAATGCATGATATGTATTTGAACATACATAACTATCATTTAATCTCAAATAATTAATATATATATTTTTATTATTATATAACTTATTTCAAATCAAAACCCTGAAATATTATATATAGTTAAACAAGACGCAGATTAGTATATTAACAAAAAATAGGATCAGTGTGACCTTTAGTTTTAGGAAATTGATGCATAACATGTCTTTATGTTTAGGCCAACTCCAAAAGGTGTACTCAATATCTTCCACCACTAACCTTGATGTTTATAAGCCATATTTGGAAAAATATATAAATGATGTTGGACACGTACGTACCTAGTCAATTGTCATTATACATTTATATAAGTTTTTTCATTTGTTTCTTTATAATTTTTTGATTTCTAAATTTCGAAAATTAATATATAAGTTTTTTCATTTGTTTCTTTATAATTTTTTGATTTCTAAATTACTAAAATTATTGTTACTGTTACTGCAGTTATTAATATCATTGTTATTATGCTTTGTTTATAGGCATAAATTATAATACATAAATATGAGCCCGTTTGGATTGGCTTTAAGTTGGTCAAAATCAACTTAAAGATCCTTTTCAGCTTTTGGACGTGTTTGTCTAATGCTAGCTTTAAGCCAGAAAGTTATTAAAGTCAGTCAAAAATGAAAAATTAGGATTTCAAACTTTTTTTTTTCTAAGTGCTTAAAGTCATTTTCTTTGACCATGGAAATTACTTTTATATCTCTTATATTTTAACTAAATTCCCAAACTACCCTTTTTATTCTTTTAACCCTAAAATTCACATAATTTTCCTCATTTAAGAACTTTTATCCAAACACTAAACTGCTTATTTATAAAAATAACTTTCAGCACTTTAAAGTTCTAAAAGCACTTCATACATAAAAGTTACTTTTTTTAAGCTCATCCAAACGGGCTCTATATTCTTTAATTTGATCTTGATTGACATTTATATGTCCTTCAAAGTTTTTGGTGTGCAAGAATAGACACTTAAATTTAAATAAAATTGAACAAATAGAAACACTCATCTTACATGGCAATTCGTGTGAGATACAGTCGTCCTACATGACAATTAATGTGTATTAGATCATGTAGTACGGTATGTTTAATTATTCAACTTTATATAAGTTATAAGTATTTAATTGTCCACATCTAAAATTGAAGGACATAAATATAAGCATTTTTATAATATTTATAACTTATGACTTTTGGCTTAATCAAAACAGATTTGTATTGCTTAATGGTCTATGGTAAGAATGTAGCTCTATAATTCCAATGAGCTTGTTGGACATATTTGCTTACTTGGTTAACCAAAAAAATATATTGTCATGGGAATCTCCAGTCATAACAGTTGGTATGAATTGTAGTTAACATTTTTATTTGATTTAGCATTTTCCAGCACTGAAATACCCTCGTGACTTTTGCTTTTTCACTTTAGAAATAATATATAATTATTAGTGATTTTTTATTTTAATTTTTTTGTGGTCAAGTAAAGAAGTTCCATTAGAAAAGTTTACTAGTAGTACAAGATTAGTTAGGTCTATTGTACTTTGTCCCTTCAACATCATCAATATTTGATTTAATAAAGAGATAAAACAAAAGGAGAAGACTTAATAGAAACAAAATATTGGCCCTACACATGATTTTATTTATTTATTTGCCCTTTATTTCTTCTTCTGGGCCACTATTGACCGGCCCAATCAAGATAATAAATCACTGTCTAATGACAGAAAACATTGTTAAAAGAAAAAAACAAGATATTTCTAAGACAATAAATATCCATGGCCCTACGTCACCTCAAAAAATTAAAAATAGAAGAAAAAAAGGGACGAAATTTTTATTTTGCAAACTACAGCCTCAAAAAGAAAAGTAGCCTTTCGAATCTGTTTGATACATAAAATAATTTTCTTTCATTGACAATCTCATTTGAGTTAATAGTTAAAAATCCTCTTAAATTTGACACATTGTATTAAATGCATATCTAAATTATGAAAAGTCTTAATTATCTTTTTAAACATGAATTTTTAAAACTATTTATTTCTAAATTATGAAAAATCTTAATTACCTCCACAAACATAAATTTTATATTTAATAAAATAATTTAAATTTCTCATAATTTAAATATACATTTAATAAAATTGTTCTCGTTTCTATTTTCATTTTGCTAGTGTGAAAATCATATATTTTATTACCTATCCACTTCAAAACTTTTTGAAAGTTTCACCCGAAGTCGATAGCTGATGTGGGTAGATATGATTGTAATAAAGAACTGTTGGGTCAGATAAGCATTCAAAAGTCTCTTTGAACACGTTTGTAATTGGTAAAACATGACAAAAATAAATATTTAGCCATATCAATTCATTCATGTGGCATCTTTCAAATTTTAAAATTCATACATATTTTTTTTATTATAACTTTTTAATATATTTTTTAAATATTTTAAATTATCAATAATTGTGATTTATAAGATTTTTTACGTAGCTTTTAAATTTGTAGATTTTATTTTAAAAGTTTCAGATTAAGATTACATATATGAATTGTGCAGTTAAAATTAAAATGTTTGAGTTTTGATTTTTTTGAAATCAAAACGGTGCCACAAAAATTGAGATAAAGAAAATTGAAGTCAACTTGAGAAGTTTACAAAGGGATGAGTATTGACAATTGCCACAGCTTCATCGATCCTCTCAAGTTTCTTATCCCGTTGAAGGCTTATGAATCGTTTTCCCCAAAACAAAAGATCAAGTCTTATTTTTTGCTAGCTTGAGTTCATAACTTTACTATTTATCATCCGAAGCTGCCTTTCTTAACTGGTCGAATAGGAGAGTCAGAGGGGCTTAGGGGCCCAGAACGCTAAAAGGTGGGGGAACAAGAGCTGTCACGATAGAAAAGAGAAAAAAATCAATGACTATAAGGAACCAACGACTCTTTCTGATAGGAATGATCACCTTCTAAACAAAATAGGAGTAAGAATTTTCCAACGAACAACCGTGGTACTGGTACTGTACCATTAAAAGGTTGAAAAATAAAAAAGGAAAATCTCAACAACTTTCAGACTATTCGTTTGGTTAAATAATATGTTCACATGTTTTCCTACAAAAAATGAGTCACCAATTTCTAATTGTCAAAAAGCAAACCATTTGTTTTATTTTTTCCTTGCGTTGATTTTATGAAATCAAATATATGCAGCTTGACTAATACTGCTGCTTTATTTGATTCTCATAATCTTAATTATAAAAAAAATATTTTAAAAATTTTCCTGGTAATTCTTTAGAAAATTTAATTAGTTATTTAGTATAGTTTTTATTAGTCATTTAGTCAAATGACTACGGATAGTACCAATATTGTCAACAAAAAGCTGCACTAATATAATTATTAATTATAAAGTTCCTCGAATTATTAAGTTTTTATTATCAACCAAGTAAAATGGTTGTCCACTTTACAAAAGTGGATAGTCCATTTAATTTTTAAGTGGGTAAATTACCCACTAATATTTTCCTCCACTTGTAAATATGGCTATAAATATAGCCTTAAACTTCAATGTAAAAAGACACAAAACACATAAAAGAAGAAAATTACTATTACTCTCTCTATATTATTACTCTCTCTATTAATACTTTCTATATACATATTCTCTTGTTCTTCTTCCTTTATAAAATTGTCAAGTTAGTTAATTTATAACACGTTATCAGCACGAAGCTCTAATTTTTCAGAAAATTAACTTCTATATCAGGTATATCTACTAAAAAAATTTAATTTTTAAGTTATCTTTGTTACTTTCAAATTAATTTTCATCATGTCAAACTTGTCAAAATTGGAATTTATGGCACTTGATATTTCTGGTAAAAATTATTTGTCATGGGTTCTTGATGCTGAAATTCACCTTACCGTTAAGGGTCTTGGTGATGCTATAATTGAAGGAAATACAGCATCAAGTCAGGATAAAGCAAAGGCTATGATTTTCCTTCGTCATCATCTAGATGAAAGCCTAAAAATGGAATACTTGACAGTGAAAGATCCACTTGAATTGTGGAAAGACTTAAAAGAGAGGTATGACCACCTCAGGGCAATGGTATTACCAAGGGCTCGTTATGAGTGGATGCATTTACGGTTTCAAGATTTTAAAACCGTAGTTGAGTATAATTCTGTTGTATTTAGAATAACTTCTCAATTAAAACTATGCGGGGAAACTATAAATGATGAGGACATGTTAGAAAAGACACTAACTAATTTTCATGTCTCTAATGTAATATTACAGCAGCAATACCGTAAAAAGGGTTTTAAAAAATACTCTAAATTGATATCATGCCTTCTGGTGGCTGAACAACATAATGCCCTTTTAATAAAAAATCATGAATCTCGTCCCACTGGAACTGCTCCATTACCGGAGGTAAATATGATAAAGGCACATAGCCAGTCTGAAAGAAGACAAAATAAAAATTATGGCCACAATAATGTGCTTGGACGTGGCAATGACAGAAAACGATTTAATAATCGTCGAGATGATGGTCAACATAAAAGGGAGAACAATATCAGTTCTCAAAATGACCCTTCAAGAAGTAACTATCATCGTTGTAGTATGAAAGGCCACTGGAAAAATGAATGCCGGACGCCTGAGCATTTTGTAAGACTTTATCAAAATTCTTTCAAAAGAAAGGTAAATAGAGGTGGTGCCTCTTCTTCTAATGCTCGGATAGAGTCACACTTGGCGTTCGAAAATAATGTTGAGGCAAGGCCTTTGAATAATGATAATATTAAAGCAAATCTGGCTTTAAGGGATGATGATTTTAATGACCTCAATGATATTACTCATTTGGAGGTTGAAGATTTTTTTAAGGATCTTAATTGATGTTTAATTTCATATTTTTCAATATGTTGTCATGTACTTTGAATTATTGTGTTTTTACGTTTATGTATTTAAAAAATAATAATAATAATAAAATAATTAGGGTCACATTTTTATGATAATTGTATATTGTTTATTACATTATGCTATTTTACAATGTTGTAACTAATTACTATTAGAGTGCTATTATTTAATCTTAATATCATATTGTTACTAAAAATAATATTGGCCTTATTTAATGTCATTATACTAATTGTTTATTCTTGTTGATGTTTTAGACATTAATAATTTATAATGATTGTATTATTTTTGTCAATAAATAAATTATCTATACATGATGAATAATATTATATTAATATTTTATAATATTTTATATTTATTTTTAATACTTACGTATAATATTTATTTAAGGTTAACAAGTATATAATTCGATAAACTAAATTATTGTAACATTCAACATAATTGAAACATATAAGTTTTTAAATTCTAAATAACCATAATTTAACTTTTTTTAAAAAGGGGGACTTATGTTTTTCTAGAAAAATTGTTACTTATTTTATTTCTTACAATGCATTTTTATTTTATGAAGATAAATAAATTTATCAGTCATCAATTGGATTCAAGATGAATAATGGAGATATGTGCATTTTGGATAGTGTCACAACTCATACGATATTAAAAGAAAAGAAATATTTTTGTGATTTGATTATGAAAAAGGCCTATGTCAATACAATATCTGGTAGTACAAAATTGATTGAAGGCTCTGGAAAGGCGGTCTTATTACTACCTGGAGGAACGATATTAGTAATTGATAATGCATTGTATTGTAGTAAGTCTCAAAGAAACTTGTTAAGTTTCAAGGTTATTCGCCAAAATGGCTATCATATTGAGACTGCAAATGAAGGAAATGTTGAATACCTTTATATTACTACAATAAATATGGAGAAGAAAATTGTGCATGAAAAATTACTTGTACTTTCTTCTGGGTTGTACCATACAAATATTGGTACTGTTGAATCACATGCCATTGTAAACAAAAAGTTTACTGATTCTAATGATTTTATCATTTGGCATGACCGGTTGGGTCATCCCGGTTATAATATGATGCACAGAATTATTGAGAATTCACATGGACACACTTTGAAGAATCAAAAAATTCTTCCATCTAAGGAATTTTCTTGTGTTGCTTGTTCTCAAGAAAAACTGATTATCAAACCATCAGCAACAAAGGTTGGGATTGAATCCCCTGCGTTTCTGAAATGTATACAGGGTGATATATGTGGGACAATTCACCCTTCATGTGGACCATTTAAATATTATATGGTCTTGATAGATGCATCTACAAAATGGTCACATGTGTGCTTATTATCAACTCGCAACATGGATTTTGCGAGATTGTTAGCTCAAATTATAAGGTTAAGAGCACAATTTCTAGATTATGCAATAAAAACAATTCGTCTTGATAATGCTGGTGAATTCACATCTCAATCATTTAATGATTATTGTATGTCGGTTGGAATAAAAGTTGAGCATCCGGTCGCTCATGTACATACTCAAAATGGTCTAACATAATCATTGATTAAACGCCTCCAATTGATAGCTAGACCATTGCTAATGAGGACAAAACTTCCTATTTCAGTATGGGGGCATGCTATTTTGCATGCAGCAGCACTTGTGCGCATAAGGCCAACAAATTATCATGAATTTTGCCCATTACAGTTAGCGTTTGGAAGAGAGCCAAATATATCCCATCTTAGAATATTTGGGTGTGCGGTATATGTTCCAATTGCTCCACCGCACCGCACAAAGATGGGTCCCCAAAGAAGGTTGGGAATATATGTTGGGTATGAATCTCCTTCTATTATAAAATATCTGGAACCTATGACTGGAGATTTATTTACGGCAAGATTCGCTGATTGTCATTTTGATGAATCAGTATACCCAACATTAGGGGGAGAACATAAGTAGTTGAAAAATGAGATAGATTGGAATTCATTGTCACTATCTCATTTAGATCCTCGAACAAATCAATGTGAGCAAGAAGTTCAAAAGATGATTTATTTACAGAATATTGTAAATCAACTATCGGATGCATTTACTAACCTTCCACAGGTTACTAAATCGCATATCCCAGATGCTAATGCTCAAGTTCGAGTTGATATCCCGGTAGGACAACTTGTTCAGGCAAATGAGTCTAGGCCACGCTTAAAACGTGGAAGACCATTTGGTTCCAAAGATAAAAATCCTCGAAAAAGGAAAGAAATAAATGATCATAATTTGGAGGCGAGTGCTCAAGAAGAGCCCAGAGATACAACAAATGGTGATACCACCAACGAGGTCCAAGTACCTGAAAATAATGAGAATGAAAAAATCTCAATAAGTTATGTCTCGACAGGAAAACGGTGAAACCAAAATGATATTGTGGTCGATAATATTTTTGCTTATAATGTTGCCATTGAAATAATGCAACAAGATAAGGATCTTGAACCAAAATCTGTCGATGAATGCAGACAGAGAAATGATTGGCCAAGATGGAAAGATGCAATTCAAGCAGAGTTAACTTTACTTGAAAAACGTGAAGTTTTCGGATCAATAGTTCGAACACCTGAAGGTGTCAAGCCAGTAGGGCACAAATGGGTTTTTGTGCGTAAACAAAATGAAAAGGGTGAAGTCATAAGATATAAAGCACGACTTGTAGCCCAAAGTTTTTCGCAAAGACCTGGCATTGACTATATGGAAACATATTCTCCTATGGTGGATGCAATTACTTTCAGGTATCTAATGAATTTGGCAGTTCATGAAAAGCTTGAAATGCACTTACTAGACGTGGTCACTGCCTATTTATATGGCTCATTGGACCATGATATTTTTATGAAAATTTCCAAAGGGTTTAAAGTGCCTGAAGCATACAAGGATTCTCGAGAAAATTGCTCAATAAAACTTCAAAAATCCTTGTACGGGTTGAAACAATCAGGGCGAATGTGGCACAATCGTCTTAGTGAATATTTGCTAAAAGAAGGATATAAAAATGATCCAATTTGCCCTTGTGTCTTTATGAGAAGGTCTGGATCTGAATTTGTCATAATAGCAGTATATGTTGATGGTTTGAATATTATTGGAACTCCAGAAGAACTTTCAAAGGCAGTAAAATATCTGAAAAAGGAGTTTGAAATGAAATACCTAGGAAAGACAAAATTTTGTCTTGGTCTACAAATTAAATATTTTACAAATGGAATATTTGTCCATCAGTCAACATTTACTGAAAATATTTTAAAGAGATTTTATATGGATAAAGCACACCCATTGAGTACTCCAATGGTTGTGAGATCTCTTGATATTAATACAGATCCGTTTCAGCCTTATGAAAATGATGAAGAACTTATTGGTGCTGAAATACCATACCTTAGTGCAATTGGTGCATTAATGTATCTTGGCAACAATTCTAGACCAGATATAGCTTTCTTAGTAAACTTGTTAGCAAGATTTAGTTCTTCACCAACACGCAAACACTGGAATAGAATTAAGCATATATTCAGATACCTTCGAGGTACCATTGATATGAAATTGTTTTACTCAAATAATTCCACGTCACAATTGATCGGTTATGTAGATGCAGGATATTTATCTGATCCCCATAAAAGTCGGTCACAAACAGGCTATTTATTTACATGTGGTGGTATAGCTATATCATGGCGTTCAACAAAACAAACTATGGTTGCCACTTCCTCAAATCATGCAGAGATAATAGCCATTCATGAAGCAAGTCGAGAATGTGTTTGGTTAAGATCAATAACTCAACACATTCAAGAAACATGTGGTTTTTGTTTGACAAAAAACGCTCCAACAATATTGTATGAAGACAATGCTGCATGTATAGCTCAACTGAAGGGAGAATATATCAAAGGAGACAGAACAAAACATATTTCACCAAAATTCTTTTTCACTCATGATCTTCAAAAGAAGGGTGAAATAGATGTCCAACAAATTCGTTCAAGTGACAATTTGGCAGATATGTTCACCAAAGCATTGCCAACTTCAACCTTTGAGAAAATGAGATACAAAATTATAATGCGTCGTCTTTGAGATATTAAGTGATATTTTCATCAGGGGAGCAAAATACGCGTTGTACTCTTTTTTCCTTAGTCAAGGCTTTGTCCCACTAGGTTTTCTTGATAAGGTTTTTAATGAGGCAACACTCAAGGCGTATTATCAGATGTGTGTACTCTTTTTCCTTCATTAGGCTTTTTCCCACTGGGTTTTTCCTAATAAGGTTTTAACGAGGCACAACATCTATGGATGTTCAAAATAACAATGTATATTATTTTATTTTTTTGTAAAGTTTTAACGAGACACATTTCTCGTGGACATCCAAGGGGGAGTATTATCAACCAAGTAAAATGGTTGTCCACTTTACAAAAGTGGATAGTCCATTTAATTTTTAAGTGGGTAAATTGCCCACTAATATTTTCCTCCACTTGTAAATATGGCTATAAATATAGCCTTAAACTTCAATGTAAAAAGACACAAAACACATAAAAGAAGAGAATTACTATTACTCTCTCTATATTATTACTCTCTCTATTAATACTTTATATATACATATTCTCTTGTTCTTCTTCCTTTATAAAATTGTCGAGTTAGTTAATTTATAACAGTTTTACTTTATTTGCTAAGATGTCACGAGTAAATACTCCACTAATTTTCCCTCCTAAGCTGGCCTCCTTAACCTTATTTTTTTTTAAAAAACATCGTTTTAAATATGAACTTGGTTATTAGTAATGGAATTTAAAGAGAGAACTAATCAACTAGTTTTACTTTTTTCTTATTATGACTATTTTTTTTGGTTTGAGGGGCAGGAGGGGGGATCTGTTTGACCAATATTGCCAAAGGTTTGTGGTAGGATAGTAAGTATTCTTTATCCTTAATGTAATAATCTTGAGCGTCATTTTCAAAAATTCTTGAGAAATTACCTTTTTTTACCCTTCTCGTTAGTGTCCCCGAGTGTTTTTGATCAGTTTGTGTAATTGGTTTGGTTAAGTTTTTAAAAGGTTGTGATTTGAGTGAATTTTTGAGTTTTAAATGTTTAAGTGGCTCAAAAGTGGTTTTCGGTACCAATTGGAGTTTTGGAAAGTTTTGTTTAAATGAGTCAAGTTTGACTTTGGTCAACAATTCGGGTTCGGAGAGACAACTTCGTTAGTTTGAGTAGGTGTTTTTAGGCCTAAGAGAGGCTTCACCATATTGTTAGAAAGCTTCGAAGGCATTTTGATCTTTTTGAGGTTCAAGTTAGTTTTGTTGTGACTTATCGAGTTTCGGGTCAAGGAAATATCGAATTCAAATTTTGATGGTTACATTGAGTCTGTAACGTCGAATTTCGTAGATGAGAGTATGTGGTTTGTATGTATAGAATTCCAAACAAACCTCGAGAATCCGATCAGAGAATTTGAGTTTAGAGAAATCGTTGGTTCTGGTGCATGTCTGGTTCTTCTCCGCGATCGCGGTGGTTAGGACCGGGTTTGCGAAGGGTCATCTCCTTGTGCTTCACGATCGTGACCATAAGGCCTGCATTCGGGATGAGTCTGCCTCGGGTACTTCGCGCTCGCCCACGTGAGAACTTATTTATATTGTGATGCACATGTGGGGGCCTTATTTGCTATCTTATCTGCTTTGAGAGTATTTGATTTATGATTTACTTGTGAGAGAGGCGTGAGAAGACTATTTGACCTGTAATGCCCGCATAATGGGTTGAGTTGGGGGTTTTGAGCATACCTGAGTACTGAGACATTTTTGAAAAAGGATGAACACTTAATTTGAGGTATTTCCTTTCCATTACTATCTATTGAGGGTGAATATCATGTTTAGGTTAAGTTTTAAAACTTTGAACCTTGTATTACATATCTAGTTGAATATTGCTTCCATGCCTTCTGAGTTGTGAATGCATTCATCCTCATTCATACTATCATTGATCATTGGGAAATTGAGAACTATGGAAATTCTTTTTGAGAGAAAATGTGACACCTTTAAACTTTTGTATCTTGAGTCCCTAACCGAGGTACTTTTACGGTAGGGTCATTAGTATCATGAGTCCTTGGCCACAATCTATGTGGTGAGGTAGTGAGATTGTAACGAGGTATATGGTTTGCGAGACCCCAATGGGTCCTACTTGGTAGCACATCTCGGCAGGTATATACGACAGGTTGTGTGATAGTCTTGATTCCACCGTACCATCACATTATTGTAGCATCTCATTGCATTGCATCTTGGATTAATTGCCTTATCTGATTAACCGTGATATTGAACTGTACCTATGTATTTACTTTAATCGCGTCGTTCTACATAAATTGGCGGCAACGTAGCAGGAGTAGGGCTTTTTGTGTGCAAGTGGAAGTGTTCCCTAGTTTTTTTCATAGGTTTGATTAATTCCTTATACTCCGTCGGTTAAACCTACTGAGTATATGTGGATTGAACTCACCCATACTTCTGTGTCCCTTTTTGATGTAGATCTTAGTCAGGGTATTCTGCGTGGCAACTGATCGCTCTCTCTTGCGGATATCTTACTATTTAGATTAGTGGTGAGGTCTTGGGATTCGGACCACCATTAGTTCTAGCTTTTATTTTTCAGTCTTTACTATTATTCGAAGACTTATGATATATATCATATTCGATCACTGTGTTAGATGTTCTTTACACTTATGACATCAGATTTTGGGATATTTTTATTTGTGTCCAGCTTTTTTGTTTGTTTTGTGGCTTGACCCCCCCTTTGGGAGTCTCGTATGAGTTTCACTCTTAGGCTTACGCATCAGATTGGGTGTTGAGATGTGTGTCATCATAACCTCGATTTTTGGATCCTGACACTTAATTAAAAGATTCGTTTTTGAGTCCTAAAATTGAATCGTATTTGATAAGGAGCGTTTTACCTATAAAGTGAAAAAAAATCAACACAATTTCAAAGCAGATACGGAACATGGTGCGAAAGAGAAAAAACACCTATGCAGATGAAGAAAATGATTAATATTAGGGTATGCTTGGTCATGGGATAAATGACCACCCTATGAAGTTTTTTGGGGCACAAAAAGTGAGAATTCAATGCAAAGAACAAAACAAACAAGAGGACCATTTGCTAAGATCTTACTTAAGACAACATATAAGAGATCACATTGGGGCCAAATTTGTGAATGTAAGAGTTTTCTATGCTACGAACATTTCATAAAGAAAAAAATCCACAATCGTGAGAGCAATTTCTTTCAAGTAATAAATAAAGTAAAGAAGAAACATAGTTTATCAACTTTTTTGAACTTAAAATAAAATGGTATACTTCATTTAAAGGGGTAAAATAACATTATTTTGATTTTCTATGAGATTTAAATTGACGTAAATATACAATGAAAAATAAAGCATGAATTTAAAAGAGAAAGACTTGTAAATTCTTTTTAACAGAAAAAAATTCTTATATATACGAAATAGGACCCAGTATTACAAAACATAGCGATATTTTTTTTGTTTATTATGTATAGTAATTTTCTTACAAAAATCAATGTGAAGTCATTTAAATTAGAAAGCAATAAATAAATTAGGCATATATAAGGAAATAACATGCCACTCATCTTCTACTTTTTTTTTCTGTCTCCATTCAAAAATAATAGATATTGTTCCATAATATTCTCCATCTTATGTCCAAAGAATCCATTCTAATTGGTTAATCTCTTGTTCAAGATTCATACATAATGAATTTTTTTTAATATTGTTCCTGTTCTTTTAAAAAGATTTGTTAGCACAAACACCTGACATAAGTTTCACTTTTCAAAACATAGCAGCTGATTTTTATAAAAATTAAAAAGGAGATGAAAATAAAATGCAGAGTAAATGATTTTTTTCCCCTTCAAACACGAAATAAATATTTTTCCTTGACACTCCTTCCATAATTCTTTTCTAGATTCTTGTCTTCCTCAATTTAATTTTTTTCTTTTTTTGCAAAGGCGCAATAATTTTATTACTTCAAACAAAGAAGTAATAATTTTCCACTATATTTCATTCCATAAATTTTCCTAGATTTTTGTTTTCTTGTATTCTCTCCTTTGAATAAATAATAAAAATATATGATATTTTTCTTAAAATAAAGAGAGTATTTTTCATGATATTCATTCCATAAATTTCTTCAATATTTTTGCCTTTTCCTATTCTTTTCTTTGAATGAAATAAAAAGGCATGATAAAAAAAATTCTATTACTTAATTCAATCACCCAATTAAGTAAATCCGTGTGTATTTATCATATTTTATACCCAAAAATCATACACTAAAACATGTTTGAAAAATATTTGATATAAAAAGAATTACGTAAACCAGTTTGCATATCATATTTTATACACAATTCATACACTAATAAATATTTATATATAATATGGTATAAAATAATTGTGTAAATCAGTTTGTATGAATAATGGTATAATTTGTGGCATACAACAGAACAATTGTTGATGTAAGTCATCTTTATGGTGAAACAAAGGTTGTGCACCAACTATATATCATAATGTACATTTTTTATACAAAAATATCAAAGATTGATATTTTGTATAATGAATTATTAATTGATATTTTCTATGTAAGAATTCGTATATCGATTAATAATAATGGTGCTACGAATAGTTTGTGGTATATAGTAGCGCAACTATTGATGTAAGTCATCCTTATGGTGGAATAAATTATGTATACAAATTATATACCACAATGTACACATTCTCTATACATATAAATTAATAAGTTTATAAAGATTGGTACTTCGTATAATGAAATATAAATTGATATTTTCTATAAAGGAAATGAAATGAATATGAATAAGATTGGTGCTAAGAATATTTTGTGGTATTCAGTAGAGCAACTATTGATGCAAGTCATCTTTATGGTAGGACAGATGATGTACACCAACTATATACCACAATGCAGACAATTTTCTCTCTATACATATATATAACAATTAAGTAAATCAATTTGTAAATAAAAAAAAAAAAAAAATTTCAATGCTAATGTAAACAAAGTTTATAGGCAAATTATCACACAACTCTTAACCTTTTTTTCCATACAAAATACATGCAACTTAGTGAAAAATTGGGCAAAGTCACAATCCAATCCATTCATAAATTTCAACTCAAAATCAAAATTGTTGTTAATGGTATTTTCTCAATTGGAAAATTGTTGAACATTGAAATAGCGATATTAGGTGGTTCTCCAATCTTCTTCATCTTTGACGTTGGGTTAACAATGGTGAAAAGAGATCAAATAAATAGTGAAAAAAATTCTAAAAAGAAAGAAACGAGTAGAGAAAAAAAGTTATATTTATATATTATATTTTAAGCTCTTAAAAATATTAGGCATCGGATTTTTCCATCTATTTTTCCTAAAAAGGATGAAGTGTAATATAATCTAACACTGACATTTTCACGTAATTTTTTGCAGCCTGAACACACAGTATAAATGAGACTCATAATGGACATGCATTAAGCTGATATTAATTCTGACTTGAATTGGGACAATCACTTAAATATGCCTTTTAACTTATTTCTAATTATAGAAGGGTGATATTTTTTTTGGTATAACCTAAAAAAAGTACCAGCATGAATTTGGACAGAAGAAGTAAAAACACTTTCGATAATTGAACAAAACGCAAGCAAACCATTGTAGCAATTGTACGATATTTTTGGATAAATTGGGAATATTGCTTTTGACCCTCATATTAGGAACTCCCTTTGTCATGCGTGAGTTTTTTTTTTTTTTTAATTATCTCACTAAGTTAGATCAGAAGTTTTTAATTCCATCAGTTCCCCGCAACCATAACCTATGTGTATGTAATATGAAAAGAGTAATTTATTTTAAGCTAATAATAATCAAATAGTTAATCTGATTATGAAAATGCAACAGAACTAGGTGCAAGATTTACATTTACCAGAATTAGAATAATTTTCAAAATCTACCAGATAATTTTACCACTTCCATCCATCGGAGTGAAAGGTGAGAGGCTTGTATTTATTCACCTCACTAGCGGTATGAGCAAATACTCAGCATAGAAAAGCTGCCATTCCAAAACCGAAAAAGTTAAATGGATCGGAAGGAGTCCTAAAAAGATGAACTGAATAAGCAAGATTCAAGCTAATTAAAGAAAGAAATTAACAGATTCAAGCTTAACCTTGTAGTGATATTGCCAAAGTATTCTTCACAATTGTAGTGCAAAATATGCACTATTGATGCTACAGTTTCATTTTTTGTATGCATGACGATAATTACTTTGACATTATGAATTGTAAGTTTCATCCTCTCTATTATATCAGACAAATGCCCTAATGACACTTGTTCTTAGGGCATTTGTCTGATATAATAGAGAGGATGAAACTTACAATTCAAAAATGAAAAACAAATCGGAAGTTCAACCATAGGATCTTCAGATAGAGGTCATGCTGAACACCAAGTTAAGAGACTAAATAAGTGCAAACAAATTTGTACTAATCAGATGAGTATAAGCATGTACCAATGAGAGATTAGCATTTTATACTTCCATTATACTCGATCAAGTGCAGGGAAATCAAAGGTAAACTAGTTTTAAAGTCAAATATGGCATATGCAACAATAAAGCTAGAAAAGATTTTACTATCTTGCTTTAAATGCAGAATATGCCACAGTTTTGAGCTAACATGCATTTTGCAGGACTTCATCACATTTTCCATGACTTTGATACATTTTCCAGAAAGCTGGGAGAAATCTTACCTTCCATATGAACATGTAAAAGGATGTTATTTCTGCTTTTCTACTGAAGTCAACTGATTTGGCTCGAGTCCAAAGTGAAAGAGCCAAAGCAGCATGACCCAGAACCTGACAAATGCAAAAATATACACATGTCAGTGCAGGTCATTTGGAAGCTCAAATGTTGAACAAGACCAACCTATTACACAATGATCATACGCAGGTTATTCACTGTTGCTTCAGTAACAATATCTTGGTAACACTTGGTAATTTTCCTATTTTGATTAACTTATTTTTGGAGAAAATTTGTAGCCTGATATCTTAGACAAAAATAGGATAAATGAACAACCCCCCAGTCCACTGTCTCATTGAGGCCACAACTTCTGGAAGATGTTAAGACTCTGAGCTAAGAACAAACAAGGAAAGTAGGACACAAAGTGGAATTAAGATACAATAAAAGCCTGTAGGGAGAAATGGAAGGAAAACAAATGACAGAGAAAAGACTACGTTTACCTTTTTTAACTCTCCTTGATAATAAAGTCCTGACTGCTTCTTCAATTTACAACCCACAACTCCAGTAAGATGGAGAACAAAAGGGGAGATGCCCACTACAGGATATTGGTAACTAAAGGAAACCTAGAATGGTGGTGATGATTTTATAACAGAAGGGACAACATTTGGCTATATTTCTGTTGGGAGGATCTGGCAATGATGTCATTATTTGCCATGCATGCCCCATGTTTTGTTTTTCAAGTAAATATGAGGTAACAGACTTCCGCCACTGCTGATAAATGATTTACGTGCTAAGGATGAGAGATATTTTCCTTTTCAAACAAACTGATATTACATTCTTCCCTTGCTTTTTCTGAAAGTTAAAAATCCAAAAGCTGAAAGCTCTTGATATTGAAATAACAATGCAGACAGATGAGCAAGAGGACTTCTAATCTGGCTGTGTTTACTCTTTTTTATGGACTTCTCGTGTTATATAAGCCTCAAAAGTCGGAAGAAATACCATCATGCAGGGCCGAGATCCAACAACAACAACATACCCAGTGTAATCCCCCCACACGTGGGGTCTGAGGAGGGTAGAGTAGAGCAGAGTGTACACAGACCTTACCCCTATCTCTTGGAGGTGGAGGCTGTTTTCAAGGGAAGAGATGATGTCTTTAAATTATATCCAGTCATTACCGTTTGAGTGACAGCTCGTCTTTAGCAATCTGCTTATTTACTCGTTTCTTTTCTTTCTTCTTTTTTTTTTATAATTATAACAATCTCTATGAAACAATTATAAGAGTTCAAGGTGGATTACAGTAATATATTTGCTCCAGGTATTGGAAGATGCTGCACCCACTACGATGGCAACAAGATAAGCCATTTCAAGTAGTGCAATACAAATCCAAAAGACCTGCCAAAAGTGAACAAGTATAGTCAAGTATAAAAGACAATAGAATGGGGTGAACAAATGCCTCAAGTCGTCAACCAAATTTTTGGTACTTACCCTCTCTTGACCCATGCGAACAGTAAAAGATTGAATTCCAAAGATCTTGTCACCAACAATATCAGGTATGTCCTACAGTATCATGTGAAAATTGGATGACTTCCTGTAGCTTGGATTTATAGCAAATATCTATAAATGATCACATTTCAGGCTATGAGGCTACAGAGAAATTTAGTTTTCTAAACTTTTAAATGGTTTTTACATTGTTGCCTTACTTTGACTTTTAGTTAGATCAAATATTCAGCTCTCATTTATGATCTCTTCGGAGTAACACGACATTAGTCCAGCATCATGAGAGAAATTAGTTCTTTAGTGATGGCAGCAGCTCTTACTGGGCAAAAGAAAGGTTCTAGAAAGAACCAGAAAGTATGTGAAGTATGCATGTCATCAATGCAGCGTTCTAGCCATTTTCAAGTGTTACATAGTGACTGGCTGACAACCGGTGATAATGTCTGACTATGTAACAGCAATGAAATACAAATTGTCTCTAAGGGACTGCTCCCATAATTTAATTAATTTCAACTTTCAACCCATTAACCCCATACAAGGTTGAGATTCTGCAAGTTTTAAATCATAACTTGAGCCTTACCCCCAAAAAATCAGAACATGAGCTCAGATTACTCTTCTGAAGGAGGTAGATTATTGATTTTACCCAAACAGATAAGTTGGGTAGAGAATATCGGTACTACAGTGCTGTGCTAAAGCTGTATCTACCCAAACCTATGATATGATAGTGGAATTCACAAGCTCCCGATTATTTGAGGTATTGGGAGTCGCTCATTCTTGTATTTAGCAATTCTCTTCTTCCCTTTTTCTTTGATTAGGTCACTTGAGATGGATTGATCATATTTTGCATCGACCTAAAAATGCACTGATTCATACGGGTGTAGCTAGAGTAAGTGAAGGTGTTAAAAAGTGACGAGGTAGACCTAAAATCAGAGACAGAAGTTGTCTCAAAAGACCTACAATTCTTTGGACCAATGTAGACTTAGCTAAAGATGGGACACAATGGTAGAAAAAGATCTACATCGGTAATATCTACTAGTTGGGAATAGGTTTTAGTCTTATTAGTACATTTTTTAAACTTGTTTGTCACAGGATTTAGACTTCAACTAAGCACACGAGCGGCACTTAACAACTTGCTCACATTCTTGCTTTGCTTAGTCGGCCTAGGACACTAGGAATCACTAAGAGAATGGTAGAAAGAACACAAGAGAATTGCCAGAGGGAACTTTGAGTTAGAGAGAACTTGAATTGTTCGCTTGATGGTTTTAGAAATGAATGGCCGCCTATATATACTAGTCATCTGGGGACTAATTGGTAAGTAATAATTGTACACAAGTCCTTCCATATTTACAAATAGGTTCCTCTCTCTAAAATTCTTTACATACATAGAATATTCTAAAAGGCCTTCCAAGAAAGTTTCTACGTAGTCCACATGAATCTAGAGTCTTTCCGAGGAAACTCTCCATTGTTCTGGAATCTTCCCAATATGCTAGTTCTTATGTAAGCCTCCAACCTGGCATTTATATGTGTCAAATGGCGCCTATGTGGCATGATGACATGGCAAGTCATGACACTCTCCACCTGATGTTGCAATGAATACGGTGCAATGTTGTTGCATGAATTTTTAGATCGTCTTTGAATTGCCACAAGTCTTGATATTGCTCCCAAGCAGCCCCCACCGTGATTGCGCCTTCCAGTGGACGAGGAACATGGCAGTGGTTTTCTTCTCTTGTTTTAGCCTAGACCGGTAAACAATGATAGTCTCAGTTACCTTGGTCGGCGCTTGGATAGCTTGTATCTTAGCTTCACCCATGCATTGCTCACCATTACTAACGACATGGCCCTAGAAGTGCACCTTTGATTTTGCGAACTCGCATTTCTCCCTCCCGCAAGACTTGGAAAACCTTTCTTAAATTCTCCATGTGCTCCTCCAAGGTGTCGTTGTAGATGACTATGTCGTCAATGTTATCAAAGGCAAAAAAGAGAAAAAATGCTCTAAGGTCCGTTGGGGCAAATAAAGCATGGATTTTAATGAAAAAAGGTGCAAAGGAGAAAAAAATCCATATATATGTTTAGTGCAAGACTAATAATTATAAGCATGAATGACAAATATATGAACAAAAAAATTGAAAAAAAATAACACGATAAAGTGAAATATCAATTGTTTAGTGTCACCTCTTCAGAAAAAGCTCATTGACAAGGAAAAGTATGTGTTAGAACCTTGATGACGAGACTGAAGCGCACATTAAGTGAGGTGAAACGCTCAACATGTTTTGAGCTTCGTTTCAAGGTTTAAGCGTGCTTTAAACGGGCCTTTGACAACATTGTATGTCGTCCAAGTAGACTACCACGAATTAATCAAGGTAAGGATAGAAAATCTAGTTAATGAGGGTGCAAAATGTAGTAGGTGAGTTGGTCAAGACGAAGGGTATCAACAACCCTTGAAGGCTCCAACTTCGTCACCTATGTTGTCTTCAGTTCGACTGCTTCCGCAATCCAAACCTGGTAGTAACCCTTGATCCACCTTAGTAAAGTATTTGGCTTGTCCAAGTCTATCAAATAAGTCCACGATAAGCGTGATAAAATAATTGTCTTTACGGTGACCTTATTAAGCACCCGATAGTCTGCATAAATACAAAGATCCATCCTCCTTATTCTTTTGGAACAACATTGGTGCACCGAAGGGTGCCTTCAATGGGAGAATATGACCGCATCAAGTAGCTCCTTTAGTTGCTTCCGAAGCTCCTCCAACTCATGCGGTGCCATATGATAAGGAGCTAATGTGGGTGGCTTAGCCCCTAGCTCCCACTCAAACTCGTGATCCACCTCACGCCTAGGAAGCAAGTGCCTAGGTAGCTCGTCGAGCATACCATCTTTGTTTTCCTCGAGCAACTTCGCTATGCAAGGCGACAACGCCTCGTGTATCATTGTCTTCTTCCAAACTTCTTGTGGTTGCCATGAATGTCAACCCTCCTTTCTTGAGGCCCTTGAATGGCTGCATAGCTGAACTTCTCCATGCAAGACAACACGTGTGCTTAGTTGTAGACTACGGATGTGGCAACAAAGTTTGCAAAATTTTCGAGAGATTGCATTTGAGAATACAACAATAACATACCTAGTGAAATCCCACTAAGTGGTGTCTGGACAGAGTAGAGTATACGCAGACCTTACACTACCACGAGGAGGGAGAGAGGTTTTCGACAGACCTTCGGCTCTGGCGCATCAAACTCAAGTACAAGAAGAAGAAAACAATGAAGAAGCATAGTAGTTACTTAGAAAAACAATGTAGAGTTTACAAGAAAGAACAGTAACATCAGCAAATAATGTG
The DNA here is from genome assembly GCF_947179165.1 of Solanum dulcamara. NCBI lineage: Eukaryota > Viridiplantae > Streptophyta > Magnoliopsida > Solanales > Solanaceae > Solanum > Solanum dulcamara. The sequence goes on from NC_077242.1 coordinate 57,418,544, forward strand.
ATAATCGGAACACAATAAACAACATATGACAATAACTACAAGGAACCTTCACAAGGCAAGAAAACACTCTACCCCTACTAACATTTTTCCCTAATACACGACCTCCACTTCTTTCCATCTAAAGTCATGTCCTCGATAATCTGAAGTTGTACCATGTTCTGTCTAATCACCTCCCCAATAACTTTTCGGCTGACCTCTATCCCTCCGCGTACCACCTACCACTAGCCTCTCAAACCTCTTCACTGGGGCATCAACACACCTCCTCTTCACATGCCAAACCATCTCAATCTGATTTTCCTCATCTTGTCCACCACAGAGGCCACTCCCACCTTCTCTCACAGATAACCTCATTCTTAATCTTGTCGCTCCTAGTACGTTCATACATCCATCTCAACATCCTCATCTTCGCAACATACATCTTCTAAACATGTAAGTTTTTAACTGGCCAACACTCCACCCCATACAACAAAGAAAGTCTAACCATCACTTTGTAGAACTTACCTTTAAGTTTAGGTGGTAACTTCTTATCACACAAGACTCAAGAGGCAAACCTCTATTTCATCCACATGCTTCCCCAATGCAATGTGTGACATCATCGTCAATGTCCCCACTATCTTGGATTACAGACCCAAGATTCTTAAAGCTCTCTCTTGGGGATAGTCTAAGTGTCAAGCCTTACTTTTATGTCTGCTTCATCCAACGCTGCACTGAATTTGCACTCCAAATATTTTATTTCTGTCCTACTCAACCTGAACCCTTTGGACTCCAGAGTTTGTCTTCAAACCTCCAATCTAGCATTAACTGTATCTCTAGTCTCAACAATTAGCACTATGTCGTCTGCAATAACATACACCATGAAATCCCCTCCTGAATAGACCACGTCAACTCATCCATCACCAAGACAAATAAGAAAGGGCTAAGAAGTGATCGTTGGTGCAGCCCTATCTGAACTAGGAAGGGCTCCGAATCTCCACCCACCGTTCTAACCCAAGTCTTGGCTCCATTATACATGTCCTTTATCTCCCTAATATAAACCATCGGATCACCTCTAGCCTCCAAGAACCTCTAGAGGACATCCTTCGGGATTTTGTCATAGGCGTTTTCAAGGCTAATGAACACCATATATAGATCCCTCTTCCTTTCCCTATATTTATCCACCAGTCTCGGCACAAGATGGATGACTTCAATGGCCAATCATCCCGACATGAATCCAAAATGATTCTCAGAAATGCACACCCCTCTCCTCACCCTCATCTCCACTACTCTCTCCCATTTGAGAATGAATTCTGAATAAGGACTTGGATGATTTTTGCAGGGTTTTGTGACAGTAACTGGACACTGATTTGGCTTATTGCAGATACTTCCAGTTGACTATTGAAACTAACGAAGGCTTCTAGTTGATGATTGAAACTGTTAGTTGAGCCAAGACATGACAAGTTGTCGTCGGGATCATGTGTCATGCACAGTAAAGTCACCTCCAGAATTTAATTTGACACGACTTCAAGATCATTGACCAGACAAAGTCGTCATGACTTTAGAAGGAGTAATAGTCCCAACCTACATTAGACAAGTACTTACAGCAGTGTTTTTCAAGCTTGAACAAATTGACAGTTGGCAGGTTAGGATTAAACTTCTGGATAACGACAAAATATGTTTATGGCTAGTAGTCATTGCAAACTGAATTATAAATTTAACCAAGACTTTCATAGCTTTTAGCGAAAAAATGTAGTGAAAGTGGCATTCATCCCAAAAAAAAGAGAAGATTGCATACAATTGTTACTTGTTCAAGTGCATCATAACTTAAGCCCTCTTGTTTACTCTTTTATCTTCCAGCTGTGCCTTTAAATAAGTTAAATGTTTCACATTCATTGTCTTAATTAGTGGATAATTGTCCCAAGCACTAGTCCCAAGACACTCTCTCTCCTACTTTGTAGGTTTGCAGAAATTCCCTTTTCCAGTGCCCTTAACAGAATTTGATCCTCTTTCCTTCAAACAGTCAGTTTCTCACCTACAGTGTTTATTGTTATTTCTTTTCAATTTATTTAGCCTTTTATGCTATCATGGAGGGAAATAGAATATACTTCAGGGATGGTTTTAAATCCTATGACATCACCATATGGACCTCAGACAATGTCGTCTGGTTTGATTGGGTAGAAAGAAGTAGGAATATGATGAGAAGGGTAACTCTCAGCAAGAAGATCATGGAATGGATATGTCTGTCCTTAAAGAAGCCGCTGACCAAAAGAATCTGATGAGAAGATGGAGAAACGTGGACCAGGCTGCAGAATATTTTGGTACCAGGAAGTACAATACACATAGAAGATACATGAGTATCTTATCATGAGGCAGATCAGTCATTCTTCTTCTTGAGGTAGCCATGAATGCAGCCATTAATGCAGGATGGAAAAACATAGCATTTAAATAGAAAGTTTTGTGAAGAAATGGATCATAGTCCTAACTCAACCCAAAAGCTAGCTTAAGTTGAGAGGATTGCCCAAGCCATATAAAGAGACCACCCATCCCTTTGACCCTCAAAGTGGGACTTTTCACACAACCCTCACACCCAGGGTTGGACATCTGGAGCGTGGAAAAATTTAATACAGGAACCTAACATCGGGAAATTTGAATTGGGATGGGTCCTACTCTGATACCATGTAAAGAAATAAATCTGGGGTCTAATTTAATCCCAAAAGCTAGCTCAAGAGGTGAGGATTGTCCAAACCATATAAAGAGACCACACATCCCTTTGACCCTTGATGCGAGACTTTCACACACACCTCACGCAGAGGGTTGGACATCTGGAGCATGAAAAAAATTAATATGGGAGCCTAACGTCGACAAATTTGAATTGGGATGGGTCATGTTCTGATACCATGTAAAGAAATCGATCTTTGGTCTAACTCATCTTCAGAAACTAACACTAGAGATGAGGATTTCCCACACCATAAATAGAGACCACCCATCCATGTGGGACTTTTTACACACTCCTCATGCCCAGTGATGGACATCTAAAGCGTGGAAAAATTTAATATGGGAGCCTAACATCGGGAAATTTGAATTGGGATGGATCTTGCTATGATACCATGTAAAGGAATGAATCTTGGGACTAATTCAACCTCAAAAGCTCGCTCAAGAGGTGAAGATTACCTAAACCATATAAAGAGACTACCCATCCCTTTGACCCTCGATGAGGGACTCTTCAAATTTTACTCAGTTGCATATAAAGGCCATACAAAGAACTTTCGACACTAATGTCCCTTTAGCAAAAGTGGTTTGAGGATATTGTTGAAGAATGACAAAAGTCCACATTGATGGTTAATGAAATGGGTGGACGCCTTATAAGGCTCAGGCAATCCTCCTCCCTCTGAGCTAACTTTTGGGGTGTGAGTTAGACCTAAGACCTAATTTTACATAGTATTAGAGTAGGACATGCCTCACCCAATGTTAGGCCACCGAAATTAAAATTGCTCATGCACCAGATGCTAAGCACCGGGTGTGAGGTGAGTGTTGAAGAATGACAAAAGTCTCACATTGGCTGTTAATGAGATGAGTGGACTCCTTATAAGGCTCGGGCAATTGACCTCCCTTTGAGCTAGTTTTTGGGATGTGAGTTAGGCCTAAGACCTAATTTTACAAATAATAAATGGCAACCAAGTACACTATGTGAAGCACCTACCAGTAGTGAAATAGTAGAAAAAATCATTTGTTGCTCCCACAAAAATAGAGGACAAAGGCTATTGGGACGGAGAATTGTTGGTTCCTTAGGAAAGCCAACGTCTAAAAAGCCTACTTTATCAAATATAAGATGATGGTTCGCTTCGGTTTGGAAGAAGGTTCTTGGGGTGAACATCTATGAGATGTCAGGAGATCTTTTCCTATTCAAGTTTCCAAATACAAACATAGCAGAGTAGACCCATCATGCGAGTGGACCTGGAAGAAGAGTAAGGTCAATCTAGAATGATGAGTCCTTTCACTGGGTGTTTACCAGTAGCACAGAAGGCAAAAATAACATGGATTGAGGCTGTGGGTTTGCCATTACATATCTGGTTGAAAGATGTTTTTCATGAAATTGGTGATTTATGTGGCGGTTGGAAGGCTACCCGAGGAATAAACAAAATTGAAGAATCATCATAAGAGGACCAAAATTGAAGTAGAAGGTGATGGTCGAAGTATTCCAGGGGAAGTAACCATTTCAAGCGATGGTTTCAATTTCTTACTTCCGATATGGGCTGAAAGAGAAACCCACTTTGAAAAAGTGTTAGCGACCACCAACGAGAATTCTGGAGAAGATTAAGTCCCAGTTCATGTGAGAAACCAACGAGTGATAGAACCCGACAATATAATAAATGTTGTTGCTGAATTGACAGTTGTTGACCGGAGACATATGACCCACGTTAGGGCAATTGATGGGAGTTTTAAAAGTGGTGGGGTAGAATATGAGGGGCTATCAAGTGAGCTGAATATGATAAAGTTTTGGGCCATAACCCTATTGGGCCTGACCCAATACATTATTTTAACACTCCCTTTGTCCCATTTTATGTGGCACCCTTTCCTTTTTAGTCCGTCCCCAAGAAAATGTCACCTTATTATAATTATAAACACTTAACTTTAAAATTCCCCTTTTACCCTTAATGAAATGATTTACAACCACACAAATATCTAAGGATTGTTTTAGACCATCAGTTTCAAAAGTCTTTCTTTTTTCTTAAACACTGTGCCAAGTCAAACGGTGCCACATAAATTGGGGTGGAGGGAGTAATATTGATTCTCAGCCCACAGATCTTTTAAGGTTCTACTAGACGAACTATGTCCAGCAGCTTCCTCAATCATGGAAAACTCTTGCATGAAATTGGAAACTTCAAGGAGTAGGGGATCCCAGTGATTTCATAGCCACGAATAATTAGAGAAGAGCCAAAGAGGGAAAACGAGACAGCTTCTCTTTGCTTGACTAATACTGATGGGTCTGACTTCGAGAAACAGGGGAAAGAGTGTTATAAGAATTCTGAGATACAACGATAACAATTGGAAGCAGTTCTGAATGGGGAAGGGTGGGAAGTGCAGCATGTTGAACCTCTTCTAACTCAACATCAAGACTCTTTACTTGATAAGGAGATGGATCCATCATTACAGGTCCTCCAAAATCTACTTAAACTAAGCAAGATGTTTGGAGTTGATTTTCAGGGCCATGAAGAGGAAGCACTTGAACTTCTCATGCAGATTGATGTATGTAGGCAAGCGAGAAGAATGGAACCAGAAATGGATATCAAAAAATCCAGGTTCAAAGGCAAACAAGAATTGAAGAATTTAATAACTTTTGATGTCAAATTCAAAAGTAGTGGAACTAGAAAAAAGGAGAAAGGGAAGGGTCAATATGACCATGATGCTCAAAATAGTGTCATGGAATGTCAAGGGATTAAATGATTTGGGGAAAAGGGGAATTGTGAAGAGTTTGAATCAAGATTAGAAGAAGGGAATGTGCAGAAAATAATCAAACAAATTTGGGGTGGGAGATGGATTAGAAGTGCAAGTTTGGAAGAAAGCAGAACTAGAGGTGGGATTCTGGAGTATGGAAAGGGGAGATTGTTCAGATTGGACCATACACCTTATCATGTAAATTTTGAGGCTCAGTTAAAAAATTTTGAACTGTCACATTATTGGAGTATATGCTCCCAACAGTAAAGTGGAAAGGAGAATGGTATGGGAGGAATTAAGTGTTGTTTATTATGGAAGGCCCTTGGGTTGTTTGTGGTGATTTCAACATATGCAGACATCCTTTCGGAAAAAGGAACAGTCCAGGAGTCAGGAGATCATCCGCTATGGTGGAATTGTTAGATTTTGTAGACATGGAGCTTATTGACCTTCATCTTGAAGGTGGCTCTTATACTTGGTTTAAAGGGGATAATCATGCCATTGCCTCCAGAATAGAGAGAATCTTGGTTTCTGCAGAATGGAATGATCTGTTCAGCAAAATGAAAAGCAGTCTACTCTCGAAAGATATTCTGGAATCGATTGCTTAATTAGCTATCAACACAACATCCATTATCTGTCCATTTCTGATAAAGGCCATATGTTGGGATTCCACCAATTTATCCACCACCCTTTTCAGTCTCTTAGTCAGAACCTTAGATATCAGTTTATAGAGGCTTCCTATCAAGCTGACAGGTCTGAAATCTTTGAGTTCCTTTGCCCCCATCTTCTTGAGAGTGGAAATTCTTGAAAGTGCATTGAAATTCTTTTCAAACATTTCCTGAGAGTGGAAATTATGAAAAGCCTCCATAATCTCTTGTTTAAGCACATCCCAATATTTCAAATAGAATCCCATTGTATAACCATCAGGGCTGGGGGTTTATCTATTGCACACTTCTTCAAATATTCACACACTTCCTATTCATAAGATTTATCTTGCAGGGCCTCTTTTTCATTCTCTGAAATTGCAGGATGATTGCTAAGAACTGGGTCTCAATTCTTCTGTTTTTGTATAAAGTTTCTTGTAGAAAGAAATGATCTCTCCCTTGATTCTGTCAGGTTCAACTATACTCTCTTAGTCTCTTCCTGTACCATAATTTGATCAATACAGTTGTATCTCTTATGGGCATTAGCAGTTTGGTGGGAAAACTTAATGTTTATGTCCCTCTTTGAGCCATAAGGCTCTAGATCTTTGTCTCCAGGCCATCCCTTCATTCTTAAAGGAATTCTTCATATTCCATGAAGGCAGTAGCTTTCTTTACAATTTGCTCCTCCGTCAATTTGCTGCTTTCTAATATGGAATCTAAATCAGCCAATTGACTCAACAATTTTGATTTTTGAAGCCTCAAGTTCCCCTGCTCCATTCATTAAGTTTACCATTGAGAACTTTAAGTTTACAAGCTAGAATATAATTTGGTTTCCAGAAAAGGCAAAGGAAGACCACCAATTTCTGATTCTATCAACAAAACCTTCAGAGTTTAACCACCAATTCTCGAATTTAAAATATGATTTAGTATGTTGCCGGTGACCTCATAGAAAAGCTACTGGAACATGGTCTGAAATCAATCTCCACAAAGGAAGCCTGACATCCGATGCAAACTTGATATTGAGAAAGCATATGCCCATGTCAACTGGAGTTCATCCACAGAAAACTGAGACAGAAGTGGATCAGTTGGGTGAAATTCTGCATCTCTACTGTGAAATTTTCCATCCTATTAATGGGACACCAGAAGGTTTTTTCAGTGCGCATAGAGGGATAAGACAGAGGATCCCCGATCCCTCTTATTTATTATAGCAATGGAGGGTCTTAAACACATGCTTAAGATTGCTAAGACAAATGGAAAGAGTCGGGATTTTGAAGCTGCCAGAAACACAAAGAAAATATTCTAGAGACACTCACTACAATATGTTGATGATACTCTAATTTTATGTGATGCAGATGAGGAGTAATTGCTGTTTTTGAGACTAATTTTGGTTTTTCTGAAGACATCTCTGGACTTCACATTAACTGGAATAAGAACCACCTAATTCAGATTAATTTGGTACCTATATGGAGAATCTGACACAGATTATGGGAGGTGTAGTGAGTACCTTGCCTTCAGTATATTTAGCATTCCTTTGGGAGCAAAATCAAAATCCAAAGAAATCTGGAGTTGGGAGATCGTGAAAATCTGGAAAAGAGGGGGATATACTATGTTCAAGATGTTCTTTGTGTGGTAGTGATGCTGAGACAGTTAATCACCTGATTCTACACGGTCTAATCACTGATCAACTGTGGAAGATTTCTATCAATCCCAGATGCATCTCATGGACAATGCCTAGTAAGATTGTTGACAATCCTTATAGCTGGGAGGAAGCTGGAGTAGGTACAAGAAGCAGGGATAGATGGAAGATTATTCCAGCATGTATTTGGAGGACATTGTGGAGAGGAAGAAATGCCAGAAAATCAAGCTTAACTTAGAAGGGGAGCTTTGGAGCAACTGGTAAAGTTGATGCCATGTAACCAGGAGGTCACGGGTTCAAGCCTTGCAAACAGCCTCAGGCAAAAATGCAAGGTAAGGCTGCGTACAATAGACCCTCTTGTGGTTGGGCCCTTCCCCGGACCTTGCGCATAGCGGGAGCTTTAATGCCTCAAGCTTAACTGTATGTTGTTTTTCAGTTTTTGGTGTACAAAGGCTTATTCTGATGATACTGAAACAATCCTTAGATGTTTTGGAATCTGTGTAAGATTTTGTAGGTTCAGTCTAGAATTTATTCCCTTACTCGTTTGTAAATATGGTTTTTCCAGAACTAAGGTAGTACTGAACTTAATACAAACTGTTACCAGATTAAAGAAAAGATTAGTGGATATGTGTACCACTCAGTAGCGTATGCAGAATTCTTTGTAAGTGGTGTCAATATTTAAAAATAAATAAACAAATATATAATTGATATAACAACATTATATTAATAAAAATTATTTAAAGCGTACTAACAAAACATAAATCAAGTAAACTACTAGTTCAACTGGTTTATTTTATCATAATTTGACTAGGAATTGGAGGTTCGAATTCCTACAACATTTACTTTTATCTGAAAAGGCCCCAAAAATAAAATCCAATTTTGGTCTTGTTGAGGATCGAACTCGGCCAAACTTGAGAGAATGATTGCTCCATCAGCACAGCAAACCAACAAGCTGTCATTAATATTATTTCTAATTATATTCTGATTTTTTCAGATTTATATATATATAATACTAAATTTTTAATGAAGCATGTTGGTCGACACCCTTTGACATAGGGTGGGTCCTCCCCTACTACCACTAACCCTTGCATCACATATTGTGATACAGAATACTCTCATTGCTGAAGTCTATATTTTAATAATACTTATAATTTGGTTTCTTAGTTGTGTCAAGATACCTTCATGCTAGGGAGGATAAATATCTTGTTTGAATTTTAGATGGGTTAAGATACTTAACAGTTTTACCAGACTTTTAGCAAACAAAGGCACCTCCAAAATAAATCTGCTTAGATGGTCCGTGCTCCATCATTGAATGTACACTACCTAGAGACTAAATAACAGAGAAGCGAATTCTTCGGTTAGTATTTTTTATGTGAAAGCAAAGTAATGAACCAGATTCACATTTGTTTCTTCTAATCAAAGAACACCTAGTCCTCCATAGCAATAATTTCTTCTTATGGCTTACAAAACAAGTGTTTCCTCATAAATATTAAAACAAAAATGATCTGTCATATAATCAGGTTTAAAGAGCATATATTTACCTTGAATAATGCTATAACAACTGAGAAAAAACTCATAAATGCTGTTGCAAATATCAAAGGTCTTGAAAGGACTGCTGGTCTTGTGAATACATAAGTCTGAAAAGTGAAATACATATGTCAGGAAATGAGAGGAGCACCAGACAAAAAGGTGATTCAGGTAGTCTATAACTTTACTCTTATTTGATCTCGTTTTTAGTCAACAGGAATATAATCACAACAGACAGACAAGCAAAATGTATTTGTTAACCTTGGACAGTTTTAAATGCGATGATTAGGAAGAATGCACAAGGAAATAGATATGAGTTTTCCAGATGACCTGGCAAATCACTTCATTTGTCCCCCCCACCCCCCACCCCCCCAACCCACCCACCTTTTTTTTCCCCATAAATGAAGTCTAAACATCACATAACAGATACAAGATTTTTGGTCCTTATCAATTACATCATACTTGTTCTGACATCCATACAACAACAACAACAACAACAACAACCCAGTGAAATCCCACAACATGGGGTCTGGGGAGGGTAGAATGTACGCAGACCTTACTCCTACCAAGGTAGGACGGCTGTTTCCTGGAGACCCTCGGCTCAGTAAAAGCATAAATGCATAAAAAAATGTTAGATAAGAATAGAAAATTAAAAGCTTTATGAGAAAAACAACAAACAAATAACGAATAAATGACAAATAAATACAAATAAATAAAGACTAATAACAAATAACGATTAAATAAATAATGAAAGCGTCACAGGTAAAATTGAGTAATCAAAGCATAGAAAGTAATAAATAATAACAGAAATAACAGAAATCAGAAGTCAAAGCGCAAGAGATCGTAATGCACTACTACACCTATGAATAGAGAAGAATAACGAGACTATGAACTAGCCTTCTATCCTAATGTGGGTCCTCCACACCCTCCTATCTAAGGTCATGTCCTCCGTAAGCTGTAACTGCGTCATGTCCTGTCTAATCACCTCTCCCCAATACTTCTTCGGCCTACCCCTACCTCTTCTGTAACCATCCATGGCCAGCCTCTCACACCTCCGCACTGGGGCATCTGTGTCTCTCCTCTTCACATGTCCATACCATCTCAGTCGTATTTCCCGCATCTTGTCTTCCACCGAGGCCACTCCTACCTTGTCCCGAATAGCCTCATTTCTAATCCTGTCGCTCCTGGTGTGCCCACACATCCATCTCAGCATTCTCATCTCAGCAACTTTCATCTTTTGAATGTGAGAAGTCTTAACTGGCCAACACTCCGCCCCATACAGCATAGCCGGTCTAACCACCACTTTGTAGAACTTGCCCTTAAGTTTTGGTGGCACATTCTTGTCACATAGCACTCCGGAAGCGAGCCTCCATTTCATCCACCCTACCCCAATACGATGTGTGACATCATCGTCAATCTCCCCGCTGCCTTGCATGATAGACCCAAGATACTTGCAACTACTTCTCTTTTGGATGACCTGAGCACCAAGCCTAACTTCAACATCAACCTCTTGAGGTGTCTCACTGAACTTGCACTCTAAGTACTCTGTCTTTGTCCTACTCAACTTAAACCCTTTAGACTCCAAGGTATGTCTCCAATCCTCCAGCTTAGCGTTAACTCCGTGGCGAGTCTCATCGATCAGGACTATGTCATCCGCGAAGAGCATACACCATGGCACCGCACCTTGAATTTGTCGCGTCAATCCATCTATCACCAAGGCAAATAAAAAAGGACTAAGAGCTGATCCTTGATGCAACCCCATCACCACTGGGAAGTGTTCTGAGTCCCCTCCTACTGTCCTTACCCTGGTTTTGGCTCCCTCGTACATGTCCTTGATCACCCTAATGTATGCCATAGGTACACCTTTAGCCTTCAAACATGTCCATAGTATTTCTCTTGGGACTTTATCATAAGCCTTTTCTAGGTCGATGAATACCATATGCAAGTCCCTCTTCCTCTCCCTATGCTGCTCCACCAGTCTCCTCATAAGATGGATGGCTTCTGTAGTTGAGCGTCCCGGCATAAATCCAAACTGGTTCTCTGAAATAGACACGTCTCTCCTCACCCTCATCTCTACCACTCTTTCCCACAGTTTCATAGTATGACTTAGTAGCTTAATACCTCTATAGTTGTTGCAACTCTGGATATCCCCTTTATTTTTGTATAGAGGGATCATTATGCTCGACCTCCATTCTTCGGGCATCGTTGCCGTTTTAAAGATGACATTAAATAACCTAGTCAACCACTCCAAACCTACCGAACTCGTGCTCTTCCAAAATTCCCCAGGAATCTCGTCAGGTCCGGTTGCTCTTCCCCAGCGCATCCTACGAACGACAC